>NW_022437031.1:8227199-8250234 GCF_009761245.1 Sapajus apella
AAAAAAAAAAAAAAAAAAAAAGAGTGGGTTCTTTTGGAAAAGTAGTTTCCTATTAATGTATAGTATTGAATTGGAAAGTTCCTTAAGCCATTCTAGTGCAAGCTGTTCTCATCCAGTACTCATTTAGTTTCTATGTACAGTGTAACTGCTGATGCTTGATTGTTTTTAGATTTTTATTTAATTTTTTTGAGACAAGATCACTCTCGGTTGCCCAGGCTGGAGTGCAGTGGCACAGTCATGGCTCACTACAGCCTCTAACTCCTGGGCTGAAGTGATCCTCCAGCCCCAGCCTCCTGAGTAGCTGGGACTACAGGTGTGTGTCACTATGCCTGGGTAATTTTTAATTTTTTTTGTAGAGATGGGGTCTCACTGTATTGTCTACGCTGGCTGATCTTGAACACCTGAGCTCAAGTGATCCTCCCACCTCAGCCTCCCAAGTAGCTGGAACCACAGGTGCATGCCACCACACTCAGCTAATTTTTGTATTTTTTGGTAGAGATGGGATTTCACCATGATGTTCCTGGACTCAAGTAGTCTGCCCACCTCTGCCTCCCAAAGTGTTGGGATTACAGGCATGAGCCACTGCATTGGCCTTGTAATTAATTTTTTTCTTTAGTTTTTCCTTTTTTGTTTGGTTTTTACTATATTTTGTAACTTCCCAATGCAAGATTTTTTTTTTTTTTTAGCATCGTTCTCATATACAACACTGATAGATTTTTTTTTTTTTTTTTTTTTTTTTTTTTTTGAGACAGAGTTTCGCTCTTGTTACCCAGGCTGGAGTGCAATGGCACGATCTTGGCTCACCGCAACCTCTGCCTTCTGGGTTCAAGCAATTCTTCCACCTCAGCCTCCTGAGTAGCTGGGACTACAGGCGTGCGCCACCATACCCAGCTAATTTTTGTATTTTTATTAGAGACGGGGTTTCACCATGTTGACCAGGATAGTCTCAATCTTTTGACCTCGTGATCCACCCACCTCCACCTCCCAAAGTGCTGGGATTATAGTTGTGAGCCACCGCGCCCAGCCACACTGATAGATTTTTGAATTGTTCTCCTTTGTCATGGTTGTTCAAAGTAACCAATTGTTTGCCTCTGGCAAAAGCCACAGTACCAAAGCTAATTAATGACATATAAGTCATCAGGAAGGTGAATGGTTGTGTTAATTAGTATTGAATTTATTTAATAGTCTACTTTTTCTTTATAGGGTGCAAAAATGCAGAGTAATAAAACTTTTAACTTGGAGAAGCAAAACCATACTCCAAGAAAGCATCATCAACATCACCACCAGCAGCAGCACCACCAGCAGCAACAGCAGCAGCCACCACCACCGCCAATACCTGCAAATGGGCAACAGGCCAGCAGCCAAAGTGTGTATATGCTAGGTGATGGAGTAGAAATAGATTCCCACTGGGAATGGTTTCTTGGTTTTTAGATTCGTTTCTCGGGATTATAAGGGAATAGCCTTTATGGCACACCTTTGTTCTTTTCCCTCTTTATCTCTTAATACTTCTTATGATGGAAAAGGCTAATTATTCTCCGGAACCAAGGAGCAAATGTGTGACAGCAGTTGAGTACAGGTTGCTCTGCTGTGTTGGCACATTCTACTGCTAAACAGACATCTGCATGTTTTATCTCAGCTTGGTTCTTAGAGGTAATCATCAGATGACTGGTAGTTAAAAAGAATATAGAATAAGTCTTTTTTTTTAATCACCCCCCCCCAGCCCAAAGCCAGAATGTCTTTAGGCTTAAATGGAGAAGTCTGGTACTGAGTATTATACGGTTAGCCTTGAGCCTGTACCAGCTCATTGGAAAAGTCTTAAGTATACGTTCCCGTTCAGTCAGTAAACTTTGAGTACCATTTGTATGTCTCTAAGACTAGAACCAATCCCAGCTTTATTTCCAGAGATTACTATAAAGAATTGCTCTTTGCAGCCGGGCGCAGTGGCTCACGCTTGTAATCCCAGCACTTTGGGAGGCCGAGGTGGGTGGATCATGAGGTCAAGAGATCGAGACCATCCTGGTCAACATGGTGAAACCCCATCTCTACTAAAAATACAAAAATTAGCTGGGCATGGTGGCGCACACCTGTAATCCCAGCTACTCGGGAGGCTGAGGCAGGAGAATTGCTTGAACCCAGGAGGCGGAGGTTGCGGTGAGCCAAGATTGCTCCATTGCACTCCAGCCTGGGTAACAAGAGCGAAGCTCTGTCTCAAAAAAAAAAAAAAATAAGAAAAAAAAGAATTGCTCTTTCCTAACTCTTCATTCTGTTGCTCGCAGCCTGAAAGAATGGGAACTGTTAAGGTTATGAAAATTGGTGAGAGGTTAGCAAAATGGAACAGTTATTTAAAAAAATTGTTTTTTAATTCTCATCTGAAGTTACATTTTGAATGTTAAAATCTGATCCCTTGTAACATAGGACTCCTTGAATTGCTTAATTTTTCTCTTTGGCTGGTAGCTTCTATATTTTTCTCTCCCTTGCTTAGTCCAGCTTGGCTTCTGGCCCATCATAGAGCCGTTCAGATGTCCTTGAAGATCTCTGCATACTGCTTTCACATTCTAAGGCGCAATTTACTAATAAGTGGTTAGGTTGCCTTGGGAAATGATGTTTGCATTCTCTACAAGTTATGTTTCCTAGTCTAGCAGTGGTTACAGGTCTTTGAGGATTCGACTGTGATAATCTTTCCCCAGTCTTTTAAGTGGTTATGTGTCTTCTCTCAGATGAAGGCTTGACTATTGACCTGAAGAATTTTAGGAAACCAGGAGAGAAGACCTTCACCCAACGAAGCCGTCTCTTTGTGGGAAATCTTCCTCCCGACATCACCGAGGAAGAAATGAGGAAGCTATTTGAGAAATATGGGAAAGCAGGCGAAGTCTTCATTCATAAGGATAAAGGATTTGGCTTTATCCGCTTGGTGAGCAACTGTTGGCTTTTGAGGCATGTGCTCTAAAGATGGGGAAGCTGGGGAATAATGGATATGGAAAAATAGGCACTGGAAATAATTAGCAGATGATTTGTTCATTAAAAGCTTATTGATGAAACAACTGCAAAAATGCACAGTTTAATTTTTCCTCACAGTTTTTTTTCAAAGATAACAGGTTTTTTTGCCTAGGATACTGGAGCTAAAGTATGCCCTTAGGAACTTTTTTTTTTTTTTTTTTTTGAGACAGAGTTTTGCTCCTGTTGTCCAGGCTGGCATGTAATGGTACTGTCTTGGCTCACTGCAACCTCTACTTCCCGGGTTTAAACAATTCTCCTGCCTCAGCCTCCCAAGTAGCTGGGATTACAGGCATCTACCACCACACTCGGCTAATTTTTGTATTTTAGTAGAGATGGGGTTTGATCATGTTGGCCAGGCTGGTCTCAAGCCCCTGACCTCAGGTGATCTTCCTGCCTCAGCCTCCCAAAGTGCTGGTATTACAGATGTTAGCCACTGTGCCTGGCCGAAACTTTAATTGGGGAATTTCAAACATACAGAAGTAGGCAGAATAGTATAATAATGAACCTGCACATATGTATTGCTCAGCTTCAATAATTATCAAGTTGGTGGTTAATTTTGTTTTATCTATACCCTTCCCCTATTTGGTCCCCCCATGATCTTTTTGTTTTCCTCCAGAAAAAGTGAAAAAAAAATTTTATTAATGATAAAGGTTTATATAATTTTAATAATGATAAAGGTTTATATAATTTTATTTCCCAAGCTTTTACACATACATTGTCTTAAGATTTTTCATAACCATTAAGAGACAGTTTTATTTGTATCTTGTTTTAAGAGAGATAGGTATCTCACCATGTTGCCCTGGCTGGACTTGAATTCTTGGACTTAAGCAGTTCTCTGTCCACAGCCTCCTGAGTAGCTGGGACAGCAGACATGTACCACTGTGCCTGATTTATTTGTATCTTTAAATAAAATTTTTTAATTGGATTAGCCAGGCATGGTGTGTGCCTGTAGTCCTAACTACTTAACTAGGCTGAGACGAGAGGGTTGCTTGAGCCTAGGAGTTTCAGGCTACAGTGAGCTATGACCATAGGACTGTACTCCAGCTTGGGCGATAGAGAAAATTAATGATGGTGGCCGGGCATGGTGGCTTATGCCTGTAGTCCCAGCACTTTGGGAGGCTGAGGCAGGCGGATCACGAGATCAAGAGATCGAGGCCATCCTGGCCAACATGGTGAAACCCCTTCTCTGAAAATTAGCTGGGCGTGGTGGCGCACGCCTGTAGTCCCAGCTACTTGGGAGGCTGAGACAGGAGAATCTCTTGAACCCGGGAGACGGAGATTGCAGTAAGCCAAGATGGCGCCATTGCACTCTAGCCTGGCCACAGAGTGAGAGTCTGTCTCAAAAAAAAAAAAAAGGAAAGGAAATTAATGATGGTAAAACATACATAACATAAAATTTACCATCTTAACCATTTGTAAGTGTAGACCTTATTTTAAAATCTGGTTTAATTTAGGGAATTATGTGAGAGGAAAACATTTTTAGACAGTGCCTACCTTCATAAATGGATGAGAATAATGTGACAGCAGGATCACTGGATGGGGTGGTCAGAACTGGTTTTCATTCCAATTTGCTGCTAACTCTAGACTATAAAGGCAAGTCATTTTTTCTGGGTATCACATTTCTCTTTAGTAATATGAAAGGGATCCCATCAAGTTTTATGGTTCTGAAGAGGCTTCTTGGAGGGTATATATGATTCTGGTACATAGCTAGCAAAAGTTAGGCCATGTGCGATGGCTCGTGCCTGTAATCCCAGCACTTTGGGAGGCCAAGGCAGGCGGATCACTTGAGGTCAGGAGTTTGAGATCAGCCTGGCCAACATGCTGAAACCCATCTCTACTAAAAATACAAAAATTAGCTGGGCATAGTTGTGTGCGCCTTTAGTCCCACCTGCTCGGGAGGCTGAGGCAGGAGAATTGCCTAAACCCGGGAGGTGGAGTTTGCACCACTGCACTCCAGCGTGGGTGCCAGAGCAAGACTTGTCTCAAAAAAAGAAAACAAAGACCACCCTAAAATCCACCACCCAGAATATTATATTTTATTTTATTTATTTTGGGGACGGATTCATGTTCTGTCGCCCAGGCTGGAGTGCAGTGGTGTGATCTCGGCTCACTGCAACCTCCACCTCCTGGGTTCAGGCAATTCTCCTGCCTCAGCCTCCCAAGTAGCTGGAACTACAGGTGTGTGCCACCATGCCCAGCAAATATTTTGTGTTTTTGATAGAGACGGGATTTCACTGTGTTAGCCAGGATGGTCTCAATCTCCTGACCTTGTGAGCCACAGCGCCCGGCCAGTGGTCTTTGTTTTCTGGATGATCTGTTGTCACTTGGGAGAATAATACCTATGAAATTGATGACCACCTGTGTTACTAACTTTTAGAATTACATGTGATTTATTGTAAGGCCATCAGAAGCAACTAGGGTGGCCAAAGAGCTGAAGCACACCATTAATTCTTTCACTTGTTTCTTTGTATGCTTGTCAAGTTTTTAGGGGGGAGATTTTGTTACTGAACTATACTTCTTTAGACTGTTGATGGCTGCTAAGGTATTCTTTGTCAAACTGAGTTATTCTAATTTTCCTCTGCTTCCTAGGAAACACGAACCCTAGCGGAGATTGCCAAAGTAGAGCTGGACAATATGCCACTCCGTGGAAAGCAGCTGCGTGTGCGCTTTGCCTGCCATAGTGCATCCCTTACAGTTCGAAACCTTCCTCAGTATGTGTCCAACGAACTGCTGGAAGAAGCCTTTTCTGTGTTTGGCCAGGTGGAGAGGGCTGTAGTGATTGTGGATGATCGAGGAAGGCCCTCGGGAAAAGGCATTGTTGAGTTCTCAGGGAAGCCAGCTGCTCGGAAAGCTCTGGACAGATGCAGTGAAGGCTCCTTCCTGCTAACCACGTAAGTGAGGGTCATTTTCAGACATAGACCTTAGATTGTTGATTCCTTCCACGGTCTGGAGAGTTAGCCTTTAGTAACCATGTTTCTGTGTTCATTTAAAGACTTTTGGTATTAGGCCATGCACGGTGGCTCACGCCTGTAATCCCAGCACTTTGGGAGGCCAAGGTGGGCGGATCATGAGGTCAGGAGTTTGAGACCAGCCTGGCCAAGATGGTGAAACCCCATCTCTACTAAAAAAAATTAGTGTTACTGTATGGAATATTATAATTAAAAAAAAAAAGAAAAGAAAAATTAAAAAAATTAGGTGCAGTGGTGGGTGCCTGTAATCCCAGCTATTCAGGATGCTGAGGCAGGAGAATCTGTTGAACCTGGGAGGCAGAGGCTGCAGTGAGCTGAGATCGCACCATTGCACTCTAGACTGGGCAACAGAGCAAGACTCTGTCTCCAAAAAAAAAAGCCTTTTGGTACTAATTGAGCTTTCTCATATGATTTTTACTATAATCTTAGATTGATAGAAGTAGGATGACAATTATGAAAAAACCTTTTTAGTCATTGACTAGGTTGTCATTTAATCAGTGTTAAGTCTCTCTTTACTTTGAAGTTTTAGAGCTCTGAAAAGTTGATTTGTGCATGTAGTATCTCTTAGTGTTTGCCACAAGTCATTTCTCAGAGTCCTATAGATAATCAGATGTTTAGGCTGTACTTAAGTACTGTACCTACCTACTTGGAACATCTTTTTGAGGCTGTATTCAGAGATCTGAAGCCTGATTTTTGTCCTATGAACCCCCATTTTCTATAATGCTATTAGGTATAAAAAATTCCTTCAGAAGTGTTTGTCCAATCCTGAGCCCTAGCTAATTCATTGTGCCAGCAGCATGTGTAGAGAAGAAGCCTGGTGGCGTATGATTTGATTAACACTGAACTTTGTTCTTTCTCCCAGATTTCCTCGTCCTGTGACTGTGGAGCCCATGGACCAGTTAGATGATGAAGAGGGACTTCCAGAGAAGCTGGTTATAAAGAACCAGCAATTTCACAAGTATGTGGTCTTGATGGATTTCCCTATTAGGTGTTTGCTTCTTAAGGAAGCTTATAAGGGCATATGTAAAAGAGGCCGGTCTTGGCTACACATGTTCACTGGCAGCCAATGTCTTGGTCCTCAGAAGGAATGCAGTTAGCTGGGGTAATCCTGGACAAAGAGTAACCTAGGAACCTTGCCTATAGGGAACGAGAGCAGCCACCCAGATTTGCACAGCCTGGCTCCTTCGAGTATGAGTATGCCATGCGCTGGAAGGCACTCATTGAGATGGAGAAGCAGCAGCAGGACCAAGTGGACCGCAACATCAAGGAGGCTCGTGAGAAGCTAGAGATGGAGATGGAGGCTGCACGCCATGAGCACCAGGTCATGCTAATGAGACAGGGTGAGTCTTGGCCTATAAGTCTTAAATCTGAAAGGACAAAATGACTTTTTAAAATGAGTTTATTGGCCGGGCGCGGTGGCTCAAGCCTGTAATCCCAGCACTGTGGGAGGCCGAGGCGGGTGGATCACGAGGTCAAGAGATCGAGACCATCCTGGTCAACATGGTGAAACCCCGTCTCTACTAAAAATACAAAAAATGAGCTGGGCATGGTGGTGCGTGCCTGTAATCCCAGCGACTCAGGAGGCTGAGGCAGGAGAATTGCCTGAACCCGGGAGGCGGAGGTTGCGGTGAGCCGAGATCGCGCCATTGCACTCCAGCCTGGGTAACAAGAGCGAAACTCCGTCTCAAAAAAAAAAAAAAAAAAAAAAAAAAAATGAGTTTATTTGTATCAATTACCAGAAAGGCCTAGATCTCTGCTTTTATACCCAGAAGTATTCTGTGTTGATTTTGGTACATAAATAGGGTTGGAGATGTGGCAGAGATGCTGGATTCTGTGGAGAAGGAAATGATAGGTTCAACTTCATTTTGGAATCTGGACACCACAGGTGGCACCAAAGGAATTACATCCTCTTTGCCTTCTGGATCTTTATTGATAGAAAGTCATTAGATCTATACGAAGGCAATGAGAAATATTCTCAGTCTGTTGTTTCCTTAGATTTGATGAGGCGCCAAGAAGAACTTCGGAGGATGGAAGAGCTGCATAACCAAGAGGTGCAAAAACGAAAGCAGCTGGAGCTCAGGTAACTTTTCTCGAACTCTTTTTCCCTGACAACTCTAAAAGGTAATGTCTCATTCCTCTTTCCTACTGCCTTGCTACCTCATGCATTTGTAAACATGTTGGCAAATATTTCCTGGCTGCTTCTCGGGTTCTCTATTTGGATTGGAGATGTTTAGCTGCCCATGGTTCTGGGAGTTACCTGCTAAAAAGAAAGCAACTGAGTACTGGTCTCATGAGGTTCCTTTGGGGATTGCCTCAGGGCTAGGCACACTTAACAGTGAGTTTCCTGGTGAACTGTGATAGTTTTCAGTAGCCCTGTCTCCTTGGCTGAATCCCCTATTAATCTGCTCAAGTTCTGAAATGCCTCTGTCTTAATGCCTTGATGACTCTCTGTAGGCAGGAGGAAGAGCGCAGGCGCCGTGAAGAAGAGATGCGGCGACAGCAGGAAGAAATGATGCGGCGACAGCAGGAAGGATTCAAGGGAACCTTCCCTGATGCGGTATATCTCCCATGTACCCATGATGTACCAGGCCAGTCGTGATAAGCCTGACTCACCATGAATTGTCTGCTAGGATACCGGTTATAACCAATTTTCCTGTGTTGTGAAATAGCACTTTAGAAAAAAGAATTCATGAGAAGGAGAGGTAAGGTTTGAAGAGGAGTTCTTTTTGTTGTTGTTGTTGTTTTGAGATAGAGTTTCACTCTTGTTGCCCAGGCTGGAGTGCAGTGTCGCAATCTTGGCTCACTGCAGCCGCCGCCTCCTGGGTTCAAGTGATTCTCCTGCCTCAGCGTCAGCTGACTAGCTGGGACTACAGGCATGCCATTCCCAGCTAATTTTGTATTTTAGAGGCAAGGTTTCACCATGTTGGTCAGGCTGGTCTTGAACTCCTGATCTCAGATGATCCGTCCGCCTCAGCCTCCAAAAGTGCTGGGATTGTAGGTGTAAGCCACTGCGCCTGGCCCAGATAGCAGTCTTGAGGACTGCTGATATCCATTAAATGTGACCTCAAGGTCTCTATTTTTGAATCTTGAGCAAACTCGGGCTCTATACTTAATCTAGGAGTTAAGTAAATGCCACTGACTGGCCAGTCTGACTGTGTAGTTGCTACTATGGGTGACAGGTTGTGTTTTGGAGGGAAGTCGACGCAGGGTAGGCATTATCACATAAAATAGTTGTGAATCCAAATACTTCATGGCTCCTGCAATCCTGAGGTTGTTTTGGTTGTGGTGGTAAAAATTGATCATGCCCGTTTCCCGGTCAGGAAACCAAAAAGAAAAAAATTGATAATGCCAAAACTGGATAGTTTTTTTTTTTTTTGTTTGTTTTTTAAGACAGAGTTTTCATTCTTGTCGCTCAGGCTAGAGTACAGTGGTGCAATCTCAGCTCACTGCAACCTCTGTCTCCCAGGTTCAAGTGATTCTCCTGTCTCAGCCTCCCGAGTAGCTGAGATTACAGGCATGTGCCACCATGCCCGGCTAATTTTGTATTTTTAGTAGAGACGGAGTTTCTCCATGTTGGCCAGGCTGGTCTTGAACTCTCGACCTCAGGTGATCCGCCTGCCTCGGCCTCCCAAAGTTCTGGGACTACAGGCATGAGCCACCATGCCCGGCCTGAAGGGGAGTTCTTGCCTCACAGGCAATTTAGGATGAAAAGCTGAGTCCTGCTGTATTCTGTGTAGACTCTGACTATAGAAAGAGATATGCAACCTTGGCTACTCCTCTGCTGTGATTGCAATTGTACAGGTTGGAACTTTTAGAAGAAATCTCTTCCCCCTTCCTTTCACCTCTCTGTTCCTAATAGGAGACTGACTTGTGTCCTGGTAGCTCCATGACCTTGAATTTGTTGCACAGCTATCAAGGGTTATGCTCCACAGCTTGATCTCAGTGCTTTTGGGATGGGTTAGGTTATCCATGTGTGGTCTTTGATGGATTGTGATAGAATGTACTGCTGTCTTGGACTGTCTTGAGTATTTTTTGTTTTTCAGAGAGAGCAGGAGATTCGGATGGGTCAGATGGCTATGGGAGGTAAGGACTTAGGAGGTTAATGGCTCTAATTTCCTTTTTTGTTTGGTCCCTGGTGAACTGTGTAGCTTCTGCTACCTACTTTAAGGGAGTGACGTGCATGTCTTGGCCCAGAGGTCTTGTTGAATTGTTTCCTTTGTTATGGAAAGAGACTAACAGTCTCTCTCCCTTGTACTGATCACACTACTCTGCTTTAGGTGCTATGGGCATAAACAACAGAGGTGCCATGCCCCCTGCTCCTGTGCCAGCTGGTACCCCAGCTCCTCCAGGACCTGCCACTATGATGCCGGATGGAACTTTGGGATTGGTAATAAACTGCCGGGCCCTACAGTAACTCTAAATGGTGGTAGGAGAACAGGCATTGTTTTCACAGCCCCTAGGCCTACCTCAATTTGCTACAGTTAGCAGTCTTTTTTTTTTTTTTTTTTTTTTTGGAGATAAGAGTTTTGCTCTTGTTCCAGGCTGGAGTGCAATGGCGCAATCTTGGCTCACTGCAACTGCCGCCTCCCAGGTTTAAGCGACTCTCCTGTAGCTGGGATTACAGGCGCGTGCCACCATGTCCAGCCAATTTTGTATTTTAGAGGCAAGGTTTCACCATGTTCGTCAGGCTGGTCTCAAACTCCTGACATCAGATGATCCGCCCACCTCAGCCTCCGAAAGTGCTGGGATTACAGGCGTAAGCCCCACTGTGCCTGGCCCAGATAGCAGTCTTTAGGACTGCTGATATCCATTAAATGTAACCTCAAGATCTTTATTTTTGAATCTTGAGCAAACTCGGTCTCTATACTTAACCTAGGAGTTAAGTAAATGCCACTGTCTGACTGGCCAGTCTGACTGTGTAGTTGCTACTATGGGTGACAGGTTGTGTTTTGGAGGGAAGTCAATGCAGGGTAGGCATTATCACATAAAATAGTTGTGAATCCAAATACTTCATGGCTCCTGCAATCCTGAGGTTGCTTTGGTTGTGGTGTTAAAAATTGATCATGCCCGTTTCCCGGTCAGGGAACCAAAAGAAAAAAATTGATAATGCCAAAACTGGATAGTTTTTTGAGACAGAGTTTTCATTCTTGTCGCTCAGGCTGGAGTACAATGGTGCAATCTGGGCTTACTGCAACCTCCGCCTCCTGGGTTCAAGTGATTCTCCTGCCGTAGCCTACTGAGTAGCTGGGATTACACGCATGTGCCACCATACCCAGCCAAAACTGGATATTTTAAGATAGCCTGCCCTTGTGTAGATACTTAGCTCAGGAAAAAGGATTTGGCTATAACAGCTAACCTAGGAATTTAGGATTGTATGTGATGTTGCTTAGTCATTAGTGGCTAAAAAGTTAAAGGTAAGATGATTGGTTGCCGGGCGCGGTGGCTCACACCTGTAATCCCAGCACTTTGGGAGGCCGAGGCGGGTGGATCACGAGGTCAAGACCATCCTGGTCAAAATGGTGAAACCCCGTCTCTACTAAAACTACAAAAAACTAGCTGGGCATGGTGGCACGTGCCTGTAATCCCAGCTACTCAGGAGGCTGAGGCAGGAGAATTGCCTGAACCCAGGAGGCGGAGGTTGCGGTGAGCCAAGATCGCGCCATTGCACTCCAGCCTGGGCAACAAGAGCGAAACTCCGACTCAAAAAAAAAAAAAAAAAAAAAAAAGATGATTGGTTAAGTCCCTAATTCAGACAACCTTTTGGGGTTATCCTCTAAACAGACTTGATCACTCACTCCTGCCATCAGGATCCTTGAATAGTTGAATGGAAATGGCCTCCAATGGAGGTACTATAGGTAGGTGGGAAGCTTAGAACAATGACTCTTACAATATTGCTCTTTTTTTTCTCTTTAAGACCCCACCAACAACTGAGCGCTTTGGTCAGGCTGCTACAATGGAAGGAATTGGGGCAATTGGTGGAACTCCTCCTGCATTCAACCGTGCAGCTCCTGGAGCTGAATTCGCTCCAAACAAACGTCGCCGATACTAATAAAGTTGCAGTGTCTAGTTTCTCAAAACCCTTAAAAGAAGGACCCTTTTTGGACTAGCCAGAATTCTACCCTGGAAAAGTGTTAGGGATTCCTTCCAATAGTTAGATCTACCCTACCTGTACTATAGGGAGTATGCTGGGGCAGAGGGCAAGGGAGGGGTGGTATAAACAAATCGTGTGGTATAATGTTTAATCAGTTCTGTGTGGTGCATTCCTGAAGTCTCAGATGTGATTGTTGAGCCCCTGGGGAAATCATGGCAAAGTGGATACAGTTAGAGCTCATTGATCTTGATCATTCCGGGGTTTTTTTTGTTTGTTTTTTGTTTTTTTGTCCATCTTGTTTCATTTGCTTGCTTCCCGCCCACCTGGAGACAGAGTCTCTGTCACCCAGGCTGGAGTGCAGTGGTGCGATCTTGGCTCACTGCAACCTCCGCCTCCCGAGTTCATTTGTCCAGGCTGGTCTTGAACTCCTGACCTCGTGATCCACCTTCCTCAGCCTCCCAAAGTGCTGGGATTACAGGCGTGAGCTACTGTGCCCAGCCTCATTTGCTTTCTTATCCTTAACACTCCCCCAGCCCCAGAGAAACTGCCACATACACCACAAAAACCAAACATCCCCCAATGACAGCCCCATTGCTCCATTCACTCCCAGGTGAGAATTCAGGCAGTCCACAAAGGTCACAGGCAACGAACATACGGTTGTGTTATATCCCATATATTACCCCTTCATGTCCTAAAGAAGACATTTTCTCTTAGAGATTTTCATTTTAGTATATCTTTTAAAAAAAAAAAAATTTTGTGTTAACTTGCCTCCATCTTTTTCTTGGGTGAGGATGCCCAGGAATGACCCTTTTGTGTCTATGTTACTGTTGACAGCTTTTCTTGATAGGCCTAGTATAATCTTGGGAACAGGGTTGCTGTATACTGAAAGTCTGACAGTAGCTCTTAGATTCGCCTATCTTAAGTAGTCACGCTGTGCATTTTTTTCCATCAGTGTACCGTGTTTGATTTGTCTGATAAATTTGGAGTTTTTCTGAGAAATGGAGCAGTAATGCAGCATCAACTTATTAAAATACATTTTAAGCCTTTTAATTTTCTGTGCTGTTTTTGAAGGGGAAGGGAGGGAGGAGAGTTACCTTAGGTGATGAGCAGTAGGCTCTATAAGGGGAATCCTTTATGACTGATTGCAGTATTAATCTAGACAGACATGAGGTGGGGATGAGATGTGTAAAATGACTCAAGTGGTTGGCAGGGACTAGTGCTGTTGACACTACATGGAAGTAATAATGGAGGAAAGTTGCCCCTTTGAAAGAAAATGGGCTCAACTCTCATTGAGCTAGGGGTGGGGGAGGTCTCCAAATTGGTATTTGTTTATGAGCAGCTGCTGCTATGTCCAAGGCTTGGAATTGGCATGGTGAATCTAAAACTGTCTCAGTAGTGGTGAGCTGACCTCACCCAAGTTGCAAGCCCTACTCTGCCTGATCCTTTTTTCCTGAGCCTCAGAGCTAAAATGCTCCTGAGCTCTTTCCTATTGGCTGGGAAGACCAGTTGAAGTTCCCTTGCCCATGTTAGGAGGTGTACGCCTCCTGAACTAAAGATAGAAACAGCTGGCCCTTCAGGCAGCTAAAAGCCTCCAGACTAAGAGGTGTTTCCCCATTCGGCAGCCAGACTCCTTGAAATACCCTTTTAGTAATCCTACCAACGCTTCCATGTCTCTACTCTGCCGTAACAAAGGCTGTGGGCAGCACTTTGACCCTAATACCAACCTTCCTGGTGAGTAAATAATCCTGACCTGACCAGGGGCTCTGTGTGGGTATTGGGGAGTGGTCAGCTGGGGGGCAGTATGTTTGAGGAGCAGGGAAAGTAACTACCTGCCCTAGTTTAATTGGTCTGAGTGGTCTTCAGCCTTTGCTGGGTTTTTTTTTTTCCACATTATATGGAAAGAAACCATAAACATAAACCCAGGGAAGAAGTGAGAAATGATACTTTGTATAGTTATCTTCCCTTCCTTGATAACTTGTGCTGATGTCTACAGATTCCTGTTGCCATCACCCTGGGGTCCCAGTCTTCCATGATGCACTTAAGGTGAGGAATAGGTGACGGGGGTTAGCAAGAGCATTTCCCAGAAGAGATACCTAGGAAGCTAAGCTGATCTGGGTCTCTCGTTATCAGGGTTGGTCCTGCTGCCGAAAGCGAACTGTAGATTTCTCTGAGTTCTTAAACATCAAGGTAAATTATTTACGTACTTGGATTCTGCCCCCAATAGAAGGATTCTATTCCTAATCCTTATCTCCTTATCTATACTAGGGCTGTACTATGGGACCACACTGTGCTGAGAAGCTTCCTGAGGCCCCTCAACCTGAAGGCCCTGCTACAAGCAGTTCACTTCAGGAGCAAAAACCTCTGAATGTGATTCCAAAGTCAGCAGAGACCTTGCGCCGGGAGAGGCCCAAGTAAAGAGGAGGAGGCCCCTGGACTTTTCCTATTTTCATGCAGCTTCCTAGGAGTGATTAATGGGTTATTGGGTCATTGAGGATTGGGAACTAGAGACCAGGGATGTGAGGAGGGCCAGTTGTCAGGGTTTGGATGGTGTATATCCTGTGCCTTAGGGGAAATTTGTGTCTGGAAATAATGCCCTTTCCTCTAAAGCGGTATGGGATGATGGGATAGAGATCTGAATCAACAGAGTAGATAGCCCCTCACAAATACATCCTTAGTGTATAACAAAAGGGATTGTTAGAATGACTTTTTTCTTTTTCTAGAAAATAACTTTAAGATAAATCTCACATCAAGAAAAAGATGTATTATTGGCAGCCGGGAGACTGCAGAGAAAAATTTTGTGGGAATAATATGAGCAACTTCTGGAAGTCATATTAGGTCCACAATTAGATAAAAAGGAAGAGGATATGGCTCAGTTCTGCAGAGCTGAGGTTTAGAGCAACTGAGTATATGGGCAAGAGAAGTGTTGGGGATTTCTCTAGGGTTCAGGTATTTGGGAGGTCCACAGAGATGAAAATTGGCAATGGGGTTGCTACCCAACCTCTCCAACTCTGCCTCACTTTCACCAGGCTTCTTCAATTCCATTACCATCGGTGGGAGTGTTGGAGCTGGCAATCATAGCTAATGGGTCAGAACTAAATCACCACCCATAATCCTTAGGTCAGAGTTGCCTCTGAAGCTGCTGCCGCTAAATATATCCCAAGCCCTGGAAATGGCATTGGAACAGAAGGAATTAGACCAGGAACCTGGGGCAGGTAGGTGGGTCTTTAGCAGGATCAACTTCATAGACTGGAATTCAGTGGGATCAACTTCATAGACTGGAATTTAGTGGAAGTGGCAATTGAGTAGGGGGATGGATAAGTTCCTGACTCTGTTTCCCTTGCCCAGGACTTGACAGTAATCTGATTCGAACTGGTTCCAGCTGCCAGAACCCAGGATGTGATGCTGTGAGTGAGAGTTTTAAGGGGCTCAAGCACATGGCTGAGAGATGACTGGGTATAGATACAAGGCTAAGTAGAGTATACCTTAGAATGACCTGGTTCTCCTTTATCCTTCTTAGGTTTACCAAGGCCCTGAGAGTGATGCTACTCCATGTACCTACCACCCAGGAGCACCCCGATTCCATGAGGGGTGAGGGAGGGGACTGGGTGGGCTATGAGACAGATTTCTCCTAATATTTGGTCATAAGATGGGATTGGGAGTGAGAGAATTCAGTTGAATTATCTTCCTACTTCAGGATGAAGTCTTGGAGCTGTTGTGGCATCCAGACCCTGGATTTTGGGGCATTCTTGGCACAGCCAGGGTGCAGAGTTGGTAGACATGACTGGGGGAAGCAGGTGAGCCCCAGCTTTCCTGAACTCTTGATTAGAACCCAATCTCAGAGGTAAATTCTCCTCCCTCTCTGTACCATATGGCCAAGCTCCCTATCTTCTCCCTTTAGTACAGACCAAATAAGATTCTGTTCCTTATCCCTCAACAGCCCAGAGTCTTTGCAATATGAGGTTGTGTTAATCTTTTTGAGACTCTCTGTCTCTTCTCCATATGCATCGTGAGAACTCCTCCTTGGGTTAAGAATTTATTCTTACCACCTTCATTTTACATCTTCTCTTTAGCTGCCAGCATCTTGCCGCCATGATTGGCACCAGACAGATTCCTTAGTAGTGGTGACTGTATATGGCCAGATTCCGCTTCCTGCGTTTAACTGGGTGAAGGCCAGTCAAACTGAGGTGAGCAATGATCTGATGTTGGATGGGATAGTGAATTGGGTGATACTGCAATCTCACAGGCAGAGTTGCCATATGCTGCTAACCTGTAGGCTCTATAGTCGCCTATAGAAAGGAGAGCTATTAGGTCAGGGCTGTCTGGCTGACCTGTGGATCACACCTCTGACCTGGTTATCTGTTGTAATGACCTGTTCTGACCTTCTGGGTTTGTTACTACCCCTGTAATTCTTTTCTCTCAGCTTCATGTCCACATCGTCTTTGATGGTAACCGTGTGTTCCAAGCACAGATGAAGCTCTGGGGGGTAAGTGAAGACCAGGGGGCACAGAAGGGGAAGGCAGATGGGGTGAAAGAGAGGCTAGACTGGAATAGAGGGTGTCTTGAGAGAAGGAGTTGTAGTGGGAAAATTGAGGTTTTCTCTTCATTTGCTTTAATTTTCTTTCTCTCCTGCTCTTCTCACTTCCCTCTCTTTGCCTCCTTTCTGCCTTCTCCCTTTTCTTCTCTCATTTCTTTCCTTTCTTTCCCTTATTATATTGTCTTTTTCCTCCCTTATCTTTTTTCTTGCCTTATTTTATTTATTTATTTATTTATTTTTAGAGACGGGGTTTCTCCATGTTGGCCAGGCTGGTCTTGAACTCTGGACCTCAGGTGATCCACCCGCCTTGGCCTCCCAAAGTGCTGGGATTATAGGCGTGAGCCACCACGCCCAGCATTGACTTAGTTTTTAATTATTTTTTAAATTGTACTTTAAGTTCTGAGGTACATGTGCAGATCTTGCAGGATTGTTGCATAGGTACACACATGCCATGGTGGTTTGCTGCCTCCATCCCCCTGTCACCTACATCAGGCATTTCTCCCAATGTTATCCCTCCTCACCCCCCACGCTGTCCCTCCCCTAACCCCCCCATCCCCCAACAGACCCCAGTGTGTGATGTTCCCCTCCCTGTGCCCATGCGTTCTTACTGTTCAACACCTGCCTATGAGTGAGAACATTTGGTGTTTGGTTTTCTGTTCTTGTGTCAGTTTGCTGAGAATGATGGTTTCCAGATTCATCCATATCCCTACAAAGGACATGAACTCATCCTTTTTTAATGGCTGCATAATATTCCATGGTATATATGTGCCACATTTTCTTTATCCAGTCTATCATTGATTCTTGCCTTATTTTAAAAAAAAATTTCTCTCTCATTTGTCACCACTCCACCCTGACCCTTTGATTTCCTCATTCTCTCTTCTGTTTTCCTTTGCTCCTCCTCAGGTCATAAACGTGGAGCAGAGCTCTGTCTCCTTGATGCCATCTCGGGTTGAAATCTCCCTGGTCAAGGCTGACCCAGGATCCTGGGCCCAGCTGGAGCACCCTGATGCACTAGCTGAGAAGGCTAGGGCAGGGGTTGTGTTAGAGATGGATGAGGAAGAATCTGACGATTCAGATGATGATCTGAGCTGGACAGAGGAGGAGGAAGAGGAGGAAGCAATGGGGGAATAGTGACACCAGACAGTTCAGTGCCTAGATAGGACCTCAATGATTCCCTTATAATCTTAGAGACCAGGATATTGTTGGCCATGTGGTATCATTGAGCAGCAGGAGGCTGAAGGAGGGGAGAACAAAACTGTCTAAACCATGCTGTTTTTTCCCTTAAATAAATCTTGTATTCTTCAGTTTTACATAGTGTCATTCTCTCACCTCACTATCGAAGATTGTATTTATTACCCCCATTGTGTGTTCAATATACATTGTGAAAACAAGCACATGCATGTTCAATCTATTCCTCACGACCACCAGGTATTTACTGAGTACTTCCCATGTGCCCAGTTATGTGTTAGATGGTTTATAAATACCTGAAAAACAGAGGACTTACTCATTTCTCTCAACAAAGTAATAACCTGGCTGACAAGCCAAGGCCGATCTACATGAAATAATGATAAACATTATCAGATAGTTTAACTGAGTGCTAAATTGTGCAGTACAGTTTTTAAGAGCTGTAGGAGTTGAAAGAATGGGAAGGTTAATGTAGACAGCAGTAAAAAGGGAAGACTCCATGGAAGAAGTACATTTTTTTTTTTTTTGAGATGAAGTCTTGCTCTGTCACCCAGGGTGGAGTACAGTGGCATGATCTCAGCTCACTGCAGCCTCCGCCTCCCAGGTTCAAGCGATTATCCTGCCTCAGCTTCCTGAGTAGGTAGGATTACAGGCACCTGCCACCACGCAGGCTAATTTTTTGTATTTTTAGTAGAGACAGGGTTTCCCCATGTTGGCCAGGCTGGTCTTGAACTCCTGACCTCAGGTGATCCACCTGCCTCGGCTTCTCAAACTGCTGGGATTACAGTTGTGAGCCACCACTTCCGGTGGTACGTTATTATTATTATTACTTTTCCGAGACAGAGTTTCACTTTGTTGTCCAGGCTGGGGTGCAGTGGTGCAATCTTGGCTCACTGTAACCTCTGCCTCCCAGGTTCAGGCAATTCTCATGCCTCAGCTTCCTGAGTAGTTGGGATTACAGGCACCCTCCAGCACGCCCAGCTGATTTTTTGTATTTTAGCAGAGACGGAGTTTCACCATCTTGCCTAGGCTGATCTCGAACTCCTGAGCTCAGGCAGTCCACCTGTCTTGGCCTCCCAAAGTGCTGGGATTAGAGGTGTGAGCCTTCATGCTCAGCCTGGTACAATATTTTTTACTGCTTTGTTGAGATACAATTCACATACCACACAATTTATCCATTTAAATTGTAAAATGAGTGTTATTATTATTTTTGAGATGAGGCCTGTAGTGCAGTGGTGCCATTTCAGCTCACTGCAACTTCCACCCCACAGGTTCAAGAGATCCTCCTACCCCAGCTACCCGAGCAGCTGGGACCACAGGTGTGTGTTACCACCACGCTTAGTTAATTTTTTGTATTTTTGGTAGAAACAGGATTTCCCCATGTTGCCCAGGCTGTTTTCAAACCGAGCTCAAACGATCTGCCTGTCTCAACCTCCCAAAGTGCTGTGTTTACAGGTATGAGCCACCATGCCTGGCCTGTTATTTTTAATATACACACAGAGTTGTGAACCACATCAATTTTAGGACACTGTTATCACTCCACAAAAAACTCCATACCCATTAGCAGTCATTCTAAATTTCCTCTCAAATGTACAGTCCTAGGCAGCCAATAATCCACTACTTTCTTCTGTTATGAATTTACATATTCTGGACATTACACATAAATGCAATCACACAATATATGGTCTTTGTTTTTTTTGAGATAGTGTCTCACTGTATTGCCCAGATTAGGGTGCTGTGGCACCATCTCGGCTCACTTGGTTTCCCTAATGGTGTATGATGTTGAGCATCTTTTTTTTTTTTGAGACAGGGTCTCACTCTGTCACCCAGGCTAGAGTGTAGTGGCGCAATCTCTGCTCTGCTCTCCGCAACCTCCGCCTCCTGAGTTCAAGCGATTCTCCTGCCTCAGCCTCCCAATAGCTGGGATTACAGGCATGTACCACCATGCCCAGCTAATTTTTATATTTTTAGTAGAGACGGGGTTTCACCATGTTGGCCAGGCTGCCTTGGCCTTCCAAAGTGCAGGGATTACAGGCATGAGCCGTTGCACCTGACCGATGTTTAGCATCGTTACATGTGTTTATTGGCCATTTAGGTACTTTATTTTGAGAAATGTGTATTCAAATCCGTTGTCCATTTGTTAATTGACTAATACGTCTTTTTGTTATTGAGTTGTTAACAGTTCTTAATATATTCTGGAGATAAGTCTCTTTTCAGATATGTGATTTGCAAATACCTTCTTTTATTTTATGGATTGTCTGCCTTTGGTATCCTTTGATACACAAAAGTTTAATTTCTTTTTAATTTTTTTTGTTTCAAAACTTTAATGAAGTACAGTTTTTACAATTTAAATTTCATATTAATTTAATTTAATTTTTTTTGAGATGGAGTCTCGCTCTGCCACCAGGCTGGAGTGTAGTGGCACAATCTCAGCTCACTGCAACCTCCGCCTCCCGGGCTCAAGTGATTCTCCTGCCTCAGCCTCCCGAGTAGCTAGGACTACAGGTGTGTGTCACCACGCCCAGTTAATCTGAACTGCAGTTTACTTTTTTGTTTGGTTGCTTATGCTTTTGATGTCCTATCTAAGAAACGATTAATCCAATGTCATGAACTTTTGTTCCTATGTTTTCTTCTAAGTGTTACATAGTTTTAGCTCTTACATTTAGGTCATTGATTCATTTTGAATTAGTTTGTATGTGATGTGAAGTAGGGGTCCAACCTTATGCTTTTGCTTAGGGATATCCAGTTGTCTCAGCACCATTTGTTGAAAAGACTATTCTTTCCCCATTGAATTGTCTTGGTACCCTAGTTGAAAATTAACTGACCATAACTGTGAAGGTTAAAAAGTCCAAGGCCAGGTGCGGTGTCACACACCTGTAATCCCAGCACTTTGGGAAGCTGAGGGGGGTGGATCACCTGAGGTCAGAAGTTCAAGACCAGCCTGACTAACATGCTGAAACCCTGTCTCTACTAAAAAAAAAAAAAAAAAATAGCCGGGCGTGGTGGCACATGCCTCTAATCCAAGCTACTTGGAGGCTGAGACAGAAGAATTGCTTGATCCTGGGAGGCAGAGGTTGCAGTGAGCTGAGATCGCACCATTGCACTCCAGCCTGGGCAATGAAAGCAAAAAAAAGAAGTCCAGTTGACCCTTGAACAATGCAAGGTTGGGGCACTGACTCCCCATGCATTCAACTTCTTTTTTAAATTATTCATTTATTTATAGACAGAGTCTCACTCTGTTGCCCAGGCTGGAATGCAGTGGCATGATCTCGGCTCACTGCAACCTCCACCTCCTAAATTCCACCGATTCGCATGCCTCCCTCGCCTTCCAAGTAGCTGGGATTATAGGCATGCGCCACCACGCCTGGCTAATTTTTTGTATTTTTAGTACAGGCTGGGTTTCACAATGTTTCCCAGGCTGGTCTCAAACTCCTGACCTCAAGTGAGCCTCCCACCTCAGCCTGCCAAAGTGCTGCGATTAGAGGTGTGAGCTACCACACCTAGCCACCACATAGTCGACTACTTTTTTTTTTTTTTTTTTTTAAGACAGTCTTTCTCTTTGCCCCGGCTACAGTGCAGTGGCGCGGTCTCCGCTCACTGCAACCTCTGCCTCCGGGGTTCAAGTGATTCTCCTGCCTCAGCCTCCTGAGTAGCTGGGATTACAGGTGCCCACTACCATGCCCAGCTAATTTTTGGGTTTTTTTTTTTTGGTAGAGATGGGGTTTCACTGCGTTGGCCAGGCTGGTCTCAAACTCCTGACCTCGTGATCCACCCACCTTGGCCTCCCAAAGTGCTGGGATACAAGCGTGAGTTGCTGTGCCCAGCCCATAGTTGACTTTTGACTTCCCAAAAACTTAACTACTAATAGCCTACTATTGACCAGAAGCCTTACCAATAACATACAGAGTCAGTTAACACATATGTTCAATGTTATATGTATTATATACTGCATTCTTACAATAAAGTAGGCTAGAGAAAAGAAAATGTTATTAAGAAAATCACAAGGAAAGAAAAAAGGCCTGGCACGGTGGTTCACGCCTGTAATCCTAGCATTTTGGGAGGCCAAGGCGGGTGAATCATCTGAGTTCAGGAAATCGAGACCATCCTGGCTAACATGGTGAAACCTTGACTCTACTAAAAAAATACAAAATATTGGCATGGTGGCACATGCCACAGTCCATCTCAAAAAAAAGAAAAAAGAAAAAGTCATAAGGGGCTGGGTTGTAATCCTAGTACTTTGGGTGGCCGAGGTGGACAGATCACTTGTGATTAAGTTCACGACCAGCCTAGGCAACATGGTGAAATCCTGTCTCTACAAAAACATACAAAAAAATTAGCCAGGCATGGTAGCTCACACCTGTAGTCCCAGCTACTTGGGAAGGTAAGGTGGGAGGATCACCTGAGCCCAGGAGATCGAAGCTGCAGGAAGTCGTGATTGCAGCACTGCACTCCAGCCTGGGCAACAGAGTAAGGCCTTGTCTCAAAAAAAAAAAAAAAAAAAAAAAAAGCCCAGGGTGGTGGCTGATGCCTGTAATCCCAACACTTTGGGAGGCTGAGGTGGGTGTATCATGAGGTCAGGAGTTCAAGACTAGTCTGGCCAAGATGGTGAAACACCATCTCTACTAAAATACAAAAATTAGCTGGTCAGGGTGGCAGGCACCTGTAATCCCAGCTACTGGCTGAGGCAGAGAATTACCTGTACTTGGGAGGCGGAGGTTGCCGAGATTGTTCCAATCCACTCCAGCCTGGGTGACAGAGCCAGGCTTCTCTCAAAAAAAAAAAAAAAAAAAAAAAAAATCATAAGGAAGAGAAAATATATTTATTATTCATTAAGTGGAAGTGGGTTATCATAAAGTTCTTCATCCTCATTCTCTTCATATTGAGTAGGCTGAGGAGGAGGAGGAAGATATGGGGTTGATTTTGCTATCTCAGGGGTAGCAGAGTCAGAAGAAACTCCACACATAAGTGGATCCGGGCCGGGCGCGGTGGCTCAAGCCTGTAATCCCAGCACTTTGGGAGGCCGAGGCGGGTGGATCACGAGGTCAAGAGATCAAGACCATCCTGGTCAACATGGTGAAACCCCGTCTCTACTAAAAATACAAAACATTAGCCGGGCATGGTGGCGCGTGCCTGTAATCCCAGCTACTCAGGAGGCTGAGGCAGGAGAATTGCCTGAACCCAGGAGGCGGAGGTTGCGGTGAGCCGAGATCGGGCCATTGCACTCCAGCCTGGGTAACAAGAGCGAAACTCCGTCTCAAA
>NW_022437031.1:8251225-8268940 GCF_009761245.1 Sapajus apella
TTTTTTTTTTTTTTTTTTTTTTTTTTTTTTTTGAGACAGGGTCTTGCTCTGTCACCCAGGTGCACAGTGGTGCGATCACTGCAACCACTGCCTTCCAGGCTCAAGTGATTCTCTGCCTCATCCTCACGATTAGCTGGGACTACAGGCATGTGGCACCATGCCTGGCTAATTTTTGTATTTTTAGTAGAGACGGGGTTTTGCCATGTTGGCCAGGCTAGTCTCGAACTCCTAGCCTCAAGTGATCTGCCCACCTCAGCCTCCCAAAGTGTTGGGATTACAGGCATGAACCACTGTTCTCAGCCAATTCTTTTTCTTTTGAGACAGAGTTTTACTCTGTTGCCCAGGCTGGAGTGCAGTAGCATGATCATGGCTCCCTGCAGCTGTGACCTCCCCAGCTAAAGCAATTCTCCCACCTCAGCCTCCTGAGAAGCTGGAACTACAGGCGTGTGCCACCATGCCTGGCTTAATTTTTGTATTTTTAGTAGAGGCGGGATTTTGCCATGTTTCCCAGGCTGGTCTCAAACTCCTGACCTCAAGAGATCCTCCAGCCTTAGCTTCCCAAAGTGCTGGGATTACAGGTATGAGCCATTGCACCTGGACAAATGTAGATTCTTAATAAGAGGAGGAGTGAGGAATGATCTCTCTCTCTCTCTCTCTTTTTTTTTTTTTTTTTTTTGTTTTGTTAAATGGTGTCTTGCTCTGCCATCCAGGCTGGAGTGCAGTGGTGCCATCATGGCTCAATGCAACCTTCGCCTCCCAGGCTCAAGTGATCCTCCCACCTCAGCCTCCCAAGTAGCTGCAACCACAGGCAAACACCACCACACCTCGCTAATTTTTGTATTTTTTATAGAGATGAGTTTTTGCCACATTGCCCAGGCTGGTCTTGAACTCCTGGACTCAAGAGATCTGCTCAGTTTAGCACCCCAAGGTGCTGGAATTACAGGCACATGCAGCTACGCCTGGCTAATTTTTGTATTTTTAGTAGAGATGAAGTTTCACCACGTTGGCCAGACTGGTCTTGAACTCCTGACCTCAAGTGATTCACCCGCCTTGGCCTCCCAAAGTGCTGGGATTACATGAGTGACCCACGCACCCAGCTCATTAATGTAAATGTACAACATTTTTCTATCTTCTTATCAAAATCAGGGGACCAGCAAGTGTTCAGAAATTCTGAAGAAAACAGAGGTGAGGAATCAAAAGTTCAAGTAACCCTTGTAGTATATAAATTTAATATATAAAATTTGAAGGCCAGGCCGGGTGGCTCACGCCTGTAATCCTAGCATTTTGGGAGGTCAAGGTGGGCGGATCACTTGAGGTCAGGAGTTCGAGACCAGCCTGGCCAACATGGTGAAACCTCGTCTCTAATAAAAATAGAAAAAGTAGCCAGGAGTAGTGGCAGGCACCTGTAATCCCAGTCACTCAGGAGGCTGAGGCAGGAGAATCACCTGAAACCGGGAGGTGGAGGTTGCAGTGAGCCAAGATCATGCCACTGCACTCCAGCCTGGGTGACAGAGCTAGACTCCATCTCAAAAAAAAAAAAAAATTGAAATTTATAGCATTAATAAAGTAGGTTAATAGCTCATTTCACAAGGCCAAAGCCTAAAACGTGAGAAATTTTCAAGTAGGCATATGACATGAATAACAACAACAATAGCCATAGTTACCATTTCTGATACAAACTAACTGTGCCCAGCACTATGCCGAGTGCTTTGCATGCATCATCTCAGTTAATCCCCCATTTCCCACCATCACATCTACATATTTGCTCACATGAGAACAAACTCTCTCAGTACTTTATTCTTCTCATTTCTTCCTACTGTATCCTAACCCCTCAGAACTCCCCAGAAACCTTCCACTATTAATTATCCCTTCTCTCCTGTTTATTCAACATTTCCCTCTCATTGAGATTTTTTTTTTTTTTTTTTGAGACGGAGTTTCGCTCTTGTTCTCCAGGCTGGAGTGCAGTGGTGCAATCTCAGCTCCCTGCAACCTCTGCCTCCCGGGTTCAAGCGAGTCTCCTGCCTCAGCCTCCCCAGTAGCTGGGATTACAGGTGCCCACAACCACACCTGGCTAATTTTGTATGTTTAGTAGAGATGGGAGTTTCTCCATGTTGGTCAGGCTGGTCTTGAATTCCCAACCTCGGGTGATCCACCTGCCTCCGCCTCCCAAAGTGCTGGGATTACAGGCATGAGCCACCACACCCGGCCTAACTTTTCTTATTTTTATTGCTTTTACTAGTTAAAAAAGTAATAAATTTATCTGAAAAGTTTATTATAATGGCTTTTTTTCTGAGACGGAGTCTTAGATCTCGGCTCACTGCAACTTCCGCCTCCCAGGTTCAAGTGATTCTCCTGTCTCAGCCTCCCCAGTAGCTGGGATTACAGGCATCTTCCACCATGCCTGGCTAAGTTTTTGTATTTTTAGTAGAGACAGGGTTTCACCATCTTGGCTAGGCTGGTCTTGAACTCCTGACCTTGTGATCCACCCGCCTCGGCCTCCCAAAATGCTGGGATTACATGTGTGAGCCACCGAGACCGGCCTCAAATAAAATTTTTAAAATATATTTTTTTGGGGGATGACAATAATAGACATGATAGTATTAACTTTTCTTATTTTTATTAAAATTAGCTCTTCAAGGTTGTTACTAACAAATCTTGATTTTTTTTTTTTTTTTTGAGACGGAGTTTCGCTCTTGTTACCCAGGCTGTAGTGCAATGGCGCGATCTCGGCTCACCGCAACCTCCGCCTCCTGGGTTCAGGCAATTCTCCTGCCTCAGCCTCATGAGCAGCTGGGACTACAGGCACGCGCCACCATGCCCAGCTAATTTTTTGTATTTTTAGTAGAGACGGGGTTTCACCATGTTGACCAGGATGGTCTCGATCTCATGACCTCGTGATCCACCCGCCTCGGCCTCCCAAAGTGCTGGGATTACAGGCTTGAGCCACCGCGCCCGGCACAAATCTTGATTTTTATTACTGTGCTAGGGCAAGATTTTAATCACAAAGTTCTTATCACTGAAATATGCGGTTTTCTTTATCCTTGGACATCTTGAATCACCTGAAATTGAGGGGCCTCCTGAACTGGGTTTCCATTTTTTTGTTCTTCAATTTTGGCTTGCTGGAATGCTATGGCCTGACTGAGGCTGTAAAGAATAGAATCCTCCCCTTCATCTTCAGTTTATTCTATTTCCTCAATTTCTTCTGGTTCAGGAGCTTTGTTTCTTTGGAGGCTCATGTTCTCCAAACATATTTTTCGGACAGGCATAACTTAAGTGTCCACTTTCCCCACATTCACAGCACTTATGTTTATCAAAGTAGTTTTGCCTTCGGATGAACTCAGCTGCTGCTCTTCCATTGTCAATAGCAATGTTTCCTTTTTTTTTTTGGAGACAGAGTCTTACTCTGTCGCCAGGCTGGAGTGCAGTGGCACGATCTTGGCTCACTGCAACCTCCGCCTCCTGGGTTCAAGAATTCTCCTGCCTCAGCCTCCCAAGTAGCTGGGATTACAAGAGTGCACCACCATGCCCAGCTAATTTTTGTATTATTAGTAGAGACGGGGTTTCACCATGTTGGCCAGGATGGTCTCAATCTCCTGATCTACCCGCCTCAGCCTCTCAAAGTGCTGGGATTACAGGCGTGAGCCACCGCACGCAGCCTTAATTTTTGTATTTTTTAGTAGAGATGGGTTTTCACAATGGTGGCTGGGCTGGTATTGAACTCCTGACCTCATGATCTGCCCACCTCAGCCTCCCAAAGTGCTGGGATTACAGGCGTGAGCCACTGCGCCCGGCCAATGTTTGCTTTTATCATTCTACCAAATAACTTGTTTATTGCCCTGGTACAGTTTTGTGCAGAGTCTTTATCCAAAAATAAAATAAATGCAACCCCTTTACTCTTCCTGATATCTTTATCTTTCATTATGGTAACCTTTACAACTTTGCCATGCTTGGAAAATATCTGATATAAGTCATTGTTTGTCAGGGAAAAGGGCAAGCTGGATACATACACTGTGCTCTTACTTGGAGCTAATCCACCACTGATTTCTTCAGGTGGGGCGGGCCTGGGAGACCAGGAGAGTGCGAGCCCTCGGCTCAGCTGGGGCTCAACCTCAACTCTTCATAGCCGCTCGTAGCGGCCTTGGCATCACGAGTCCTGGGACATGTTTTTACACTCCTTCTTTTCTACCTGACCATTCAGCGATTCAGTTCCTTCAGACTCAGTCCTAGGATTACTCTCTTCTCATATAACTCTTCCAGACACTCTCAGTTATGTACATGACTTCAAATATCACCCCCATGCAGATGACTCACATTTTAATCTCTAGGCCATATCATTCCTCTGAGGCTCAAATCCAGTAAGCACGTGTTTGCTATTATTATTACTGCTGCTACTACTCTTTTTCTTCACTGAAAGTTTTTTACCTCATCGTGTTAGGAAAGTTGGATGATTTTTTTATTGGAGAGGGGCAGACACATCTCCAATATCCAATTTTATAATGTTTCTGTAAGAAAGTAGGATTTTCTTGACAGTCAGGTTTTGCTCCTCTATAAAGTGATAACATGTTTACCGCACAGTTGCTTCAGCTTCAGAATTAAAGGAGACTGTATTTACCAGCTGAGGGAGTACAGTAATATGTATAGAATGCCACTGTGCTAGGCACTTCTACCCACATTATTTTATTTAATCCTCACACTAGCTCTGTGAGGTAGGTATTATTATCACAACTGCTTATAGATGAGGAAACTAGGGACCAAAATAGAAATAGCTTGCCTGGGGTCATACAGCTACTGATTAAAACCTCAGGTATTGTTAAGAGCTGTCCTAGAGTCATTTGAAAACATCTAAAACCTAAACACCTAAAAGGGATCTTAGAAGAGGAGCTTGATATGACACCCCTCTAGCCTAGCAGAGTATCTTTGACAAGCCTAACTGAGGAACAGGGAGGCTCTTGGTTAATCAGTGAGATCTTACAATAATGTAAGGCTTTTCCAAATAACTCTTACATCTCTGATCACCTGTTCTCTAACCTCTGTGAGATGCCCAGGTACTCCACCTCTCAATTCATCCAGATCAAGTAATTATCTCCCAGTTACACTAGATTTCTCTCCCTCACGCCATGAGCAGCCACTCCAACATTACAGTCTGAGACCCCTGCCTCCATTATCCTCTTCCTTTCTGCTCCCAAAGTCCCAGAAACTGCTAGAGGGAGAACCAAGTAGACAAATGTAAATTCATGCCGTCCCATTTCAATTTGGCCCTTGCAGCTGCTCAGCAACTCTTTTATTTGTCTCATACATTCCCTGGCACTCTCCCACGAGGCTGTTCCAGACCGTCCTCTTCTTAAATTCCAGCTCCTCCTGTTGCACTCCTTCAGACTAATCTGCACACTTTCATCAGATGCTTGAGAATTCAATATCATTGTTTTAAAACTTTTTAATGAAGAATTTACAACATGTATAAAAGTAGAATAGTATAATGAAAATATTTCAGTATATATCTCTAAAAGATAAGAACTCTTTTTAAAAAATTCATAAGTGTCATACTATTATCACATATAAACAACAACTCCTTTATATCATTAGATACCAAGAAGATACCTTTGTATCATCAAATACTAAGTGTTTAATATATATAAATATATATTAAATACTAAGTAATATATATAAATACTTAGTATGTAATATATATATTACATACTAAGTATTTAATATATGTATGTAAATATTTGAGAAAGAGTCTCACTCTGTCACCCAGGCTGGAGTGCAGTGGCGCGATCTCTGCTCACTGCAACCTCTGCCTCCCAAGTTCAAGTGATTCTCCTGCCTCAGCCTCCTGAGTAGCTGGGATTACAGGTGAGCACCACCAAGCCTGGCTAATTTTTGTATTTTTAGTAGAGACAGGGTTTCACATTGGCCAGGCTGGTCTTGAACTCCTGACCTCAGGTGATCCACCCACCTCGGCCTCCCAAGGTGCTGGGATCAGGCATGAGCCACTGCACCCGGCCCAAGTATTTAAATTCCAATAGTTTCATAAGTGTCACAAAAATTTTTTTTACAAGTTTTTCTTTGAGTTGGTATCCAAATAAAGTCTACACTTTGTTATTGATGGCTATGCATTATATATAAAATTTTTTTGAGACAGAGTCTCACTCTGTCGCCCAGGCTGGAGTGCAGTGGCATGATCTCAGCTCACTGCAACCTCCACCTCCCGGGTTCTAGCCATTCTTCTGCCTCAGCCTCCCGAGTAGCTGGGACTACAGGTGCACAGTACCATGCCTGGCTAATTTTTTCTATTTTTAGTAGATATGGGGTTTCACCATATTGGCCAGGCTGGTCTCAAACCCCTGATGTCGTAATCCACCCGCCTTGGCCTCCCAAAGTGCTGTAATTACAGGCGCGAGCCACTGTGCCTGGCCTTATATCACCTTTTTTTTTTCAAAAATGGGGTTTCGCCATGATGGCCAGGCTGGTCTTGAACTCCTGACCTCAGGTGATCCACCCACCTCGGCCTCCCAAAGCGCTAGGATTACAGGCGTGAGCCACCGCGCCCGGCTATCACTTTTTTTTTAAGCCTAGAACTGCATGCCAATATATGTCATTTTTGTTGGGGGAGGCAGGGGTTGGAGTCTCACTCTGTTGCCCAGGATGGAGTGTAGTGGCGTGATCTCATCTCACTGCAACCTCCGCCTCCTGGGTTCAAGGGATTCTCATGCTTCAGCCTTCCTAGTAACTAGGATTACAGGCAGGGGCCACCACACCAGGCTAATTTGTATATTTCTAGTAGAGACGGGGTTTCACCATGTTGGCCAGGCTGGTCTCAAACTACTGACTTCAAGTGATCCACCTACCTCGGCCTCCTAAAGTATTGTGATTATAGGCATGAGCCACTGCGTCTGGCCCCAATATATGTCACTTTTAAATTAAGGGTTCCCGAGCTGAGCATGGTAGCTCACGCCTGTAATCCCAGCACTTTGGGAGGCCAAGGCAGGCACATCACTTGAGGTCAGGAGTTTGAGACCAACCTGACCAACATGGTGAAACCCTGTCTCTACTAAAAACACAAAAATTGGCTGGGTGTGGTGGCTCACACCTGTAATCCCAGCACTTTGGGAGGCTGAGGCAGGCAGATAATTTGAGGTCAGAGTTTGGGACAAGCCTGGCCAACATGATGAAACCCCATCTTTACTAAAAATACAAAAATTAGCTAGGCATGGTGGTACATGCCTGTAGTCCCAGTTACTCGGGAGGCTGAAGCAGGAGAATTGCTTGAACCAGGAGGTGAAGGCTGCAGTGAACTGAGATTGCCCCACTGCACTCCAGCCTGGGAGACAGAGCAAGACTCTGTCTCAAAAAAAAAAAAAAAAAAAAAAAAATTAGCTGAATGTGGTAGCATGTGCCTGTAGTCCCAGCTACTTAGGAGACTGAGGCACGAGAATTGCTTGAACTCAGGAGGTGGAGGTTGCAGTGAGCTGAGATCACACCACTGCACTCCAGCCTGGACGAGAGTGAGACTCCAATTCAAAAAAGACATTGGATGTGATGACTCACACCTGTAATCCCAGCACTTTGGGAGGCCAAGGCGAGCAGATCAGTTTAGGTCAGGAGCTCGAGACCAGCCCGACCAACATGGTGAAACCATGTTTCCACTAAAATCACAAAAATTACCTGGGTGTGGAGGCACCTGGAGTCTCAGCTACTCGGGAGGCCGAGGCAGGAGAATCGCTTGAAAAGGGGGGTGGGGAGTATAGAGGTTGCAGTGAGCCAAGATCGTACTACTATACTCCTGCCTGAGTGACAGCAAAACTCCATCTCAAAAAAAAAAAAAAAAAAAAGTTAAAGTTTCCCTTTATCTTATTTTTTCCCTGCAACTTTTTAAGGAATTATTTTTCAATAGAGTTTCACACAGTCTGAGTTTTGCTAATTGCAACTCTGTTGAGTAGTTTAATATGTTTCCTTGACTTGTATGTTATATATATTGATAAAAATCAGTAACATCTTTACATTGCATTTTTTTTTTTTTTTGAGATGGGGTCTCCCTCTGTCACCCAGGCTGCAGTGCAGTGGCAGGATCTCAGCTCACTGCAACCTCTGCCTCCCGGGTTCAAGCAATTCTCCCTCCTCAGCCTCTCGAGTAGCTGGGATTACAAGTGTCCGCCACCAGACCCAGCTAAGTTTTGTATTTTTAGTAGAGACGAGGTTTCATCATGTTGGCCAGGATGGTCTTGAACTCTTGACCTTGTGATCCAGTTGCCTCAGCCTCCCAAAGTGCTGAGATTACAGGCATGAGCCACCATGCCTGGCCTACGTTGCATCTTTTATATTCATTGTCCTGTTTTTAATGGTGTAAGCAAGGAAATGGAAGGTGTCTGGCTTGGAAAGTGACTGAGGAAGGACCTGGGACCTCTTTAACAAGACTGAAACACATGGTTGGGGTCAATGCTCAATAAATAGTAACAAAGGTCCAAGCAAGATAGGATGGGTGAGGGGCCATGTAGTGTCAGATTTCCACTCAGTTGGTATGTAGAACAGGACAGGCAGGGAAGCAATTGGGCTGAAGTCAGAGCTGGAAAAGGAGAGGTAGCAGTTGAGGAAGCAGCTGGGATTATTTCTCAGGGGATTACTCTACACTATGCGCTGTTTTCTAAATATATTTTACTAATTCCCACCTCTGTGCCTTTGCCTGGGATGTCTGTTCTGGTTGGAATATCATCTCCTTTCTCTTCACCTATCCAAATCCTACTTACCTTTTTTTTGGGGGGGGGGGGGAGATGGAGTCTAGCTCTGTTGTCCAGGCTGGAGTGGTGCAGTGGTGCGATCTCAGCTCACTGCAACCTCTGCCTCCTGGGTTCAAATGATTCTCCTGTCTCAGCCTCCCAAGTAACTGGGATTACAGGTGCGTGCCACCATGCCTGTATAATTTTTCGTATTTTTAGTTGAGACGGGGTTTCACCATCTTGGCCAGGTTGGTCCCAAACTCCTGACCTCAAGTGATCCACCCACCTCGGCCTCCCAAAGTGCTGGGATTACAGGTGTGAGCCACTGAGCCCAGCTTTTTATTATTATTATTATTATTATTATTATTAGAGACAGAGTCTGCTCTGTCACCCAGGCTGGAGTGCAGTGGCGTGACCATGGCGCACCGAAGCCTCAACTTCCTTGGCTCAGGTGATCCTCCCATCTCAGCCTCAGCCTCTTGAGTAGTGGGGACTACAGGCATGCACCACCATGTCCAGCTGATTTTTTTTTTTTTTTTTTTTGAGATGGGGTTTCCCTCTTGTTACCCAGGCTGGAGTGCAATGGTGCGATCTCGGCTCACTGCAACCTCCGCCTCCTGGGTTCAGGCAATTCTCCTGCCTCAGCCTCCTGAGTAGCTGGGATTACAGGCACATGCCACCATGTCCAGCTAATTTTTTGTATTTTTAGTAGAGACGGGGTTTCACCATGTTGACCAGGATGGTCTCGATCTCTTGACCTCGTGATCCACCCGCCTCGGCCTCCCAAAGTGCTGGGATTACAGGCTTGAGCCACCGCGCGCGGCCCGTCCAGCTAATTTTTAATTTTTTTTTTATTTTTATTTTTTTTTTTTTTTGAGACAGAGCCTCGCTTCTTCGCCTAGGCTGGAGTGCAGCGGCGCAATCTCGGCTCACTGCAACCTCTGCCTCCCGGGTTCAAGCGATTCTCCTGTCTCAGCCTCCCAAGTAGCTGGGACTACAGGCGCGTGCCACCACACCCGGATAATGTTTTTGTATTTTTAGTCAAGATGGGGTTTCACTATGTTATCCAGGATGGTCTTGGTTTCCTGACCCCATGATCCATCCGCCTTGGCCTCCCAAAGTGCTGGGATTACAGGCGTGAGCCACGGCACCCGGCCAATTTTTAAATTTTTTGTAGAGACAAGGTCTTAGTATGTTGTCTCGGCTCGTCTCAAACTCCTGGACTCAAGCGATCTTCCTGCCTTCTCCTCCCAAAGCGCTGGGAGAATCGCTTGGACCCAGGGTTATCTCAAACTCCTGAGCTCAAGTGGTCCACCCATTTCAGCTTCCCAAAGTGCTGGAGTTACAGGTGTGAGCCACTATGCTTGCCCAATCCTTCTTATCTTTAGTGAGCAGTGCAAATTCCTTCTTTTCCATATTTTTGCTTATAGAGTCATAAAATATCTCTGGAAAGATAAGTAAGACATAAATAACATTTACTGCCTTCCCAGGAATGAAACTGAATGGCTAGAGGATTGAGCTGGGAGGGAGAAAGATATTATTGATTTGTTGCAGGAGGGATAGTTAATGTAATGAAAGTGTCTAATATGAAGTTTTTGGAAGTAAAAGAGGGAGACTGGAATTTGTAGTTTGAAAAGAAAGGACGGTCTGGAACAGCCTCGTGGGAGAGTGCCAGGGAATGTATGAGACAAATAAAAGAGTTGCTGAGCAGCTGCAAGGGCCAAATTGAAATGGGACGGCATGAATTTACATTTGTCTACTTGGTTCTCCCTCTAGCAGTTTCTGGGACTTTGGGAGCAGAAAGGAAGAGGATAATGGAGGCAGGGGTCTCAGACTGTAATGTTGGAGTGGCTGCTCATGGCATGAGGGAGAGAAATCTAGTGTAACTGGGAGATAATTACTTGATCTGGATGAATTGAGAGGTGGAATACCTGGGCATCTCACAGAGGTTAGAGAACAGGTGATCAGAGATGTAAGAGTTTTCCTCGGGAGTACATTGATTTAAAAAAGAAAAAGAAAAAGAAAAAAAAAGATGTAAAAGTTATTTGGGGCTTGGTCTGGTGGCTCACACCTGTAATCCCAGCACTTTGGGAGGCTGAGGCAAGTGTATCACCTGAGGTCAGGAGTTCAAAACCAGCCTGGCCAACATGGTGAAACCTGTCTCTACTAAAAATACAAAAGTTAGACAAGACGTGGTGGTGCACATCTGTGGTCCCAGCTGCTTCGGAGGCAGAGGCAGGAAAAACGCTTGAACCTGGGAGATGGAAGTTGCAGTAAGCCATGATCGCACCACTGCACTCCAACCTGGGCGACAGAATGAGAGTCCATATAAATAATAAATAATAAATAAATAAATAAATAAATGCTATTTGGAAAAGCCTTACATCAATGTAAGATATCACTATCAACCAAGAGCCTCTCTGGTTCCCAGTTAGGCTTGTCAAAGGGACTCTGCTAGGCTAGAGGGGCATGATATCAAGCTCCTCTTCCAAGATCCCTTTTAGGTTTTAGGTTTGGGATGTTTTCAAATGACCCTAGGACAGCTCTTAGCAATGCCTGAGGTTTTTAAGCAGGTTGATTTCATCACTGAACCTGGATCTTCTGCAAGAGGCATGGTGGGAATATTAAAAAAATTAAACTATTTATTGAGCCACTATTATGATCTAGACATTGTAACAAAGATATATATACACATACATACATATATATATCCTCTGTTCTCTCTTTTTTTTTATTTCTTTCTGTGTATTCTCATTTAATTCTCACAAAACGTATATAAAAGCATTATTACGGCTAGGTGCAGTGGCTCACGCCTATAATCCCAGCACTTTGGGAGGCTGAGGCAGGCGGATCACGAGGCCAAGAGATCAAGACTATCCTGGCCAACATGGGGAAACCCCATCTCTACTAAAAATACAAAAATTAGCTGGGCATGGTGGCACACGCCTGTAGTCCCAGCTACGTGGGAGGCTGAGGCAGGAGAATCGCTTGAACCTGGGAGGGGGAGGTTGCAGTGAGTTGAGATAGCATCACTGCACTCCAGCCTGGCGACAGAGTGAGACTCTCTCTCTCAAAAAAAGCATTATTACTTTTTCCTTTTTTTTTTTTTTTTTGAGATGGAGTCTCACTCTGTCGTCCAGGCTGGATTGTAGTAGTACAATGTCAGCTCACTACAACCTTGGCTTTCTGGGTTCAAGTGATTCTCTTGCCTCAGCCTCCTGAGTAGTTGGGACTGCAGGCATGTGCCACTGTGACTGGCTAATTTTTGTAATTTTTAGTAGAGACAGGGTTTCACTATGTTGGCCAGGCTGGTCTCGAACTCTTGATCACAGGTGATCCACCCGCTTCAGCCTCCCAAAGTGCTCAGATTACAGGTGTGAGCCACTGTGCCTGGCCACTATTTTTCTTTAATAAATGAGGAAACAATCACAGGGACATTATGTGATTTTCCATAGGTCACACAACTGGCAAGTGTCAGAGCAGGGAGTTAAATCCAGGTCTGACTACAAAACCTGTATTTTTGGTTTTTTTACTTCATGCCATGAAAATTAAAAGCCTATACTCTCTGGTGTCCAGCAATACCTTTTCAGCAAACACTCTTCTCCATTAAATGAATCTTATTTTGTCAGTGACATCTGTTGTAAAATTATAAATGCATTCTCACCAAAGAAACTATACAGAGTTAAAAGCTTTCAGTGACAAAGGAGTTAACTGGGTAGGGTGGGAGAGAAGCTCAGAGGCACTGAAATGAGTTAAACGTAATTGCAGTGGTCCAAGGGAGAAAGATGAGACTCTAGATTAACAGTATAGTAGGAAGAATGGAAGAGGGGGTAATGGATTTAAAAGATAGTTCCAAAGGTAGGAGTGAAAGTAATGTGGCCATGCTGGTCTTCTGTATTCCCTGAACGTATACAGTTCACTCCTTCCTCAGTTCGTCTGTACTATCTGATGTTCCTGGAATTCTCTGTTTTTTTTTTTGTTTTTTTTTTGACAGGTTCTTGCTCTGTTGCCCTGGTTGGAGTACAGTGGCGATCTCAGCTCACTGCAGCCTCACCTCCTGGACTCAGGTGATCCTCCCACCTCAGCCTCCCAAGTAGCTGAGACCACAGGCACATACCACGATGCCCAGCTAATTTTTTGTAGAGACATGGTTTCGCCATGTTGGCCAGACTGGTCTTGGAACTCCAGGGCTCAAGTGATTTGCCCACCTCAGCCTCTCAGTGTTGGTATTACAGGTGTGAGCCACTGCGCCTGGCTGGAATTCTCTCTCTCTCTCTCTCTTTTTCTCTTTTTGAGACGGAGTTTTGCTCTTGTTTCCCAGGCTGGAGTGCAATGGCACTATCTTGGCTCACCGCAACCTCCGCCTCCCCCGTTCAAGTGACTCTCCTGCCTCAGCCTCCTGAGTAGCTGGGATTACAGGCGCCTGCCACTATGCCCAGCTAACTTTTTGTATTTTTAGTAGAGATAGGGTTTCATCATGTTGGCCAGGCTGGTCTTGAACTCCTGACCTCAGGTGATCCGCCCACCTCGGCCTCCCAAGGTGCTGGGATCAGGCATGGGCCACTGCACCCGGCCCAAGTATTTAAATTCCAATAGTTTCATGAATGTCAAAAAATTCTTTTACAAATTTTTCTTTGGTGACCAGGCACGGTGGTTCACACCTGTAATCCAAGCACTTTGGAGGCCAAGGCGGGTGGATCACCTGAGGTCGGGAGTTCAAGACCAGCCTGACCAACATGGTGAAACCCCGTCTTGAAAAAAAAAAAAAGAAAGAAAAATTTTTCTTTGAGTTAATATCCAAATAAAGTCTACACTTTGGGCCCCCGCTGTGGGTCTCGGCAGCTCTGGCGGCGGGAGGAGTGGCAGCGGCCAGGCAGCCCAGCTTCGCAAAGGCTTTCCGCGGCCCGCGGCCCGCAGGCACCCGGCACGCGCCTCCTCGCTGCTAGGATGCCCAAAAGGAAGGTCAGCTCCGCCGAAGGGGCCGCCAAGGAAGAGCCCAAGAGGAGATCCGCGCGGTTGTCAGCGAACCCTCCTGCAAAAGTGGAAGCGAAGCTGAAAAAGGCAGCAGCGAAGGATAAATCTTCAGACAAAGAAGTGCAAACAAAAGGGAAAAGGGGAGCAAAGGGAAAACAGGCTGAAGTGGCTAACCAAGAAACTAAAGATTTACCTGCAGAAAACGGGGAAAGGAAAACTGAGGAGAGTCCAGCCTCTGATGAAGCAGGAGAGAAAGAAGCCAAGTCTGATTAGTACCATATACCATGTCTTATCAGTGGTCCCTGTCTCCCTTCTTGTATAATCCAGGGGAATATTTTTATCAACTATTTTGTAAATGCAAGTTTTTTAGTAGCTTTAGAAACATTTTTAAGAAGGAGGGAATCCCACCTCATCCCATTTTTTAAGTGTAAATGCTTTTTTTTAAGAGGTGAAATCATTTTCTGGTTGTTTATTTTTTGGTACAACCAGAAAATAGTGTGGGATATTGAATTATGGGAGGCTTTGACTGTCTCGGGTGTCAGCTTACCATTCCATAGATGGGGGTTAGTTTTTATATCCTATAATACAAAGCATATTAAATGGCAATATGGAGTCAGTCCTGCATTTAGTGTCTTGAAAATTTTAAATTACTTCTATTCCCATGTTGTTTTTAGTAGAATTGTTTCCTAAAGAAAACCACTCTGATCGTGGCTCTCCCCGTCAGAACTGTATGCACTCTGTAACATCTTTGGTGTGGTAGTCCTGTTTTTCTAATAACTTTGTTACTGTGCTGTGAAAGATAAAAAATTTGAATATGTAGTGTACATGCTATTCAGTTGTGAATTGTTGGGACGTATGTAACAGCTTGTCAACATGTGAAGATACAGGTATCGATAGCCCCTTAAGGAAAATTTGCATCTAAATTTTAAGCTGGAAAGTCACTGGAATAACTTTAAAAAAGAATTGCAATACATGGCTTTTTAGATTTTTGTTACGTATGTTAAGAATTGTGTACAAATTGAAATGTCTGTACTGATCCTCAACCAATAAAATCTCAATTATGAAACAACAAAAAAAAGTCTACACTTTGTTATTGATGGCTATGTAGTATACATCAATTATTTTTTGAGACAGAGTCTCACTCTGTCGTCCAGGCTGGAGTGCAGTAATTCCCTGTTTGTAAATAAATAAATAAATAAAACCTCTCAGAGATGCCTTTTTTGACCATCTCTAAATTAGCACCTACTGTCTCGGTGACTATCACATTACCCTGTTTTATTTTTCCCATAGCCCTTATCAACTGAAGTTTGGTTACATAAGAAGCAATAGAACATGATTGTTAAAAGGGCAAACCAACATCAGGCTGCCTGGGGTCAAATTTTGTCTCTCTACTTACTAGCTATATGATCTTCAACTACTCAAGAGCTATATGTGTCAGTTTCCTGAATTGTAAAATGAGGATAATAACAGTGCTTATATCATGGAATTATTAGGAATATTAAATTTGTGAACATATCTGAAGCCCTTAGCCCAGTGCCTGGTACAGGGTAAACATATGTTAGCAATTATATTGCATAATTACTTGTTTATACCTTAAACTTCATATGGAACCAAAAGAGAGCCTGCATAGCCAGGTCAATTCTAAGCAAAAAGAACAAAGCGGGAGGCATCACACTACCGGACTTCAAACTATACTACAAGGCTACACTAATCAAAACAGCATGGTACTGGTACCAAAACAGAGATATAGACCAATGGAACAGAACAGAGGCCTCGGAGGCAACACAACATATCTACAACCATCTGATCTTTGAGAAAACTGACAAAAACAAGCAATGGGGAAAGGATTCCCTGTTTAATAAATGGTGTTGGGAAAACTGGCTAGCCATGTGCAGAAAGCAGAAACTGGATTCCTTCCTGACACCTTACACTAAAATTAATTCCAGATGGATTAAATACTTGAACATAAGACCTAACACCATAAAAACCCTAGAAGAAAATCTAGGCAAAACCATTCAGGACATAGGCATAGGCAAGGACTTCATGACCAAAAAACCAAAAGCATTGGCAACAAAAGCCAAAATAGACAAATGGGACCTAATCAAACTCCACAGCTTCTGCACAGCAAAAGAAACAGTCATTAGAGTGAATCGGCAACCAACAGAATGGGAAAAAATTTTTGCAGTCTACCCATCTGACAAAGGGCTGATATCCAGAATTTACAAAGAACTAAAACAGATTTACAAGAAAAAAACAAACAAGCCCATTCAAAAGTGGGCGAAGGATATGAACAGATACTTTACAAAAGAAGACATACATGAGGCCAACAAACATATGAAAAAATGCTCATCATCACTGGTCATTAGAGAAATGCAAATCAAAACTACATTGAGATACCATCTCACGCCAGTTCGAATGGCAATCATTAAAAAATCTAGAGACAACAGATGCTGGAGAGGATGTGGAGAAATAGGAACACTTTTACACTGTTGGTGGGAATGTAAATTAGTTCAACCATTGTGGAAGACAGTGTGGCGATTCCTTAAGGACCTAGAAATAGAAATTCCATTTGACCCAGCAATCCCATTACTGGGTATATATCCAAAGGATTATAAATCGTTCTACTATAAGGACACGTGCACACGAATGCTCATTGCAGCACTGTTTGCAATAGCAAAGACCTGGAACCAACCAAATGCCCATCGATGATAGACTGGACAGGGAAAATGTGGCACATATACACCATGGAATATTATGCAGCCATCAAAAACGATGAGTTCGTGTCCTTTGTAGGGACATGGATGAACCTGGAAACCATCATTCTCAGCAAACTGACACAAGAGCAGAAAATCAAACACCGCATGTTCTCACTCATAGGCGGGTGTTGAACAAAGAGAACACATGGACACAGGGAGAGGAGCACTACACACTGGGGTCTGTTGGGGGGAAGTAGGGGAGGAACAATGGGGGGTGGGGAGTTGGAGAGAGAGAGCATGGGGAGAAATGCCAGATATAGGTGAAGGGGAGGAAGGCAGCAAATCACACTGCCATGTGTGTACCTATGCAACTATCTTGCGTGTTCTTCAAATGTACCCCAAAACCTAAAATGCAATTAAAAAAAAGAAAAAAAAAAACAAAAAAATAATAACTTGTTTACATGTACATTATTTCTCTTTCACTAGAATGTAAGTCTACCTTAGTGCACTCTTCCCAGCAACTAAAACTAACACATATGATTAATAAATATTTGTTGAATGCAGAACCTAAATTGGAATGGCAAAGAATAGATAGGAGAGAGGCTGGGCGCAGTGGCTCACACATGTAATCCCAGCACTTTGGGAGGCCGAGGCAAGTGGATTGCCTGAGCTCAGGAGTTCGAGACCAGGCTGGCCAACATGGGGAATCTCCGTCTCTACTGAAAATACAAAAAATTAGCTGGGCGTGGTGGTGGGTGCCTGTAGTTTCAGCTACTCAGGAGGCTAAGGCAAGAGAATCACTTGAACCTGGCAGGTGGAGGTTGCAGTGAGCTGAGATCGTGCCACCCTGGGTGACAGGGCGAGACTCTGTCTCAAAAAAAAACCCAAAAACCAAAAATTAAAGAAACAAACAAAAAAATAGATAGGAGAGAGACATGTAAAATATTATTTTAAAAAAGAAGATAATTGGCCGGGCGCAGTGGCTCAAGCCTGTAATCCCAGCACTTTGGGAGGCCGAGGCGGGTGGATCACGAGGTCAAGAGATCGAGACCATCCTGGTCAACATGGTGAAACCCCGTCTCTACTAAAAATACAAAAAATTAGCTGGGCATGGTGGCGCATGCCTGTAATCCCAGCGACTCAGGAGGCTGAGGCAGGAGAACTGCCTGAACCCAGGAGGCGGAGGTTGCGGTGAGCCGAGATCGCGCCATTGCACTCCAGCCTGGGTAACAAGAGCGAAACTCCGTCCCAAAGAAAAAATAAAAAATAAAAAAAATAAAAGCTTTACCAAGGATTCCCATACCCTCACCATCTACCTAAGTGATTTCTTC
>NW_022437031.1:8269340-8304163 GCF_009761245.1 Sapajus apella
TGCTCTTGTTACCCAGGCTGGAGTGCAATGGCGTGACCTCGGCTCACCGCAACCTCTGCCTCCCGGGTTCAGGCAATTCTCCTGCCTCGGCCTCCTGAGTCGCTGGGATTACAGGCACGCACCACCATGCCCAGCTAATTTTTTGTATTTTTAGTAGAGATGGGGTTTCACCATGTTGACCAGGATGGTCTCGATCTCTTGACCTCGTGATCCACCCGCCTTGGCCTCCCAAAGTGCTGGGATTACAGGCTTGAGCCACCGCGCCCGGCCCGAAAGCTAGCGCTTTTAACAAAAATAGGAAAACCGTGAACTGGAATTAATATTATTTGAATATTATTCCGATAATGAATTTTATTTTAGGCATGAGTTTGAAGTAATGGCAAAACATGCTAGTGGACATGGTAGCAGGCAGTTAATTGTGAATGCATAACAGGAGTTCATGAGAAAAGTCAACACTGAAGATAGGTTTGAATACCTGCGTCATTGTGACATTTATTCAACATTCTGATATGAACTTCCTTCATCTCGAAAAAGCAACAGATTTGGAGAAGTGAATACAATGAAAAATAAAACATTTTAACCCTCCAATTTATTCTTCAGAGAAAGTCACTATTAGCAGTTTGGCAAGCATTTTTCTATACACTTGCAAATATATGATGGCATACAACATGTAGAGACAGAAAAAGTCTGACCAGATACCTATGTACATATGGAGAAGTTTGCTTTTTTCTTTCTGGATATCTTCGAACCAGTATTATTCTATAACTTCTGTAATAATTAAATATATCACTTTATAGGCTGGGTGTGGTGGCTCACGCCTGTAATCCCAGCACTTTGGGAGGCTAAGGAGGGCAGATCACCTGAGGTCTTGAGATATATTTTGACGTAAATTTCTAAAAGTGAGATTGTTGGGAAGGAAGGCATACACATCTTTCCACATCTAAAATGTTAACAGTTACTGCCTGGGTGAGGTGGCTCATGCCTGTAATCCCAGCACTTTGAGAGGCTGAGGCATGAGGATTCCTTGAGGCCAGAAGTTTGAGACCAGCTTGGGTAACATAGCATGACCTCGTCTCTACAAAAAATTTAAAAATTAGCCAGGTGTAGTAGCACATGCCTGTAGTCAAGGCTACTCATGAGGCTGAGGCAGAGAGATTGCTTGAGCTCAGGAGTTCAAGGCTACAGTGAGCTATGATGGTGCCACTGCACTCCAGCCTGGGTGACAGAGATATCCTGTCTCAAAAAAATAAGTCCAGGCACGGTGACTCATGCCTGTAATCTCAGCACTTTGGGAGGCCAAGGTGGGTGGATCACCAGAGGTCTGGAGCTTGAGATCAGCCTGACCAAAATGGTGCAACCCAGTCTCTACTAAAAACACAAAAAATTCACTGGCGTGGGGGTGGGCACCTGTAATCCCAGCTACTCGGGAGGCTGAGGAAGGAGAATCACTTGAACCCAGGAGGCAGATGTTGTGGTGAGCCGAGATCACACCACTGCACTCCAGCCTGGGCAACAGAGTGAAACTCTGTCTCAAAAAAAGCAAAAAGAAGAAAGAAATGGGTTTTTGCCATGTTATCCAGGTTGGTCTTGAACTCCTGTGCTCATTATCCACCCGCCTCAGCCTCCTAAAGTGCTGGAATTACAAACGTAAGCCACAGTGCCCAGCTATAACTTTTGTATTCTTTTGTCTTAATGTTTTGAGTAGAATCTGCAGAGTAATAGTAATAGTTTTAAGACAGGTGAATATTCTTATCTTGTTCTAACTTTAAAGAGATGACACTAGCATTTCACTATTGAGTATGATGATTGTAATTGTTTTCTCATAGATAACTCTTTATCAAATTGTGGATTTCTACAGTTTCTAGCCTATTGAGAATTTTTTTTTTTTTTGAAACAGGGTCTCGCTCTGTCATCCAGGCTAGAGTGCAATGATGCAATTATGGCTCAACTCACTGCAGCTTTGATCTCCCAGATTCAAGTGATCCTCCCACCTCAGCCTCCCAAGTAGCTGAGACTACAAGCATGCACCACCACACCCCACTATTTTATTTTGATTGTTTGTAGAGATGGAATCTTCCTATGTTGCCTAGGCTACTGTCGAACTCCTAGGCTCAAGCAATCCTCCTGTCTTGGCCTCCCAAAGTACTGGGATTATAGGCATGAGCCACGGTGCCTGGCCAAAAAAATGTTTTTAAGGTACTATAAGCACAAAGTAAATAATTCAAATAGTAGAAAAAGGTATGTGAAGAATTGTCCATCTCTGTTCCCCAGTTTCCAAATTTCCTTGTTGACAGGTAATTCCTATTCATTTTTTTTTTTTTTTTTTGAGACGGAGTTTCGCTCTTGTTACCCAGGCTGGAGTGCAATGGCCCGATCTCGGCTCACCGCAACCTCCGCCTCCTGGGTTCAGGCAATTCTCCTGCCTCAGCCTCCTGAGTAGCTGTGATTACAGGCACACGCCACCATGCCCAGCTAATTTTTTGTAGTTTTAGTAGAGACGGGGTTTCACCATGTTGACCAGGATGGTCTCGATCTCTTGGCCTCGTGATCCACCCGCCTCGGCCTCCCAAAGTGCTGGGATTACAGGCTTGAGCCACCGCGCCCGGCCCCCAATTCCTATTCATTTATATGTCTCCTACCAAAGATCAGTTGATGCAAATATAAGCATTTATGTGAATGGTATTTTTTACACAAATAGTAGGATACTATAGACACTGTTCTAAGCCTTGATTTTTTAAGTCAAGCTGTGAGTCATTTCTTTTCTTTTCTTGAGACGGAGTCTCACCCTGTCACCCAGGATGGAGTGCCGTGGTGTGATTTCGGCTCACTGCAGCCTCCACCTCCCCAATTACAGTGATTCTCCTGCCTCAGCCTCCCGAGTAGCTGGGATTACAGGTGCCCGCCACCAAGCCTGGCTAATTTTTATATTTTTAGTAGAGACGGAGTTTACCATGTTGGCCAGGCTGGTCTCGAACTCCTGACCTCGTGATCCGCCCGCCTTGGCTTCCCAAAGTACTGGGATCAGAGGTGTGAGCAACCACGCCTGGCTGAGTCATTTCTTTATAGGTAATTTGTCTTTTCTCTTTGGTTCTTTTTCCCCCTCTACTTTTTATTATGGAAAAATTTCCAAACATACAAAAGTAAGAGAATAGTATATTGAATTTCCATATAACCACTGAAGCTGGGTGACAGGTACATGGAAATTATGTTCCATGTATTATCGCCAAACTTGTTTAATCTGTATTCTCTTAATCCCCACTCCCCTACCCACACATCAAGGTCATTCTGAAGCAAATATAAAATATCATATCATTTCATATCATCCATAAATATTTTGGTATGTATCACAAAAATATTAGGAGTCTTTTTTTTATTTTTTTTTTGAGACAGAGTCTTGCTGTCACTCAGGCTGGAGTACAGTGGTGTGATCTTACTGCAACCTCCGCCTCCCAGGTTCAAGTGATTCTCTTGCATCAGCATCCTGAGTAGCTGGGATTACAGGCTCACGCCACTATATTCAGCTAATTGTTGTATTTTTAGTAGAGACAGGGTTTGCCATGTTGGTCAGGGTGGTCCCAAACTCCTGAGCTCAAGCGATTTGCCCACCTCGGCCTCCCAAAGTGCTGGGATTACAGGCGAGAACCACTGCTCGGCCCAGGACTCTTCTTAAACATTACAACAAAGTCACCACTCCAAAAAAATTAACAATTCTTTAATATCATCAAATATGGAGAGATCCAAGATGGCTGATCACTAGCAGCTCGGGATTGTAGCTCCCACTGAAAGCGCAGAGAACGAGAGGATGCCACACTTTCAGATCAATTTTTGTTGCTCACGCACCAGGAGTTTCCCAGCGGAGGAGCCCCACGGGTCGCCAGCGTGACTCTTGAGGCCGGTGAGGCGGCTTTGCCGCTCCCTTGGAGCAGCGGTTCTCAGTGCAGAGTCAGAAAAGCACCATCAATCTTATCGCCGCTGTTTTGGCTGGCGCAGTGGGTTGCTCAGATTTTAGCGCTGGGGAGGCAACAAGTTGGCCGTCCATTCAGAAACCCAACTATAAAGACAGTAATTATAAAGACCACAGATGAGGCCAGACACGGTGGCTCACGCCTATAATCCCAGCACTTTGGGAGGCCGAGGCGGGTGGATCACGAGGTCAAGAGATCGAGACCATCCTGGTCAACATGGTGAAACCCCGTCTCTACTAAAACTACAAAAAATTAGCTGGGCATGGTGGCGCGTGCCTGTAATCACAGCTACTCAGGAGGCTGAGGCAGGAGAATTGCCTGAACCCAGGAGGCGGAGGTTGCGGTGAGCCGAGATCGCGTCATTGCACTCCAGCCTGGGTAACAAGAGCGAAACTCCATCTCAAAAAAAAAAATAAATAAATAAATAAAATAAAGACCACAGATGGATACATTTATAACGAAGGGAAGAAACCAGCCTAAAAAGGCTGAGAATACCCAAAATCAGAACGCTTTTCCCTCTACAGGGGATCACAGTTCCTCATCAGCAATGGAACAAGGCCTGATGGAGAAAGACTGTGTTCCATTAGCAGAAGCAGGCTTTAAAAAGTGGATGATAAGAAACTTCTGGGAATTAAAAGAACTTGTTCTAACCCAATGCAAAGAAACTAAGAACTTTGAAAAAAGGTTTGATGAAATGTTAACAATAACAAACAATTTAGAGAGGAATATAAGTGAATTAATGGAGCTGAAAAACACAACACGAGAACTTCGCGAACTATGCACAAGTTTTAACAGCCGAATTCATCAAGCAGAAGAAAAGATATCAGAGGTCGAAGACCAACTTAATGAAATAAAACAAAAAGACAAGATTAGAGAAAATAGGATAAAAAAGAACGAGCAAAGTCTCCAAGAAATGTGGGACTATGTGAAAAGACCTAATCTACGTTTGATAGGTGTACCTGAATGTGACGAAGAGAATGAATCCAAGCTGGAAAATACACTTCAGGACATTATTCAGGAAAACTTTCCCAACCCAGCAAGGCAGGACAATATTCAACTCCACGTAATACAGAGAACACCACAAAGATATTCCTCAAGAAGACCAACCTCAAGGCACATAATCACCAGATTCACCAGGGTTGAAATGAAAGAGAAAATACTGAGGGCAGCCAGAGAGAAAGGTCAGGTTACCCATAAAGTGAAGCCTATCGGACTCACAGCAGATCTCTCAGCAGAAACCCTACAAGACAGAGGAGAGTGGGGGCCAGTGTTCAACATCCTTAAAGAAAAGAACTTTCAACCCAGAATTTTACATCCAGCCAAACTAAGCTTCATAAGTGAAGGAAAAATAAAATCTTTTGTGAACAAGCAAGCACTCAGAGATTTCATCACCACCAGGCCTGCTTTACAAGAGCTTCTGAAAGAACCACTACACATAGAAAGGAACAACCAGTATCAGCCTTTCTAAAAAATACCAAAAAATAAAGAACATCAACATAATTAAGAACTTTGCATCAACTAATGGGCAAAACAGCCAGCTAACATTAAATGGCAGTACCAAACTCACATATATTGTTATTAATTCTAAATTTAAATCGACTAAATCCCCCAATCCAAAGACACAGACAGGCAAAAAAAGCCAAGACCCATTGGTATGCTACATCCAGATCCATCTCACATGCAAGGATACACAAAGACTCAAAACAAAGGGATGGAGAAAAATTTACCAACCAAATGGAGAACAAAAATAAATAAACAGAAAGCAGGAGTTGCAATTTTTGCTGAGAAAATAGACTTTAAAGCAACAAAGATCAAAAGAAGCAAAGAAGGATATTACATAATAAAAGGATCAATGTAACAAGAAGAGCAAAAGATCCTAAATATATACGCACCCAATACAGGAATACCCAGATATATAAGACTTATAAAGAGACTTGGACTCCCACACAATAATAGTGGGAGACTTCAACATCAATATTAGACAGATCAATGAGACAGAAAATTAACAATGATATCCAGGATTTGAACTCAGATCTGGAACAAGTAGACTTAATTAACATTTATAGAACTCTCCACTTTAAATACACAAAATATACACTCTTATCAGCACCACATCACACCTATTTATAGGTTTAAATGAAATATTGGTTGGCTGCTTATTAATTATTTTCTTCCGTCATTTTATTTTTATGTCTCTATTATTAAACACAATTACAGGCATACCCATTTTTAGACTGCATTCTAGCCTGGGCAATAAAGCAATACGCCTGTTCTCTCTCCCTCTTCCTCTTTCTTCCTCTCCTTCATTCTTTTGTTTTTCTTTCTTTTTTTTTTAATTCTTTCTCTTTCTTTCTCTCTTTCCAAAAAAAAAATATATATATATATATCATCAAATATACAATGACGGTTCAGATTTTACCTATTGTCTCAAGAATGATTGTGTTTATTTTTAGTTTGTTTGAATCAGGATCCAAATAAGGACTATATACTCCGATTTGTTGATGTATCTCAAATCTCTTAACCTGTAGGTACCCTTTCCATCCACCTTTTTTTTTTAATTCTTCCGTGGGATTTATTTGTTAAGAAACTGAATTGTTTGTTTGTGCTATAAAAGCTCCTCAAAGAATGGATCTTAGTGGTTGCATCCCTGTGATGGTATTCTTCTGTATTTCCTGAATATTAGATGTAGATGTTTGATTAAATTTAGAATCGGGTCCTGTTTTTTCCTTTTTTTGGCAAGAATATTTCATAGGTAGTGTTATATACTTCCTTAAGCAGATACGAAGTCTCTTACTCCTTTTAGGATCTTCTCTTTGATGTTCTGAAGTTTTACTACAATGTGTCTGGGTTAGGATTTCTTTCTTTCTTTTTCCTTCACGTTTGGGATTCCTGAATCTTGAAGATTGGCATCTTTCATGAGTTCTCAGCTATTTTCTCTTTAACTCTGCTGCTTCACTGTTTTCTCTGTTTGTCACTTGAACTCTAATTAGACATCACCTAAAAGCATGGGACCTTTAAACAACAGACTGTAGGTCAGGCTTTGTGGCTCACGCCTGTCATCCCAGCACTTTGGGAGGCTGAGGCAAGAGGATCTCTTGAGCCCAGGAGTTCAAGACCAGCCTTGGCAACATAGTGAGACCCTGTCTGTATGAAAAATACAAAAAGTAGCCGGGTGTGATGGCAAGTGCCTGTGGTCCCAAGCTACTTTGGAGACTGAGGTGGGAGGATCTCTTGAGCCCGGAAAGTTGAGGCTGCAATGAACCATGATCATGTCACTGAATTCCCGCCTGGGTGACAGAGCAAGACCCTGTCTCAAAACAACAACAACAACAACAAACAACAACTTAGGCTACAGGCCATGGGGGATCAGATGACCTCAGACTCACAGCAAAGGTCTGCTTCAGCACTTACCCCAGTGCTCATTGTTTCCTCTGACTGAGTCCTATACTTAACTGCCACTGTACCATATATATGTGTACTGACAGTATGTATGGATGTGTGTGTATATATATGTGTGTGTGTGTATATATATGTATGTGTGTGTGTGTGTATATATATATATATATATATAATCATAAAAATGTATCTTGTGGTTGGGTGCAGTGGCTCACACCTGTAATTCCAGCACTTTGGGAGGCTGAGGCGGGCAGATCACCTGAGGTCAGGAGTTCAAGACCAGACTGGCCAACATGGTGAAACCCCCTCTCTAGTAAAAATACAAAACTTAGCCAGGTGTGGTGGCAGGTGCCTGTAATCCCAGCTACTCTGGAGGCTGAGGCAAGACAGTCACTTGAACCACTAAAGCAGAGGTTGTAGTGAGCTCATTCCACTGCACTCCAGCCTGAGCGACAGAGCAATACTGCGTCTCCAAAAAATAAATAAATAAAAAAAATAAAATAAAAAATATTGAAATTCATTTCATAACACTACATGATCTAACTCATTCATTTTTTCATTTTTTCATTTATTACATTTAACACATGGTAAAAAGCCAAAATCTTAATTACACATTTTTTACATATGTATAAACCCAGATCAAAATACTGAATATTGGCTGGATGTGGTGGCTCATGCCTGTAATCCCAGCACTTTGGGAGGCCGAGTCAGGCAGATCAACTGAGGTCGGGAGTTCAAGACCAGCCTGACCAATATGGAGAAACCCTGTCTCTACTAAAAGATACAAAATTAGTTGGGCGTGGTGGCACATCTCTGTAATCCCGGCTACTGGGGAGGCCGATGCAGGAGAATGGCTTGAACCCAGGAGGTGGAGGTTTCGGTGAGCCGAGATTGCGCCATTGCACTCCAGCTTGGGCAACAAGAGCAAAACTCCATCTAAACAAAACAAAATATCACACCTGTAATCTCAGCACTTTGGGAGGCCGAGGTGGGCAGATCACAAGGTCAGGGGTTCAAGACCAGCCTGGCCAACATGGTGAAACCCTGCCTCTACTAAAAACTATTTTAGGCCGGGCGCAGCAGCTCAAGCCTGTAATCCCAGCACTTTGGGAGGCCGAGGCGGGTGGATCACGAGGTCAAGAGATCAAGACTGTCCTGGTCAACATGGTGAAACCCCGTCTCTACTAAAAATACAAAAATTCAGCTGGGCATGGTGGCGTGTGCCTGTAATCCCAGCTACTCAGGAGGCTGAGGCAGGAGAATTGCCTGAACCCAGAAGGCGGAGGTTGTGGTGAGCCGAGATCGCGCCATTGCACTCCAGCCTGGGTAACAAGAGCAAAACTCCGTCTCAGAAAAAAAAAAAAAAACTATTTTAGCTGGGCGCAGTGCTGCATGTCTGTAATCCCAGCTACTCAGGAGGCTGAGGCAAAAGAATCGCTTGAACCCGGGTGGCAGAGGTTGCAGTGAGCTGAGATCACGCCACTGCACTCCAGCCTGGGCAACAGAATGAGACTCCATCTCAAAACAAACAAACAAACAAACAAACAAGCAAGCAAACAAACAAAACCCAGAATATTTCCAGCTCCACCAAATGCTGGCTACTTGTGCTCCCACTCAGGCATTACCCGTTCCCAAGATTAACCACATTCTGACCTCTATAATCATAGATCAGTTTTGTCTATATTTAAATTTTACATACATGGACTCATACAGAGTATGTACTCTTTTGCATCTGACGCTTTTTGATTCAGCATTGTCTGTGAGCTTCACCTATGATATAGTTGTTGTTGTTGTTGTTATTTGAGACAAGGTCTTGCTCTGTTGCCTGGGCTGGAGACAATGGTATGCTCATGGCTTACTGCAGCCTCAACCTCCCAAGCTCAAGTAATCCACCTCAGTCTCCCGAGTAGCTGGAACCACAGGCACTTGCCACCATGCCTAGCTCATTTTTGTATTTTTTGTAGAGACAGGGTTTTGCCATGTCACCCAGGCTGGTGTGGAACCCTGAGCTCAAGCCATCCACCTGCCTCGGCCTCCCGAAGTGCTAGGATTACAGGTATGAGTCACTGTGCCCAGCTCCCATTCATCTGTTGATAGACACCTGGGTCATTTCTACATGTGACTACTGTGAATAATGCTGCTGTGTACAAGTATAGCCATGTACTGCATAATGATGTTTCAGTCATTGATGGATCACATATAAAAATGGAAGCCACATAAAATTATAGTATAGTATTTTTACTTTACCTTTTCTGTATTTAGATATGTTTAATCATACAAATACAGCCAAGTGCTGTGGCTTACGCTGGTAATCTCAGCACTTTGGGAGGCCGAGGTGGGCAAATCACCTGAGGTCAGGAGTTTGTGACCAGCCTGGCCAATGTAGTAAAACCCTGTCTCTATTAAAAATACAAAAATTAGCTCAGCATGATGGAAGGCGCCTGTAATCCCAGTTACTCTGGAGGCTGAGGCAGGAAGATCGCTTGAACCCAGGAGGCAGAGATTGCAGTGAGCCGAGATAGGGCCATTGTACTCCAGCGTGGGTGATAAGAGCGAAACTCTATCTCAAAATAAATAAATAAATAATTTAAAAACTTTAAAAAATAGATATACAAATACCGTTGTGTTACAATTGCCTACAGGATTCAGTACAAACCTGTATACATGCTGTATAGGCTTGTAGCCGAGGAGCAATGGGCTATACCACATAACCTAGGTCTGTAGTACACCATACCACCTAGGTTTGTGTAAGTACACTCTATGATGTTTGCACAGTGACAAAATCACCTAGTGATGCATTTCTTAGAATGTATCCCTGTCATTAAGCAATATATGACTCTGTCTGAGCTCCTGTTTTCAATTTTTGGGGGTCTATACCAAGAAGTAGAAATGCTGGATCATATGGTAATTGTACGTTTAACTTTTTGAGGAATTGCCAAACTGTTTCCCACAGTGGCTGCAACCATTTTACATTCACATCAGCAACGTACAAGGGTTCCAATGTCTCCACATCTTTGTCAAAACGTATTTTTCTTTTGTTAAAATCATAGCCATCCTATGGGTGTGGAGCGGTATCTCATTGTAGTTTTTCCTTTTTGTCTCACTATGTCACCCAGGCTGGAGTGCAGTGGTGCAAACACCACTCACTGCAACCTCGACCTCCCAGGCCCAAGTGATCTTCCAGCCTCAGCCTCCCAAATAGCAGCCTCCGAAGTAGCTGGGACTCCAGGTGCATGCCACCATGCCCAGCTAATTTTCCTATTTTTTGTAGAGTCCAGGTTTCGTCAGGTTGCCCAGACTGGTCTCAAACTCCTGAGCTCAAGGGATCCTCCCGCCTTGTCCTCCCAAAGTGTTGGGATTACAGGCATGAGCTCCTGTGCCCAGCCTCATTGTACGTTTCATTTGTCATTTTCCTAATGACAATCATGTTGAGCATCTTTTTATGTGCTTATTGGCCATTTGTATATCGTCTTTGGAGAAACGTCTATTCAAATCTTTAGTCCATTTTTGAATTGGGATTTTTTTTTTTTGAGTAGTAGTTCTTCACATGCTCTGAATATTATCAGGTACATGATTTGCAAATATTTTCTTCCATTCTATGGGTTGTCTTTCACTTTCCGGATAGTGTCCATTAATGTTTGCAAAATTTTAATTTTGATGAAGTCCAATTTATTTATAGATATTGTTTTTATTTTTTATTCTATGAAAAATATTTATACATATTTCTATATATATATATATGTATATGTGTATATATATATATATATATATATATATGCATATATATTTTTAGACAGGGTTTCAGCTTTGTCAACCAGGCTGGAGTACAGTGGTGCAATCACTACTTACTGCAACCTCAACCTCCTGGGCTCAACGATCCTCCTATCTGACCCTTCCAGAGTAGCTGGGACCCCAGGTGTGTGCCTCCACACCCGGCTAATTTTTTACTTTGTAGACACAGGGTCTCCCCATGTTGCCCAGACTGGTCCTAAACTCCTGGGCTCAAGTGATCCTCCCACTTCAGTCTCCCTAAATGCTGGGATTACAGGTGTGAGCCGCTGCACTTGGCCCAATTTATCCAGTTTTTTGTTTTGTTGCCTGTGCTTTTGGTGTTATATCCAAAAATCATTGCCAAGACAAATGTCACGTAGTTTACTCCTATGTTTTCTTTTTGGAGTGTTATAATTTTAGTTCTTACATTTAGGTCTTTGATCAATTTGGAGGGGTGTGTGTGTGCGTGTGTGTGTGTGTGTGTGTGTGTGGAATGGAATCTTGCTCTGTTGCCCAGGCTAGAATGCAGTGGCACGATTTCAGCTCACTGCAACCTCCACTTCCTGGGTTCAAGCGATTCCGATGCCTCAGCCTCCCGAGTAGTTGGGATTACAGGCACTTGCCACAGCGCCCGGCTAATTTTTGTATTTTTAGTAGAGACAGGATTTCACCATCTTGGCTCTGTTGCCCAGACTGGTCTCGAACTCCTGATCTCAAGATCCACCCACCTCGGCCTCCCAAAGTGTTGGGATTACAGGCATGAGCCACCAAGCTTGGAGAGTTAATTTTTTAAAAATATGGTATAAGGGGCCGGGCATGGTGGCTCACGCCTGTAATCCAAGCACTTTGGAGGCCAAGGCGGGCGAATCACCTGAGGTCGGGAGTTCAAGACCAGCCTGACCAACATGGTGAAACCCTGTCTTTATAAAAACAAAATAAAATAAAATAAAAATATATAGTATAAGGTGGCAGGGTGTGGTGGCTCATGCCTGTAATTTGCACTTTGAGAGGCTGAGGCAGGTGGATCTCTTGAAGCCATGAGTTCCAGACCATCCTGGCCAACATGGCGGAACCCCATCTCTATTAAAAATACAAAAATTAGCTGGGAGTGGTGGCACATGCCTGTAATCCCAGCTACTTGGGTGGTTGAGGCAGGAGAATCGCTTGAACCCGGGAGGTGGAGGTTGTAGTGAGCAGAGATTATGTCACTGCACTCCAGCCTGGGTGACAGAGCGAGACTCTGTCTCAAAAAAAAAAAAAAAAAAAAGGATGTAAGGTGAGGTAAGAATTCAACTACATTCTTTAGCATGTGGATATAGTTTTCTCTGCACCATTTGTTGAAGAGAGTCTCTTTTCCCCATTTAATATTGTTGGCATCTCCTTGTCAAAAATCAGTTGAGGGCCAGGCGTGGTGGCTCACACCTGTAATCCTAGCACTTTGGGAGGCACAGGTGGGTAGATCACCTGAGGTCAGGAGTTCAAGACCAGCCTGACCAACATGGTGAAACCCCATCTCTACTAAAAAAACAAAAAACTTATTGGGGCGTGGTGATACACGCCTATAATTCCAGCTACTCAGGAGGCTGAGGCAGGAGAATAACCTGAACTCGGGAGGTGGAGGTTGCAGTGAGCCAAGATCATGCCATTACACTCCAGCCTGGGCAACAGAGCAAGACTTCGTCTAAAAAAAAAAAATCAATTGAGAATACATAGTGTTTTTCTTTCCATGCCTGGCTAATTTCACTTAGCCTCATGTACTCCAGTTCCATCTATGTTACCACAAATGACAAAATGTCCTTGATTTTTATGGATGAATAGTATTCAGTTGCGTATATATACCACATTTTATTTATTCAGATGGACACTTAGGGTGATTCCATAACAGGGCTATTGTGAATAGTGCTGTAAGTACTGTTCTCACTCATATGTGGAATCTAAAACAAACTCAAAAAAGCAGAAAGTAGAATGGTATTTAATAGAGGCTGAGGGGTGGAGGAAATGGGGAGATGATGGTCAAAGGCTACAAGGCCTCAATTAGACAGGAGGGATACGCTTTTTTTTTTTTTTTTAATTTGAGATATAAGGCTGTGTGCAGTGGTTTACACCTGTAATCCCAGCACTTTGGGAGGCTGAGGTGGGCAGATCACCTGAGGTTAGGCGTTCCAGACCAGCCTGGCCAACATGGTGAAACCCCATCCCTACTAAAAATACAAAAATTAGCCAGGCATGGTGGCATGCGCCTGTAATCACAGCTCCTTGGGAGGCTGAGGTAGGAGAACTGCTTGAACCCGGGAGGCAGAGGTTGCAGTGAGCCGAGATCTGCCACTGCACTCCAGCCTGGGCAACAAGAGCGAAACTTCATCTCAAAAAAAAAATTGAGATATATTGCACTGTATAATGAATATAGTAAATAATCATGTATTGTACATTTCAAAATTGCTAAGAGAAGCCAGGTGTGCTGGCTCACACCTGCAATCTCAACACTTTGGGGGCTGAAGTGGGAAGATATCTTGAGGTCAGGAGTTTGAGGTTTGAGACCAGCCTGGGCAACATAGAGAGACCATGTCTCTACAAAAAATAATAAAACAAAATGAAACAGAACACAAATCTGAATCTGCATCCAATATATGGTACTGTTAAAAAAAAAAAACACACACACAAATCACTAAGACAGTATATTTCAAATGTTCTTACCACAAAAATGGTAAGTGTCTGAGGTGCTGAATGTGTTCATCAGCCTGATTTAATTACTCTACTTGTATTCATGAATCATAGCATCACTTTGGACCCCATCAATATTTACATCTATAATTTGTCAATTTATGATTATAAAAACTAAAAAAGACCAATTGACCATATATGTGAGGATTTATTTCTGGGCTCTCTTTTTTTTTTCTTCTTCTTCTTCTTTTTATTTTTTTAAATTATTTTTATTTGTTTTTATTTTTATTTTTATTTTAAAGACAGGGTTTCACCATGTTGGTCAGGCTGGTCTTGAACTCCCAACCTCAGGTGATCTGCACACCTTGGCCTCCAAAGTGCTTGGATTACAGGCGTGAGACACCATGCCCGGCCTCTTCTTCTTCTTTTTTTTGAGACAGAGTCTTGCTCTGTTGCCCAGGCTGGAGTGCAGTAGTGCAATCTCAGCTCACTGAAACCTCTTGCCTCCTGGGCTCAAGTGATTCTCCTGCCTCAGCCACCTGAGTAGCTGAGATTACAGGCATGTGCCACCATGCCTGGCAAATTTTTTGTATTTTTAGTAGAGACAGGGTTTCACCATGTTGGCCAGGCTGGTCTTGAACTCTTGACCTTATGATCCACCTGCACTGGCCTCCCAAAGTGCTGGGATTACAGGTGTGAGCCGTATTTTTATCATAAAAATATGAGGAGTAATTCATCATACAATGTCTTTCAATCCGTGAAGACAGGATATCTTTCCATTTATTTATGTCTTCTTTAATTTCATTCAGCAACGTTTTGTAGTTTTTCATTTTGGTGTACAGACATTCAATTAATTTTTGTGTGTTGATTTTGTATTCTACAGCTTTGCTGAATTCACTTATTAGCTATAATCGTTTTTTGTGTAATCTTTAGGGTTTTGTATATATATACTGTTATACCCGAGCGAGTTAGGAAAGCACCACACTCAGTTCCAACTGAGAGTCCTTTATTGCTGGCGACCAAGAGTCAGCTAGCACTCAAATTCTTTTGGACCTAAGGAAGGGGCTTGATTCCTTTTTATACCTTGCTTAGGAAAGAGGAGGGGCAGCCTAGCTGAAGCAGAATTTACAGCAAGTTAGATAAGGAGGCTGGTAACCAGGAGGCAGAAGGTTCCCATGATTGTTGATTACTAAGGAGGGTATACACAAGCAGTTCCCAGGATTGTTGGTTACCAAGGGGGGTATTCGGTACTTGTCATACAATCAATCGAGGAAGGCATTCACAATAACAAGTGGGCTTGCCAGGCAGAATATGGTTACAATGGTTATATGTTTCTACAGCTCTAAGTACAGCATGACCCAGCATAGGAACATGACCCAGATATGTACTCAAAGGAGAAATGGCAGGAGGGGTGAGGGGGAGGTTAAAATGGAGTTTGTCTGACTCTCAGCAAGATGGAGTCTGACTCTCAGCAAGATGGAGTCTGTCTGGCTAATATAGAGTAGGTTAGCACAATATTATCATGCCATCCGTGAAAAGAGATAATCTTACTTCTCCCTTTCCAATCTAGTTGCCTTTTATTTCTTTTACGTGCTTAATTACTGGCTAAAACTTTCTCTACTATGTTTAATAGAAGTGGTGAAGGCAGATATTCCTTATCTTATGAAGAAAGTTTTCAATCTTTCACCATTGTGTATTATGTTACCTATGGGTTTTTCATATAGAGCCTTTTTTTAAAGATCACGTTGAGGAAGTTATCTTTTATTCCTAGTTTACTGTTTTGTTTTTTTTTAAATCATGATAGGATGTTGGATTTTGTCAAATACTTTTTCTGTATCAATTGAGATGATCGTGTGGTTTTTTCCTTCATTCTATTAATGTAGTTATATTCATTGATTGATTTTCCTATGTTGAACTATTCTTGCCTTCTAGAAACAAATCCCAGTTAGTTATGGTCTATTACCTTTTACTATGTTGCTGAATTTGGTTTGCTAGCATTTTGTTAAAGTTTTTGCATTAATATTCATAAAGGATATTGGTCTGTAGTTTTCTTGTAGTGTCTTTCTCTGGCTTTGGTATCAGTGTAATGTTGACCCCATAGAATAAGCTAGGAAGTGGTCTCTCCTCTTTAAATTTTCAGAAGACTATCAAAAAGATTAGCGTTAATTCTTGGCCAGGCACTGTGGCTCACGCCTGTGATCACAGCACTTTGGGAGGCTGAGGCAGGTGGATCATGAGGTCAAGATTTCAAGACCATCCTGGTCAACATGGTGAAACCTCATCTCTACTAAAAATACAAAAATTAGGCTGGTGTTGTGGTGTGCACCTGTAATCCCAGCTACTTGGGAGGCTGAGCCAGGAGAATTGCTTGAAATGGGGAGGTGGAGGTTGCAGTGAGCTGAGATCTCACCACTGCATTCCAGCTTGGGCAACAGAGCAAGACTCCAACTCAGTTAAAAAAAAAAAAAAAAAAAAGGAATGATTAGTGTTAATTCTTCATTAAATTTTTGGTAGAATTCACCAGTGAATCAATATGATTCTGGGCTTTTCTTTGTTGGGAGGTTTTTTTAAATTACAGATTCAATCTCCTTACTAGTTATAGATCTTTTCAGGATTTCTAGTTCTTTATGGGTTGGTCTTGGTAGATTACATGTTTTTAGGAATTTACCCATTTCATCTAGGTTATACAATTTGTTGGTGTACAGTTATTGATAGTATTCTGTTATAATACTTTATAGTTCTTTCTTTCTTTTTTCTTTTTCTTTTTTTTTTTTTTTTTTTTTTGAGATAAGGTCTCACACTATCGCCCAGGCTGGAGTGCAGTGGGGTGATCTCAGCTCACTGCAACTTCTGCCTCCTGGGTTCAAGTGATTCTCCTGCCTCAGCCTCCTGAGTAGCTGGGATCACTGGCGCACACCACTGTGCCTGGCTAATTTTTGTATTTTTAGTAGAAACAGGGTTTCACCATGTTGGCCACACTGGTCTTGAACTCCTGACCTCACGTGATCCACCTGTCTTGGCCTCCCAAAGTGTTGGAATTACAGGCATGAGCCACCGCACTTGGCCTACTTTGCAGTTCTTGACAATTGTAACTGCCCAAGGGGTTTACCTTGCCAGCTGCCTATACAGAGCCAATTTATCAAGACAGGGAGATTGCAGTAGAGAAAGAGCAATTCAAGCAGAGCCGGCCAGCCATGCAAGAGACCGGGGTTTTATTATTACTCAAATCAGTCTCCCAGAGCATTCTGGGAGCAGGGCTTTTAAGGATAACTTGCTGGGTGGGAGGAAGCCAGTGAGCCAAGAGTGCTAATTGGTCAGAGATGAAATCACAGGGAGTCAGAGCTGTCTTCTTGTGCTGAGTTAGTTCTTAGGTGGGAGCCACAAGATCAGATGAGCCAGTTTATTGATCTGGGTGGTGCCAGCTGATCTGTCAAGGTCAGGGTCTGCAAAATATCTCAAGCACCTATCTTAGGAGCAGTTTAGGGAGGGTCAGAATCTTGCAGCCTCCAGCTGCATGACTATAAACCGTAATTTCTAACCTTGTGGCTAATGTTAGTGCTACAAAGGCAATCTAGTCCTCAGGCAAGAAGGAGGTCTGCTTTGGGAAAGGACTGTTACCATCTTTGTTTAAACTATAAACTAAGTTTTTCTCAAAGTTAGTTCAGTCTGCGCCCAGGAATGAACAAGGGTAGCTTGGAGGTTAGAAGCAAGACGGAGTCAGTTAAGTTAGATCTCTTTCACTGTCTCAGTCATAATTTTGCAAAGGCGGATTCAATACCTCCCTTTGGGTTTTTTTTTTTAAGCATTTCCCGTTTTTATTCATAAAATTATTAATCAAAATTGCAAAAGTAGGTTTACAGAGCCACAAGTAACAAAACAGGAAATGAAATGTTCCAGAGACATTCTGTAACCTTCCAAACACACACTAGCCTAAATATCTACAGTTAAACCGTGGTTGCACAACAGGTTATATTTATTCCTGCATTTTCTCAATAAGTTCTTCCTCATATTTGCCTTTCTCTTTTCCAACTTGTCAAGACTTGGCTTTGCGTTCGAGAACTTTTTTCCGATCCTTAACCAGTTTTAGCCCGGTGATAACCACCTTGCTCAAGTGAATGCTCACATGGAAGGTTGTGCCATTGGCCTTCACGCTGCACCCACTCGATGTAGATGACATATTTCTTTTTGTACACCTGGACTACCTTGCCAATTTGCTGACCTTTGTAGTGTCCTCGAACTGCCTGGACTTCGTCATCCTTGCGGATGGGCATGGAGTGGACATTGTACTTTTTTTTTTTTTTTTCCTTTGGGAGGGAGTTTCGCTCTCGTTACCCAGGCTGGAGTGCAATGGCGCGATCTCGGCTCACCGCAATCTCCGCCTCCTGGGTTCAGGCAATTCTCCTGCCTCAGCCTCCTGAGTAGCTGGGATTACAGGCACACGCTACCATGCCCAGCTGAATTTTTGTATTTTTAGTAGAGACGGGGTTTCACCATGTTGACCAGGATGGTCTCGATCTCTTGACCTCGTGATCCACCCGCCTCGGCCTCCCAAAGTGCTGGGATTACAGGCGTGAGCCACCGCACCCGGCCTTGCAGTTTTTTTTTTTTTTTCTTTATAAAAAAAGACGGGGTTTCACCATGTTAGTTAGGCTGGTCTTGAACTCCCGACCTCAGGTGATCCGCCCGCCTTAGCCTCCAAAGTGCTTGGATTGGATTACAGGCGTGAGCCACCACGCCCGGCCTGAGACCCTGTCTCTAAAACTATATATGTATATGTAGTTTTACATATAACTAAATATATGTATACAGGTATTGATCGACTTACGACCTATGCAACTTACGACCATTCGACTTTATGACCACAATCGCTAGCCACGACTGCTCCGCATCTGGCAGCGCAAACGTTGCCCAGCTGGGTGTACGACAGTGCGGACCAGCTTCCGGCAGCACTACCAACTCCGCATGCACCATTTCAACTGTTATCCCAGACTTGGTACAGCAATTTGTGTTTTGTGTCTTGGATATTTTTCATCAAACCCCTCCCAATAAACTTCTTATACATTTCGAAGCAATGGACCCAAACATCGAACGATTTGCAAGGATTGAACGGATGGCGCAAGATGTGTTTCGTCCGTATCATGAAATTTATGAAGAAAAAAGAAACATACAATTCAGACAAAGCTCACCATGTTTATGAAAAAACCAACTCCGGTAACCCCAACTGCTGCCTCAGATGATGACATCAACGATCCACAGCCAAGCACCAGCGGCCAATAAAATGTTTCGCACATGTTTATATATTTTGATGTTTTGCAAATGGGAAACTGTTTCCTGTGGTATTTTTTAGACCTGTATTTTGTATTTTTGTATGCACCTGTATTTTGTAATTTTGTATGTTTTGCAAATATTAAACCAGTTGTACTGGTAATGCAGTGTTTTACTTAAACCTGACGAATGTAAAAATAAGAAACAAAATGGTGTAGAGATGATACAAATGGCATAAAATGAACAAAGAAAATTATGATATATAACAATAATGAAAGAAAATTATGATAAAATATGACTTAAAGATTTTTATAACATCATTTCACAGTACTGTACATATAGCCTACTCAACTTACGACCAAATCGTGTTACAACCGGTCTGTCGGAACCAATCGTGGTCGTAAGTCGAGCACTAACTGTATATATATTTCTACACATATAAATAATTTTTTTTTTAGATGGAGTCTTGCTCTGTCACCCAGGTGCAGTGGAGTGCAGTGGTGAGTTTTGGCTCACTGCAACCTATGCCTCCCAGGTTCAAGCGATTTTCCTGTCCCAGTCTCCTGAGATGGGATTGCAGGTGCACACCACCATGCCCGGCTAATTTTTGTATTTTTAATAGTGACAGGGTTTCACCATGTTGATCAGGCTGGTCTTGAACTCCTGATCTCATGATCCACCCACCTCGGCCTCCCAAAGTGCTGAAATTACAGGTGTGAGCCACTGTGCCCGGCCAAATATATGTATACATAGTTCTGCCTTTTTCTTTTTCTCTTCTCTTCTTGGTATTCCTTTTTTTTTCTTTTTCTTTTTTTTTTTTTTTTCTCCCTAGACTGCTCAGCAGGATCCTTTTGATATTCCTAAAATGCATATGTTGGTATGTCTGATGATGTCCTATAGGTCTCTCAGGATCTGATTATTTTTCTTCCTTCCTTTTTCCCCTATCTTTGGAATGGATAATTTCAATGGACTCATCTTCAAATTTGTGATCCTTTCTTCTGCATGCTCTCTTTTCTATCACTTTATCAATATTCTCATTTTTTTCATACATTATTTCAATAATTTGCTTTAATTTTTTGTCCATGGTTTCCTTTAGCTCACTAAACATATTTAAGACAGGTGATTAATGTCTTTGACTAATAATTCCAATTGCTGGGCCTTTTTTTTTTTTCCTATGCTTGGGCCATACTTTCTTGTTTATTTTATTTTTTTAAGATGGAGTTTCGCTCTTGTTGCCCAGACTGGAGTGCTATGGTGCCATCTTGGCTCACTGCAATCTCCGCCTTCCAAGTTCAAGCGATTCTATCGCCTCAGCCTGTCGAGCAGCTGGGATTACAGGTGCATGCCACCATGCCCGGCTAATTTTTGTATTTTTGGAGAGATGGGGTTTCACCATGTTGGTCAGGCTAGTCTCAAACTCCTGACCTCAGGTGGTCCCCACCGCCTCGGCCTCCCAAAGTGTTGGGATTATAGGCGTGAGCCACTGTGCCCGGCCAGGACTTTCATACTGTGTATCTAGCCTAGGAGAAAGTTGACTGCTAGGCAGACTGTGGAGAGGGATGCTTTAAGACCTGTGGCTCAACACAAATTTGTAAACTTTCTTAAAAAAAATTAAAAAAAATAATATTTTTTTTTTGCAATATTTTTAGCTCATTGTATCATTAGTATATTTTATGTGCAGTCCAAGGCAATTCTTCTTCCAATGTGGGCCAGCAGAGCCAAAAGATTGGACACTACTGCTTTACTAGATGAGAATGGAAGACTTATAACCACTTATTAACCACTGTAATATCAAGGTTAGGAGTGAATGACTAACTCAGGAGACTTCTGGGGTGCTGTCTCTACAGCTCCAGGCTTCTCCCAGTTTCCAATCCTTTAGGCATACCTAAAGATCTCTAAGCTGCTATATCCACTTCACAGTGCTACTGTAAGGCTTAAATAAGATAAGATGTGTTAAAGCACCTGGTGTCTATGATGGGCTCTCAATTTTTAGTTTCCTCTTGCTTCTGCAGAGCAACTTTTTTCTCTGAGCCATGCATTGCTCTGTTTTATTGTTTGCCTTTTTAAGTAGATCCTGACCTTGCTACTAGCATTCAGAGGTTTTTTTTTTTTCCCTTTTTGAAAATCCCTCCTAGCAGTGCATTGCCCAGTGTAATTTCCGGGAGTGTGTGGACAGTAGTGATGATGAGGAGGGGAAAGCTGTCGAGGATCCTTAACAGGACAGCGTAATGCCAGATGCTGGTGCTGAGGTAAACAAGCCGTCCATCCCTCCGCCCCGCCCCGAGACGGAGTTTTGCCCTTGGCGCCCAGGCTGGACTGCAATGGCGCGATCTCGGCTTACTGCAACATCTGCCTCCTGGATTCAAGTGATTCTCCTGCCTCAGCCTCTCAAGTAGCTGGGATTACAGGTGTCCGCTACCATGCCCGGCTAATTTTTGTATTTTCAGTAGAGACAGGGTTTCACCATGTTGGCCAGGCTAGTCTCGAACACCTGACCTCAGGTAATCCACCCACCTCGGCCTCCCAAAGTGCTGGGATTACAGATGTGAGCCACCGCACCCAGCCACATTTCTTTTCTTTACAGATTAAAAAAAATTTTTTTTTGTCTGGGCTCGGTGGCATGAGCCTGTACTCCCAGCACCCAGCACTTTGGGAGGCTGAGGTGGGTGGATCACTTGAGGCTGGGAGTTACAGACCAGCCTAGGCAACATGGCAAAACCCCATCTCAACTAAAAATGCAAAAATTAGCTGGCTTGGTGGTGGGTGCCTGTAATCCCAGCTGCTTGGAAGACTGAGGCAGGAGAATGGCTTGAACCCTGGAGGTGGAGATTGCAGTGAGCTAAGATTGTGACACTGCACTCCAGCCTGGGCAACCCAGCGAGACTCTGTCTCAAAGAAATATATATTTTTTTTTGACAGGAAGTTTAGCTCTTGTTACCCAGGCTGGAGCACAATGGTGCCATCTTGGCTCACTGTAACCTCTGCCTCCCAGGTTCAAATGATTCTCCTGCCTCAGCCTCCCGAACAGCTGGGATTACAGGTGCCTACCACCACGCCAGGCTAACTGTCGTATTTTTAGTAGAGACAGAGTTTTCACCATGTTGATCAGGCTGGTCTTGAACTCCTGACCTCAGGTGATCCACCCACGTCAGCCTCCCAAAGTGCTGGGTGCTGGGATTACAGGCTCACACCACTGAGCCCGGCCAAAAATATTTTTTACCCGATCTTGACCTTTTTTTTTTTTTTCTGAGACGGAGTTTCGCTCTTGTTACCCAGGCTGGAGTGCAATGGCACGACCTTGGCTCACCGCAACCTCCGCCTCCTGGGTTCAGGCAATTCTCCTGCCTCAGCCTCCTGAGTCGCTGGGATTACAGGCACGTGCCACCATGCCCAGCTGATTTTTTGTATTTTTAGTAGAGACAGGGTTTCACCATGTTGACCAGGATGGTCTCGATCTCTTGACCTCGTGATCCACCCGCCTCGGCCTCCCAAAGTGCTGGGATTACAGGTGTGAGCCACCGCGCCCGGCCCCCCCAAAAATTTTTTTTAATCTATAAAGAAAACAAATTTGGCTGGGCACGGTGGCTCACGTCTGTAATCCCAGCACCCAGCACTTTGGGAGGCTGACGCGGGTGGATCACCTGAGGTCAGGAGTTCAAGACCAGCCTGGCCAATATGGTGAAACCCCGTCTCTACTAAGAATACAAAAATTAGCTGGGCGTGGTGGTGGGCGCCTGTAATCCCAGCTACTCGGGAGGCTGAGGCAGGAGAATCACTTGAATCCGGGAGGCAGAGGTTGCAGTGAGCCAAGATCGCGCCATTGCACTCCAGCCTGGGTGACAAGATTAAAACACTGTCTCCAAAAAAAAAAAAAAAGAAAAGAAAAGAAATAAAATTAATGTATTTATTTCCTGAGTGTGGTGGCTTATGCCTGTAATCCCAACATTTTGGGAGGCCACTGTAGGAGGATCCTTTGAGCCCAGGAGTTGGAGACCAGATTGGGCAACAAAGGGAGACCCTGTCTCTACAAAAAATAAAAAATTAGCTGAATATGGTAGCACATGTCTGTAGTCCCAGCTACTAGGAGGCTGAGGTGCAGGGATGGCTTGAGCCAAGGAGGTTGAAGCTGCAGTGAGCAATGATCGTGCCACTGCACTCCAGCCTGGGCAACAGAGCAAGAAAAAAAGAAAAGATGAAATTTCTTACAATTATGGAGGCTGGGAAGTCCAGGGTCGAGGGGCCACAATTAATAAGAACCTTTTTGCTGGTGGAAAGTCTGCAGGGTCCCGAGGTGGCTCAGGGAATCCCATGGTGAGGGGGCTGAGCATACTTGCTTAGGTCTCTTTTCCTCTTCTTATGAAGCCACTAGTTCCAAGCCCATATTAAGCCATTAATCTATTAATTCTATTAATGGATTAATCCATTCATGAAGGCCCTCAAGATCCAGTCACCTCTTGAAAACCCCACCTCTCAATACGTCCACGTTTGGGCATTAAGTTTGAATATGAATTTTGTTTTATTCATGTATTTATTTATTTATTTGAGACAGGGTCTCACTCTGTCACCCAGGTTGGAATGTTGGCCAGGCTGGTCTTGAACAGCTGACTTCAACTGATCTGCCCTCCTCAGCCTCCCAAAGTGCTGGGATCACAGGTGTGAGCCACTGTGCCTGACCTGTGCCTAAGAGTTTTACTCTGGTTCAGCAACTGCCTAAGTTGTCCTGTTGTTCTGAAAGCAGTCACTCTGAGCAGAGGTGTTGGACAGTGGATGATACCTAGAGGAAGCTGGGAAAATGAGCTACATAGACAGTAATTGTAGGAATTCAGAGGGGAAATAAATTTATCCAGATCAGGAAAGTCAGAGAAGGCTATTCTTGAGGAAGGTGGTGGTGACTGTGCCCCTTTTCTATTGACCTTGTGTGTTTGATCCTTATGCTTATTCCTGGATGGAAAAAGAACGGGCTGATGGTCAGTATACCCTGGGGTGGTTTCCTACCAGAGTTAGTTAAATTATGCTCTGGACTTCTTTCACCTGTGGAACCTGTGCTAAAGAAGGTGGGAGGCCTCAACTCTCAGAATTGGCTCTGTGTGGGCAGAGAGCAACCCCTAGTGGCCTTGTGGAAAGCATACTCTGAAGGCCGCTTTTCTTTTTTTTTTCTTTTTGAGACAGGATCACCATCTGTCACCCAGGCTGGAGTCCAGTGCTGTGATCATAGCTCACTGCAGCCTCAATCTCCCAGGCTCAAGAAATCCTCCCACCTCAGCCTCCAAAATGCTGGGATTACAGGCATGAGCCACCAAACCTGGCTCACTTTTCTTTATTGTGACCAAAACGAGGTGTTCTGTTTATTTTGTTTTTGCCTATCATAAGGGCCTAATGTAGACCTTATCTAGTAAGACAACAGGATGGGGGATGTATCTATTTCCCCAAATCCTCAAGGTGAGAAATAAATTGATTCTCAATGTTTTTTTCTGTAACCAAATATATATGATGATTATTTTTGAGATGGAGTCTGGCTCTGTTGCCCAGGCTGGAGTGCAGTGGGGTGATCTCGGCTCACTGCAACCTCTGCCTCCCGTGTTCAAGTGATTCTTTGCCTCAGCCTCCTAAGTAGCTGGGATTACAGGCACGTACCACCACGCCTGGCTAATTTTTTGTATTTTTAGTAGAGACGGGGTTTCACTGTGTTAGCTAGGATGGTCTCGATCTCCTGACCTCATGATCCACTCACCTCAGCCTCCCAAAGTGCTGGGATTACAGGCATGAAACCCTGTGCCCGGCCTCAAATATATATGATTATTTAATGCCCTTTCCTCTGTGCTCTGATACTTAAAGAAGGCACTATTATAAGAATTAGGTCTGAAATTAGGGCAGTAGTTAAGAACCTTCAGAAAGTGTAGTACTTTGGGATCTAAATTGAGGGCAAGGCATTGATGGGGTATTAATATGAGGGTATAAATATAGGAACTCCTAGTAAACACGTTTCTTGGAGATCATCTTTGCCGTATCATTTACTCTGAAATACTGATTCATGAAGAAATGGATGAGTATGGTGGTGTTATGACCTGTAGTTTTACTCACATAAGGTTGAAAGGGATGAGACCCTTGGTTTGTCTAGCATTGTAACCACATTACAGAATTCTTGCCTTCTCCAGTAGTAGTAGAATAGAAGAATTATTAAGAAGACATAGTAGCTTCTAACACTTAATGAGTACTGTCTATGTGAGAGGGACTAATAAGTACTTTGCATGACTTTTTCATTTAACCTCAGGTTAAAAATTTTCTCTGGCCGGGCGGTGGCTCATGCCTATAATCCCAGCACTTTGGGAGGCAGGGGCAGGTGGATCACTTGAGGCCAGGAGTTCAAGACCAGCCTGGTCAACATGGTGAAACCCTGTCTCTACTAAAAATGCAAAAATTAGCTGGGCATGGTGGTGCATGCCTGTAGTTCCAGCTACTCGGAAAGCTGAGACACAAAAATTTGTTTGAACCCAGGAGGCAGAGGCTGCAGTGAGCTGAGGTGCACCACTGCCCTCCAGCCTGGGTGACAGAGTGAGACTCTGCCTAAAAACAACACCACCAACAACAAAACTTTCCCAAGTTCACAAAGATTAGAGAGAGACCTGGAGTTTTACTCCAGCCCTTCTGACTTCAGAGCCTGGACTCTCAACCATTTCTCTAGCTGAGTGTGACTTGTCTGCCTTTCTCTCCAGTATTGTGATGTTTCTTTTTTTTTTAGGAATGGAGGTTCATCTCCTGGGTCTATAGCCAGAGACCCAAAGTGAGAGCCATGTTTCTTGATTCAACCTTGGAAACCTTCTATGATAATTTTTAAAAATTACTAAACATTTATTGAGCACCTACAATATTTTAGTACCTTCGATACCATGATTCCAGACCTTATGATAACAGTGTAACACAAATACCTATGTGTATGGATGGTTTTTAATCTTTTTGGGCTCACAGCCTTTTGTGAGACACTAGTGACAGCTTTGCATCTTCTTTCTAGAAAAATTCACTTATGCACATTTACATAGTATTGTACACAACTTAAGAAGAGGCTTCTAGGACCTACTGAAGCCCATCCTCTAGTAGGCCACAGACTCCAGGGTAAGAACACGACTTATACAACCTTTTGCAGCTGATTTTTTTTTTTTTTGAGACCGAGTTTCGCTCTCGTTACCCAGGCTGGAGTGCAATGGCACAACCTCGGCTCACCGCAACCTCCGCCTCCTGGGTTCAGGCAATTCTCCTGCCTCAGCCTCCTGAGTAGCTGGGATTACAGGCACGTGCCACCATGCCCAGCTGATTTTTTGTATTTTTAGTAGAGACGGGGTTTCACCGTGTTGACCAGGATGGTCTCGATCTCTTGACCTTGTGATCCGCCCACCTCGGCCTCCCAAAGTACTGGGATTACAGGCGTGAGCCACCGCGCCCGGCCTTGCAGCTGATTTTTTTATGGCATTAAGGGTACAGAGAGTGTGGGGGGCATCTTATCCTCCTCACCTTCTCCTCATAGAGAAATGTTTAGAAAGCATTAGCTTCCTACATTAACCAAGTATCTCTGAATATTCTTTCTTTCTTGTACATAGGACTGCAAGGGAAGAATGCAGCCAATCAAATGTGTGGTTGTAGGAGGTGGGGCTATAGGTAAAACCTGCCTCCTCATCAGTTATACAACAAATGCATTTCCTGAGGAGTATATCCCCACTGTCTATGACAACTATAGCGCCCAGACATCTGTGGACGGCCAAATCGTCAGCCTGAACGTGTGGGACACTGCTGACCAAGATGAGTATGACTGACCACAAACGCTCTCCTGCCCCTAGACCAGTATCTTTGTTATTTGTTTTTCCATTGGCAAACCATCCTCTTATGCCAATGTGAGGCATAAATGGCACCCAGAGGTCTCCCATCATTGCCTCAATGTACCTGATCTACTGGTAGGCACCAAGAGGGACCTGCCAAGTGACCTTGAGACAGTGAAGAAGCAGAGCCTAGTGCCCACGACTCCTCAGCAAGGCACTTCCCTGGCTAAGCAGGTGGGGGCTGTGAAGTGACCTTGAGACAGTGAAGAAGCAGAGCCTAGTGCCCACGACTCCTCAGCAAGGCACTTCCCTGGCTAAGCAGGTGGGGGCTGTGAAGTATCTGGAATGTTTGGCCCTGATGCAGGATGGGGTGCAAGAGGTATTTTTGAAGCTGGCCAGGCTATGCTTTACTCTGCTGCAAAGAAGAACACCAAGAAGTGCATTCTCTCATAGCTTCTGGGTGCCACTTGGGGACTGCACCTAAGAAGTATAAGGGCAATATTCCTTTGTCAGCAGTTAAGAGTGCCAGCATGAGCCATTTGTCTCTTTTAGAAACCCTAGACTGCAGGATATTCAGCTTTTGGAGCAATGAGGACAGACTTGTTTGTACATGGCTGCTTTGAAGTGTCGTCTGAACTTTTGGAAGAAGCGGGGGGGGGGTGTGCATGTGTGTGTCCCCTGTCAAAATGGTAAAAGGAGGTGCCACCCAGTGCTGTTCTTTTCTCTCCTGGCCAGGACATGACTAAGCAGAGCAGCTTAGGACTGTTCATTGTAGACTTTTGCATGTTTGCTTTTAAATCTAATTGCAGCTTTCCTTGCTGTATTTACCACTAAGCAAGTGCCTCCCGGAAGGACAAGGTTATCTAGTTTTTATTCATTATTATTATTGTTGTTATTATCATTTTTCGAGATGGAGTTTCTTTCTTGTCGCCCAGGCTGCAGTTCAATGGCAATGATCTTGGCTCACTGCAACCATAATCTTGGCTCACTGCAACCTCCGCCTGCCGCGTTCAAGCGATTCTCCTGCCTCAGACTCCCGAGTAGCTGGGATTACAGGCGCACAGCCAATGGGATTATTTTTAGCAGAGACGGAGTTTCACCATGTTGGCCAGGCTGGTCTCAAACTCCTGACCTCAGGTGATCCACCGACCTCAGCCTCCCAAAGTGCTGGAATTACAGGTGTGAGCCACCGCTCCTGGCCATTTTTATTATTTTTTTGAGACAGAATCTCACTCTATCACCCAGGCTGGAGTGCAGTTGCGCGATCTTGGCTCACTGCAACCTCTACCTCCTAAATTTCAAGCGATTCTCCTGCCTCAGCTGGGACTACAGGCATGCACCACCATACCTGGCTAACTTCTGTATTTTTAGTAGAGACAGGGTCTTACCATGTTGTCTAAGCTGGTCTCAAACTTCTGACTTCAGGTGATCCACCTGCGTCGGCCTCCCAAAGTGCTGGGATTTACAGTTGTGAGCCACTGCGCCTGGCTGGTTATCCAGTTTTTAAATCATTGCCTTCAACTTTGTCGTATGTGAATTTTTTTTTTTGGTTGTTGAGACAGGATCTCACTTTGTCATCCATGGAGGCTGGACTGCAGTGGCATAAACATGACTCACTGCTGTCTTGACCTCCCAGCCTCAAGGGATCCTCTTGCCTCAGCCCCCCAAGTAGCTGGGGCCACGAGTGCGTGTCACCATGTCTGGTTAATTTTTGTATTTTTGTAGAGATGATGTTTCACCACGTTGCCTAGGCTGGTCTTGAAATCCTGAGCTCAAGTGATCCTCCCATCTTGGCCTCCCAAAGTGCTGGGATTACAGGTGTGAGCTACAGTGCCTAGCTGACTAATTTTTGAAAACCATATTATGTGTGATTCCTGGGTGTTCTCAATGTTGACATGTTTCTCCCATTCTTGAGATGAGACATTTTCACAAAAATGGTTTAGAAGCATTTACTAAAGTTCTGTGAGATGGTAACAGATGTTCCTTAAAAGAATTCTGTCAGAAAAACAGAACTCTGGAAGGATATCAGATATTGAAGATTAACTCAATGAAATTAAAAAAAAAGAACAGAACTCTGTTCTTTCTACTGAGGTTTTTTTTTAAAAAAAGGAAAAAACGGTTCTGTCATCAAATAAACTCAAGAACCAACAATTTGCCGGGTACAGTGGCTCATCCCTATAGTCCCTGCACTTCAGGATGCCGAAGTGGGTGGATGGCTTGAGCTCAGGAGTTTGAGACCAACCTGGGCAACATGACGAAACTGTTTCTACAAAACATGTGAATATTAGCGGGGTGTGGTGGTGTGTGCCTGTAGTCCCAGCTACTTGGAGGGCTGAGGTGAGAGGATCACTTGAGCCCAGGAGGTCGAGGCTGCTGTGAGCTGGGTTTGTACCACTACTCCAGCCTGGGTGACAAAGTGAGACTCTGTCTCGAAAATAAACAAATAAATAAGCTAAAAACTAAATAAATAAAACTGAACAGGTTCTTTAATGGCAAGATTTTATAACTTAATAGGACGTATGTAAGATTTCTCAAACTTATTTCACCGTGCAGTGGCACGATCTCAGCTCAGTGAATTTTTTTTGGTCACATGCAGCACCTATTAATATGTCTGGTGACACCATTTGAAAGAAGCTGGGTTAATGGGACCCGGGAATTCCCAAGGAGGACGCTGTAAAACTAGAAAGCACAATGTAGTTTTGCTCTTTTTGATGTTTTCCTCTTCATGCCTTTGAGACAAATGTTTGTCAGCATGCGCTTGTTATTTGTTTCTCTGCTTCAGGAGATGGGTCTGGCATGTAGTCATGACAGTGCTTTGGAGGTGGGATCTGACAGTGAGATCTGTTATCACATTCTGATAGCACTATGGGCCTTGTGATGTGGAATTACCAATCCCTCCAAAAAAAAAAAAACTTGTGTCTGAGTCTTGCGTGTTGCTTCTCTGTCGCTTTCAGCTTTAAGGACAGACCACTCAAGGTTAACCCCCAACCGAGTGCAGTGGCTCACTTCTGTAATCCCAACTACTCACAAGGCTGAGGCAGGAGGATTGCTTGAGGCCAGGAGTTCCAGACCAGCCTGGGCAACATAGGGAGACCCCCATCTCTATTAAACATTAAAAGAAAAAGGAGAAAAAAAGAAAAAAGTTAACCCCTTAAATAAAACAAACAAAAAACTGTCCTGCCAGTAATTGTCAGAGTTCTGAGCCTTTTCTGAGACTTTTCTTCTGCCCTTATGTCTGGGCTTAGCTGTTCTGAGTCTACACAGGCTGCCTTGCTTGCTTCCCGTCCTTCCCTGATTGGAACATCTTCCTGTTTATTTAGCTCTGTGTGCCTTTTGAGGTCTTTTAGTTGCTCCCAGAGGGCTTTAGCATGTTGGATCCATATCTTTTTTTTTTTTGAGACGGAGTGTCACTTTGTCACCCAGGCTGGGAGTGCAGTGGCACGATCTCGGCTCATTGCAACTTCCACCTCCTGGGCTCAAGCGATTCTCCTGCCTCAGCCTCCTGAGTAGCCGGGATTACAGGCGCCCACCACCACTCCCAGCTAATTTTTGTAGTTTTGGTAGAGACCTCGTTTCACCAAGTTGTCCAAGCTGGTCTTGAACTCCTGACCTCTGGTGATCCGCTCACCTCGGCCTCCCAAAATGCTGGGATTACAGATGTGAGCCACCACTGCAGGCTTGGATCCTATCTCTAGCCACTGAGGCCATTCCCCTTGTGGTTATAAAGGAGTTCAGGTTTTGCTGGAGTTGCTCAGCTCGCCCCCGGGCAACCAGAATCAGACTTCCTGTCCTAGTGGGCCTGCTCTTCCCTGCTTGTATTTTTGACCCTTTTCATTTGATCTGGAAGGAAAACTTACTTCTTTACCTGGTGCGCAGTGCTTGATAACTCCACTGTGCATACATGCTTCCTGCCAAATAGCATTGGGGTTTTGAGAGTTTGGGAGATGAAGCTAAAGGATTACGTGGTCCCTAACCCCTGCAGTGGGTAAAGTGTCTGTGTTTTGTTCCGTGGTAGCCTCCCTGTTGCTCTTTGACAGGTTTAGTCAGAATAGTCTCCTGGATAGGGTTGACAGATAAAATACACAATGCCCTGTTAAACTTGAATTTCAAATGAACATAATTTTTTAGAATTTTTTTTATCCCCAGACTCTGTATTATCTTTCAATAGAAAAAAAATTTTAGTATATATACCATGCAATATTTGGAACATACACTAAAACATTATTGTTTATCTGAAATTCTAATTTAATGGGCCATTTTGTGTTTTTATTTGATAAATCTGTCAAGCCTACTCTTGGAGAATCTAGAACCTGAAAGTCAAGCAGGTATCAAGTATTGATAGAAGATAAAAGGTTACATAAGCTTCCTGTACTCCTTCCTTTTCTTCTGCTTTCCCTTTTCCCTTATCATGGGCTAAAGTGTTTTTTTGGCTTTTCTTTCATCACTGTATCCTTCATTTCAGAGAGCTCTTCACTGTTGACACCACTGGTTGTCTAATGGCTGTGGAGAGTCCAGGTTGGATATGTGGACCCTGAAAATTTGAGACAGGTCTCAGTTAATTTAGAAAGTTTATTTTGCCAAGGTTGAGGACGTGAGCCTGTGACACACCCTTGGGAGGTCCTGATGACATGTGCCCAAGGTGGTCAGAGGACAGTTTGTTTTTATACATTTTAGGGAGACATGAGACATCAATTAACATATGTCAGATGAACACTGGTTCCGTTTGGAAAGACAGGACAACTTGAAGCTGGGAGGGTGCTTCCATGTTGTGGGTAAGTAACAGACAAATGGTTGCATTCTTCTGAGTTTCTGATTAGCCTCTCCAAAGAAGGTAATCAGATAGGCATTTATCTCAGTGAGCAGAGGGATGACTTTGAATAGAATGGGAGGCAGGTTTGCTCTAAGCAGTTCCCAGTTTGACTTTTCCCTTTAGCTTAGTGATTTTGGGGGCCCAAGATATTTTCCTTTCACATTTCCTTCCTTCTATTTAAAAAATCGTTTGGAGAGAAGACTTTAGAAGAAAATGAGTCTCTGGTTCCAGGTTTTGTCTCATCTCTCATGCCTCAGCCTCCCAAGTAGCAAGGATTACAGGTATGTGCCACCACACCCAGCTAATTTTTGTGTTTTTAGTAGAGACAGGGTCTTACCATGCTGTCCATGCTGGTCTTGAACTCCCAACCCCAGGTGATTCACCTGCCTCGACCTCCCAAAGTGCTGGGATTACAGGCATGAGCCGCCACGCTGGGCCAACACACTTTCATAAGCAATGATACCAGCCATTTAGTCCCTCCTGAAAGAACTGAGGGTCCTGAGAATTTAACAAATACAGTTTTTTTTTACATAATGAAACTGAGGAAAGGCCAGGTGTGATGGCTCATGCCTGTAATTCCAGCACTTTGGAAGGCCAAGGTGGGCTGAAGCGCAAGAGTTAAGAGACCAGCCTGGGCAATATGGTGAAACCCTGACTGTACAAAATATACAAAAATTAGCTGGTCGTCGTGGTGTGTGCGTCTTAGTCCCAGTAACTGGGAAGCTGAGATGGGAGGATGGCTTGAGCCCAAGAGGCAGAGGTTGCAGCGAGCTGAGATTGCACCATGCACTCCAGCCTGGGTGACAAGAGTCAGACCCTGTCTCTGGGCTGGGTGAGGTGGCTCACACCTGTAATCCCAGCACTTTGGGAGGCCAAGGCAGACAGATCACTTGAAGCCAGGAGTTCGAGACTAGCCTTGCCAACATGGCAAAATCTTGTCTCTACTAAAAAAATAAACAAAAATTTCAAAAAATTAACCAGGCATGGTGGTATGTGCCTGTAGTCCCAGCTACTCAGGAGGCTGATGCAGGAGAATCACTTGAATCCATCAGGAGGCTGATGCAGGAGGCTGAGGTTGCAGTTAGCCTAATTGTGCCACTGCAGTCCAGCCTGGGCAACAGAGCAAGACTCCATCTAGAAGAAAAAAAAAAAAAAAAAAACTTTGAGACAGTCAGACCCTGTCTCAAAAACAAGAAAAAAATAGATGGCCTGTGGCTGCCAGCTTCATTTTCAACATTGTCTTGTCCCTTCTTACAACAAGTTATCTATTTGTTTTTGTTTTTTTTTGAGACGTAGTTTCACTCATGTTACCCAGGCTGGAGTGCAATGGCGCGATCTCGGCTCACCGCGCAACCTCCGCCTCCTGGGTTCAGGCAATTCTCCTGCCTCAGCCTCCTGAGTAGCTGGGACTGCAGGCACGCGCCACCATGCCCAGCTAATTTTTTGTATTTTTAGTAGAGACGGGGTTTCACCATGTTGACCAGGATGGTCTCGATCTCTTGACCTTGTGATCCACCCGCCTCGGCCTCCCAAAGTGCTGGGATTACAGGCTTGAGCCACCGCGCCCGGCCACAAGTTATCTATTTGTAAACCGCATTTTTTTGTTTTTTTTTTGAGACAGTGTCTTGCTGTCACCCAGGGTGGAGTGCAGTGGCACAATCTTGGCTCACTGCAACGTCCGCCTCCTGGGTTCAAGTGATTCTCATGCCTCAGCCACCTGAGTAGCTGGGATTACAGGCCTACTCCACCATGCCCAGATAATTTTTGTATTTTTAGTATAAGTGGGGTCTCGCCCTGTTGGCCAGGCCGGTCTCGAACTCCTGGCCTCAAGAGATTCACTTGCCTTGGCCTCCTAAAGTGTTGGGATTACAGGAGTGAGCCACCTCACCCAGCCAACTGCTGATTTCTTTACCGCATTGTTCTCATAAACTTTTCATAAAGCACCAATGATTTCACCATTCTTTCACCCAAACTTCATCATAAATTTGATGTTCTTGCTTCAATTTTAGCAGAATTCATATTGCTCTGTCATGGACTCTTTTCTTTTTCTTTGAAACGGAGTTTCGCTCTTGTTACCCAGGCTGGAGTGCAATGGCGCGATCTTGGCTCACCGCAACCTCCGCCTCCTGCGTTCAGGCAATTCTCGTGCCTCAGCCTCCTGAGTAGCTGAGCTCAGGTGGTCCACCCCCCTCGACCTTCCAAAGTGCTGGGATTACAGGCATGAGCCACCAGACCTGGTCTCAGCAAATAATTATTAAGATCCTACTAGGCCGGGCGCGGTGGCTCAAGCCTGTAATCCCAGCACTTTGGGAGGCCGAGGCGGGTGGATCACGAGGTCAAGAGATCCAGACCATCCTGGTCAACATGGTGAAACCCCATCTCTACTAAAAATACAAAACATTAGCTGGGCATGGTGGCGCGTGCCTGTAATCCCAGCTATTGAAGAGGTTGAGGCAGGAGAATTGCCTGAACCCAGGAGGCGGAGGCTGTGGTGAGCCGAGATCCGGCCATTGCACTCCAGCCTGGGTAACAAGAGTGAAACTCCGTCTCAAAAAAAAAAAAGAATGATATCTTAGGTCAGATGTGGTGACTCATGCCTGTAATTCCAACACTTTGGGTGGGCAAGGCGGGAGGACTGCTTGAGCTCAGGAGTTCAAGACCACCCTGGGCTACATACTGAGACCCTGTCTCTACAAAACAAAAACAACAACAAAAAAAGAATGGTACGTCTTTTATATTTATAGGACCTGAAGTCCCATTCCACATCCTACAAGCCTTTGTCCACCTCTCATTGAATCTGCTTTTCCTCAAACACAAGCATCCAAGAGACAATATAGTGTACTGAATAACTTTTTTTTTTTTTTTTTTTTTTGAGACAGAGTCTTGCTCTGTTGCCAGGCTGGAGTGCAGTGGTGCAATCTCGGCTCACTGCAACCTCCTCCTCCTGGGTTTAAGCGATTCTTCCGCCTGGCCTCTCGAGTACCTGGGACCACAGGCGCGTGGGTTTCACCATGCTGGCCAGGATGGTCTCCATCTCTTGACCTTGTGATCTGCCTGCCTTGGCCTCCCAAAGTGCTGGGATTACAGGCTTGAGCCACCGCGCCCGGCCTTGAATAATTTTTTTTTTTTTTTTTTTTTTTTTTTTTT
>NW_022437031.1:8304263-8313845 GCF_009761245.1 Sapajus apella
TTTTTTTTTTTTTTTTTTTTTTTTTTTTTGAGACGGAGTCTCGCTCTATTGCCCAGGCTGGAGTGCAATGGTGCGATCTTGGCTCACCACAACCTCCGCCTCCCGGGTTCAGGCAATTCTCCTGCCCCAGCCTCCTGAGTCGCTGGGACTACAGGCACGCGCCACCATGCCCAGCTAATTTTTTGTATTTTTAGTAGAGACGGGGTTTCACCATGTTGACCAGGATGGTCTGGATCTCTTGACCTCGTGATCCACCCGCCTCGGCCTCCCACAGTGCTGGGATTACAGGCTTGAGCCACGGCGCCCGGCCTTTTTTGTATTTTTAGTAGACACGGGTTTTCGCCATGTTGGCCAGGCCTGTAATCCCAGCACTTTGGGAGGCTAAGGTGGGTGGATCACCTGAGGTCAGGAGTTCCAGACCGGCCTGGCCAACACGGCGAAATCCCTTGTCTACTGAAAATACAAAAATTAGTCGGCTATGGTGGTATGCTCCTGTAGTCTGAGCTACTCAGGAGGCTGAGACAAGAGAATCACTTGAACCCGGGAGAAGGAGGTCACGCTGGAGTCTAGCCTGGGCAACGGAGTGAGACTTTCTCAAAAAAAAAAAAAAAAAAAAATCATCCTTTGACACTCTCCCAACGTAACTGATCTAGCCAAGGGACATCAATGGATGCTAAAACCACACTGGATGCAAGGTCAATGGGGAACAGAATATTCACATACAATTTATTCCGTAGGATGGGCTCAGTACCAAAAGACTGAAAAAAAAAAAAAAAGAATATTCATATAACCTCCAAGTATCTATGGATTACTTAGTAATTACACAGGATAAAATGTACCTTTGAGATGGAGCAGTCCGGTGGTGACTACTTAACAAGGTGATGAAATTTAGCATCACCAATACTAGGACATCATTGTACTTCAGTGTACCTTCTGATGGCTGATAAAATATTTAACCTGAATCAGTCTCAGGAAACAAGACAACATTCAGATCATGGAATATTTTCAAGACAACTTACCTGGATTCTTTCGAATATTTAGTGTCATGAAAAACAAAAATCCAGGTGGATTCTGGACTAAAGGAAGATGACCAAATACAATGCATGAAACTTGAATGGATCCTAGATTGGAAAAAAAGAATGAGGGAAGAGTGCTATGATATGGTACAGAATGATTTCAGTCTAGGTTGTTATAAGTGAAAAAAGCAAGGTGAAGGCTGGGCGTGGCGGCTCATGCCTGCAATCCCAGCACTTTGGGAGGATTAAGGGGACAGATTCCTTGAGCCCAGGAGTTTTGAGTCCAGCTTGTGGAACATGATGAAACCCCGTAAAATGCCCTAGCTAGGACAACTGGGGAAATTTAAGTGCGGACTCTATGTTAAGTAACATTGACTTACTCTGAAAAAAAAAAAAAAAAAAAAAAAACTGACTTACTTCCTAAAAATGTGATAAAGTTTTTTGTTTCGTAGTTTTCTATTTTTAGAGATGAAGAACAATATGCCCGTAACCCAGTTTCAAATGGTTGAGAAAAACAAAAACCCTAGCAAAATGTTAACAATTGTCAGTCCAGGTGAAGAGTCAGCTGTTCATTTTACTAAGCTTTCACATTTTCCGAAATAAAACGTTTGGGGGAAAAAATAATTTTTTTGAGGCGGGCTGGAATGCAGTGGCCCAATCATAGGTCACTGAAGACTCCAACTCCATGCTCTCACCTCAGAGCCCCCAGCAGCTCGGACTACAGGCACTTTCCACCACGTCCGGCTAATGTTTTTGATTTTGTGTAGAGATGGGAGTCTCGCTTTCTTGCCCAGGCTGGTCTCAGACTCGTGGGCTCAAGCAATCCTCCCACCTCGGCCTCTCAAAGTGCTGCAATTACAGGCGTGAGCCACCACGCCCGGTCAAAAAAATAAATATTTTGGGAAAAATGTCTATTAAAAACAAGTAACCTGCAAAGGTACATTCGGCACACTTTGGGATTGCCTGCACAATTTACAGCTAATCTACCCTTCGGAGCGGCACAAAGACCGGCTCCTATCCTTACTTCCGTGTATTGTGGCACAGTGACCCGAGGTTGCCAGCGCGTAAGCCACGTGACCCCAGCAGCTCCTTCTGATTGGAAGAAGAGCCGCTGCTGTAATTTGGTGCGTGAGAAAGCTCGCGCACAGAGCGGTGGGAGCGGGCGGGACTAAATATTGTCTTTGACCAACCGCTTAACACACATCCGGCCTCCTGATCCCGTAGCGGCGAATCAAAAGCCGCTAGTAAAGTAGTGCGCCATTACTTCTTTCTCTTAGGATAGTCGGTCTTTCCGGGTGTTTTTTTTTTTTTTTTTTTTTTTTGGTTTTGTTTTGTGTGTGTGTGTGTGTGTGCGTTTTTTTTTCCCTTCATTCTGCTTCCGGTGGAAGCTGGTAGGGTAAGGGAGCTCAGTGAGTCATTTCTGGGCGACTGTTGTTTTATTTCCGGTCTATGGGACCCGGCTGCGATTTGCTGCTGCGGGCAGCAGCTACCATCTCTGCTACCGCCATCATGTCAGACACGGATAGCGACGAAGATTCCGCTGGAGGCGGCCCATTTTCTTTAGCCGGTTTCCTTTTCGGCAACATCAATGGAGCCGGGCAGCTGGAGGGGGAAAGCGTCTTGGATGATGTGAGGGGGTGGGCGTGGGGATAGGGCTGGGGGTGGTGTGGCTAAGCAGAGTAAGGAGGTGCAGGGAGAAAAGGAGAGGGTACTCAGGCAGCGAGAACAGAGGGCGCAGCTAACGCCGGGCAGGAGTATCCCGTCCTAGTGGGTGCGGGGGCAGCGTGGCGTGGGGGTGATCAGTTTTGGGCGAGGAGGGGCAGAAGAGAGCGTAAGGCGAGCCCGGGACCAGGGGCGCAGGGGATGGTGGCTTTGGAGCTAGCGCTCTGCGGACTAGCCAGTAGGACACATGCTCGTTTCGCTTACTGAGATGGCTTCCCACCCGTAACCTTGATTGGAGATTCCTGACACTGTCTGCCCTTCTGACATCGCTGACCTGAGATGGCTCTATAGGACCGGAGGACTGGACGGGAGCTCCCCGCTCGTTTGGTTCCAGCCCCAGGCTTAAGACAGGCGGTGTTCCCAGCACCCTGGCGGGCCTCCTGGTCCCAGTGCACGTTTTAGGTGATTCTGCCAGCGCCTTCACTGACTTCCGTGAAACAGTGTCCTGCGCCCAAGTGAAACTCCCCGCCTTCACTTAGGCCCGTTTTCTTGAGTGGTAAAGCTGTCGGTCGCCGTGGCCCCTCCTGTGCCGCAGGCGCCCTCGAAACGTGGCCTGGACGGGCCCCTCCTTGCTGCCTCCAGTGCCACTGACTTCCCTGCCTCGGCCCTTATTCCGAGAACGACTGTTCGATTCTTTCAGTCCTGGTAGTGGTTCTTTGATTCATCTTCTCTTGTAGTAGTATACTTTAAAGTGTGGGGGATGCAGTTGGCCCTGGTGCTGTAATAACAATCTGATTGATGCCTAGTTTGGTATATGTATATTACAGTTTTTGAACGTGTTGCTCCTTTTGGCACACTGTAGAGTCCTTTTTCATGTGGATTTATGACTTTCTCGTGGTCCAGGGAAATAAGCCCTGCGGTGTGGGAATGGTAGGTTTAGTTGTTACCTTCAACTCTGGTGCTGTCCCTTTTTCAGGAGTGTAAGAAGCACTTGGCAGGCTTGGGGGCTTTGGGGCTGGGGAGCCTGATCACTGAACTCACGGCAAATGAAGAATTGGCTGGGACTGACGGTGCCTTGGTAAATGATGAAGGTGAAGTCTGGGTCGTGGGGAGTAGGTGGGGGAGGCGGCTGGCCATTTACTATACATGTACTTTTTTTTTTTTTTTTTTTTTTTTTTAAAATGAGACGAAGTCTTTGTCGCCCAGGCTGGAGTGCACTGTGCGATCTGGGTTGACTGCAGCCTCTGCCTCCCGGGTTCAAGCAATTCTGTCTCAGCCTCCCGAGTAGCTAGGACTACAGGCGCGCGCCACCACTCCCGGCTAATTTTTGTATTTTTAGTAGAGATAGGGTTTCACCATATTGATCAGGCTGATCTCGAACTCCTGATCTCAGGTGATCCACCCGCCTGGGCCTCCCAAAGTGCTGAGATTACAGGTGTGAGCCACTGCAACCAGCCTGTACATATGCTTTTAAATAGGGTTTATCTGAGGGAGTGAGGGTCACTGCTGTTCCTGAGTTTTTCCCTGCTTTTTCATAGGGTGGATTAGGAGTACAGAAGATGCTGTGGACTATTCGGACATTAACGAGGTGGCAGAAGATGAGAGTCGAAGATACCAGCAGACGATGGGGAGCTTGCAGCCCCTTTGCCACTCAGGTGATTCTTTGGTGTCATGGTTTGAACATTCCAGTTTTGCTGTATAGTCCGGTATGGGCTCTCGTTTCCATGCCAGCTGTTTGCCATTGTTACTTTTCTCTATGCCTTTGCTTTGCTTCTCTCCTTTGGTCAGCTCAGTTCCAAGTAGCTACTGTATTTTTTTTGTGTGTTCTGGCCAGTCTTAACCATACTTAATGAGGTTATTCCTCGTACTGTTCAATCCTGAATTCTTGGTTAATTCAGGTAGCTTCCTTGTCACCTGGTACTTCACTATCTGCAGGGTTTGTTGGAAACTATGAAACAAATTCAGTCTTTGCCCTCAAGGAATTAATAATTCAAGAAGGATACGATATCATATATAAATGATGAACTAAAGCCGGGCATGGTGGCTCATGCCTGTAACCCACTGTGGGCGGATCATATCTGAGATCTGGAGTTTGAGACCAGCCCGACCAACGTGGAGAAACCCTGTCTCTACTAAAAAATACAAAATTAGCCGGGTGTGGTGGCACATGCCTCCAATCTTATCTGCTCGGGAGGCTCAGGCAGGAGAATTGCTTGAACCCAGGAGGCGGAGGTTGTGGTGAGCAGAGATGGTACCATTGCACTCCAGCCTGGGCAACAACAGCGAAACTCCATCTCAAAAACAAACAATGAACTTTTTTTTTTTTTTGTGAGACGAGTGTCTCGCTGTGTTGCCCAGGCCAGAGTGCAGTGGCACGATCTTGGCTCACTGCAACCTCTGCCTCCAGGTTTGAAGTGATTCTCCTACTTCAGCCTCCTGAGTAGCTGGGATTACAGGCGCTTGCCACCACGCCCAGCTACTTTTTTTGTATTTTTAGTAGATAAGGGGTTTTGCCATGTTGGCCAGGCTGGTTTCGAACTCCTGACCTCAAGTGATCTGCTTCCCTAAGCCTCCATAAGTGTTAGGATTACAGGTGTGAGCCACCACACCAGGCCCAAAACAATGAACTTAATACAGTGAACTTAATACTTGCTTGCAAATAGGTTTTTTTTCCTCGTTGGTATAAGGTGCTACATTGTAGAATCAGAATGTTAGACTTAGAAGATAGAGTCAGTAAATGGAAGGAGTCTTAGCAATTATTTATTCGTAATCTCTAATAGGAAAGAAAAACTTGAACTTTAGAGAACTTTACAATAAAATGTGGAATTTTATCAAAAGTAATATAATTAGCTAGTAGTAGACTCTAACTTAGTTCATTAGACATTGAGCACTTGTTGTGTATTCTAAACAGTGATAGGCTGCGTATTTCAAAGATAATGAGGTCAGCTGGGTGTGGTGGCTTAGGCCTGTAATCTCAGCACTTCCAGAGGCTGAGGCAGGCAGATCACTTGAGGCCAGGAGTTTGAGACCAGCCTGGCCAACATGGAGAAACCCTGTCTCTACTAAAAATACAAAAATTAGCTGGGCATGTTGGTGCACACCTGTAGTTCCAGCTACTGGGGAAGCTGAGGTATGAGAATTGCTTAAACCCAGGAGGCGGAGGGTGCAGTGTGCTGAGGTGACACTGCTGCATTCCACCCTGAGTGACAAGAGTCAGACCCTGTCTCAAAAAAAGATAATGAATTGCATTTTCTGATCTTGAGAATTAGTGGTCTGGAATCTAGGGCTATTGGTCCATAGTTCATTCTTTGCACTGCTCTGTTCTCTCACTGTTTGAAACTTTTTTTTCTTCTCCTGGGACGGAATCTCGCTGTGGCACCCAGGCTGGAGTGCAGTGGCGCAATCTCGGCTCACTGTAACCTCTGCCTACCTGGTTCAAGTGATTCTCCCTCCTCAGCGTCCCCAGTAGCTGGACTACAGGCATGCACCACCACACATAGCTAATTTTTTTTGTATTTTTAGTAGAGAGACGAGGTTTCGCCATGTTGGCCAGGCTGGCCTCGAACACCTGACCTCAGGTGATCCTCCCACCTCAGCCTCCCAAAGTGCTGGGATTACAGGCTGTGAGCCACTGCACCCAGCCTGCCTGAAATTTTTATATGAAGTTGCTTGTTATTTATTTTTATCCACCTCTTTGAACTAGATTTCAGTCTGCTGATAAATGAGGATAAAACTTTGGTAAATACTTGAACTTAGTTTTTTGGGGACCAATTAGTGGATTTGAGTGCTGTTTATATGAAAAGAATTAACTGTACTGCATATATAAGAAGTAACCTATGAAAAATGGAAGCTATAGGCCCTACCTTTAAGAATATTGTTATCTTGTGGAAAAGATGATGTAAACAAATACAAAACAATTATTCATAGTAACACAAACCAACTGTGAGCTTGTGTTTCTGTAGATAGAGTGCTATATTTAGTTTTTTTTTTTTGAGACGGAGTTTCACTCATGTTACCCAGGCTAGAGTGCAATGGCGCAATCTCGGCTCACTGCAACCTCCGCCTCCTGGGTTCAGGCAATTCTCCTGCCTCAGCCTCCTGAGTAGCTGGGATTACAGGCACGCGCCACCATGCCCAGCTGATTTTTTGTATTTTTAGTAGAGACGGGGTTTCACCGTGTTGACCAGGATGGTCTCGATCTCTTGACCTTGTGATCCGCCCGCCTCGGCCTCCCAAAGTGCTGGGATTACAGGCTTGAGCCACCGCGCCCGGCCTACATTTAGTTTTGATGAGCTGCCAGAATAGGTAAGTCAATAGCTGTCATTTTTGAGCACCCTTACTGAGGGGAGATGGTGGCAGTTATTATTTTTAGTAGAAGTTAGAATTTCTAGGTTTGTGTTTGTTGTCTTGACTAGGAATGGTAAGGAAAAGGCTGGGAGTTTCCCTAGGTCAGTTTTATGAGCTAACTTTCTGAAAAAGGAGGATGCTACATTTGAAAGAATCTCAGTACTCTGGGATGCTGATTTCCAAGTTCTCTTGTCCTCTGGAGTGTCTTCACCTATACCCTTAGCTTTTTCCTTCCTTGGTATTGGCTTCTTTGCATGGCTTGATTTACAAGGGTGCTTCTTTGGAATAATTGGAAGTGGGTGTAGATTGTTAATAAAGTTTTCATGGAGGTGAATTTTGAGTAAAATTTTGAAGGCGAGGCAAGGTTTGGTGGAGAAGGAGCAGCAAGGTATTTTGGTTGGAAACGTGGCTTGTTTAAAGGTTTGGAGATATTTAGAAATAAGCAAGTAGCACGTGTTGAGGGGGTTTTTGGCCAGTAAGTTTTCTTGAAAGGAGTAGAAAACATGCTGCCAAATAGCAAGAACCAAGGCTAGAGCAGTTTCACAGTACCTTTCTGTATGCATTACTTGGGATTTGATGCCATAAGGAATTGTAAACCAACATAGACTGTTGAGTGAGAGGTAGGATGGTATAATGAAAAGAAAAGGACTTTGGAGTCAAAGTTTCCTAGACTTAGAATGTCATAGGTTCAAATTCCAACTCCATATTTAGTATGACCCTGAGCAGGTTGCTCAATCTTTGAGGCTTTGATTTCTCATTTGTAATAATCTCTCAGTTTTCTTATCTGTAGTAAAGGTGATTATAGTTACATTAATAATATTTTTGTGAGATTTAAGTTCATTATCACATGATGTGAAAGGACATAGTATAATATTATGGTAAATGCTCTGTAAATGTTAGTTGGTTTCCTTTTTTTCTCCTTTGCTAGTTTACAGTTTTAGAGGCTTCCCTTTCTGATGCTTTTGAAGAGTGATACTTGTCATTCTGGAGTTTTGATTAGTAAAAGAGTGACTGTCACACCAACTTGGAGGCTGTTCTTGCAGGCTAGAGATGTAAAGGTATTAAGGTCTGAAGTAGCGTGACAGTTGTAGAAAATGATAGCTAGGGTCAAACTTAGAAGTTACTGATAAAGCATCATAGGACTTGGTTGCCTGTAGTCCCAGCTACTCGGGAGGCTGTGGTGGGAAGGTAACTTGAGCCCAGGAGTTGGAGGTTGCAGTGAGCTATGATTGAGCCTCTGTGTTCCAACCAGGGCAACAGAGCAAGACCCCGTCTCAAAAAAAAAAGACTTGGTCAGTGAGGAATTGTGTTAGAATGTAGGCTTTGTTGTTAAACCAGGCTTGCATTCTGATTTTGTCACTTAAAGCTCTGTGTGATCCCAGTCCCTTCTGTATCTCAGGATAATTAGTAGGAAGTTGCTATGCTTTTTTTTTTTTTTTTTTTTTTGAGTCTTGCTGTGTTGCCCAGGCTGGAGTGCAGTGGCGCAATCCCAGCTCACTGTAACCTTTGCTTCCCAGGTTCAAGTGGTTCTCCTGCTTCAGCCTCCTGAGTACCTGGGACTACAGGCCTGTGCCACCTCGCCTGGCTGATTTTTTGTATTTTAGTAGAGACTGGGTTTCACTGTGTTGCCTAAGCTGGTCTTGAACTCCTGAGCTCAGGCAATCCGCCCACTCAGCCTCCTACAGTGCTGGGATTACAAATGATCAGTTGGACAAACGTATATTGGGGCTTAAGAGATTGATGAAGGAGACAGTGGACTAAAGTCATAAGCTGGGAGAATGAGGATAGATGTGATACTGATAGTAACAAAAGGGAATTTAAAAGAGATAAAGGATATTTCAGTGTTTTAGAAGATACAGTTGTTAAATATCTGAGTAGAAAGATTTTTTAGGAAGCAGAAGAGTGGTGGAATTGTAGAGGTGGTAAATTAGGGCCGCATATGTAGATTTGGGTTTAATCTAGGTGAAGGTAATTCTTTTTTTTCTTTTTTGAGACAGAGCCCCACTCTGTTGCCCAGGCTGGAGTGCAAAGGTGCAATCTTTGCTCACTGCAACCTTCGACTCCGGGTTCAAGCGATTCTCTTGCTTCAGCTTCCTGAGTAGCTGGGATTACAGGCGACCGCCACAATGCCAGGCTAATTTTTTTGTATTTTTAGTAGAGATGGCATTTCTCCGTGTTGTCCAGGCTGGTTTTGAATTCCTGACCTCCGGTTATCCGCCTGCCTTGGCCTCCCAAAGTGCTGAGAGTACAGGTGTGAGCCACCATGCCCAGCCAGGTGATTCTTGAGAAAGGGAATAGGGAATGTGTAGGGGAATAAAAGCATTCGAGTCTTCAGGACCAAGTCTTGAGTGATGCCAATGGTTAAAGGGCTGTGAAAAGAGTAATAAACTGCAGATAGTAGACAGAAAAAGTGTGTAATCTCTCACTTGAGAGATGAGAAGAAAGACCAATCTTACGGGAAACTGACAAAGTGAGAAGATTCAATTCAATTATGAGATTGAACAGTATGAATTTTTTTTTTTTTTTTTTTTTTTTTTTTTTTTTTGGGACAGAGTTT
>NW_022437031.1:8313945-8334743 GCF_009761245.1 Sapajus apella
TTTTTTTTTTTTTTTTTTTTTTTTTTTTTTTTTGGAGACAGAGTCTTGCTCTGTCCCCCAGGCTGGAGTATAGTGGCACGATCTCAGTTCACTGCAACCTCTGCCTCCTGGGTTCAAGCTATTCTGTCTCAGCTTCCCCTAGTAGCTGGGATAACAGGTGCCCGCAACTATGCCTGGCTAATTTTCGTATTTTTAGTAGAGACAGGGTTTCACCATGTTTTCAGACTGGTCTCAAACTCCTGACCTCAGGTGATCCACCGCCTTGGCCCCCAAAGTGCTGGGATTATAGGTATGAGCCACCGTGCCTGGCCCAGTATGAAAATTCTAAAAGATATATGGTCAGGTGGCCGGGCGTGGTGGCTCACGCTTGTAATCCAAGCACTTTGGAGGCCAAGGCGGGCGGATCAGCTGAGGTTGGGAGTTCAAGACTAGTCTGACCAACATGATGAAACCCCGTCTTAAAAAGAAAAAAAAAATTTTTAAGTTAAAAAGATTAAAAAAAACATATATGTGTGTGTGGGGGGGGGGTCAGGAAAGGAGCAAAGATTCAAATGGCTCTTGGAAGCTCTTTCATATGTTGTATTTTTTTTTTTTTTTTTGAGACGGAGTTTCGCTCTTGTTACCCAGGCTGGAGTGCAATGGCGCGATTTCGGCTCACCGCAACCTCCGCCTCCTGGGTTCAGGCAATTCTCCTGCCTCAGCCTCCTGAGTCGCTGGGATTACAGGCACGCGCCACCATGCCCAGCTAATTTTTTGTATTTTTAGTAGAGACGGGGTTTCACCATGTTGACCAGGATGGTCTCGATCTCTTGACCTCGTGATCCACCCGCCTCGGCCTCCCAAAGTGCTGGGATTACAGGCTTGAGCCACTGCGCCCGGCCAATTTTTTGTATTTTTAATAGAGACAGGGTTTCACCATGTCAACCAGGATGATCTTGATCTCTTGACCTCGTGATCTGCCTGCCTCGGCCTCCCAAAGTGCTGGGATTACAGGTGTGAACCACGGCACCCGGCCTTTTTTCTTTTTTTTGAGACACAGTTTTACTCTGTTGCCCAGGTTGGAGAGTGCAGTGGTGCAGTCTTACCTCACTGCAGCCTCCGCCTCCCGGTTCAAGTGATTCTCGTGCCTCATCCTCCCAAGTAGCTGAGATTACAGGCACACGCTGCCACTCCTGGCTAATTTTTTTTTTTTCATACCCTCAGGCTTGAGCATAATGGTGCTATCTCTGCTCATTGCAACCTCCGTCTCCTGGGTTCAAGTGATTCCCCAGCCTTAGCCTCTGAGTAGTTGGGATTATAGGCGCCCACCACCATGTCCAGCTAATTTTTTTATTTTTAGTAGAGATGGGGTTTTACCATGTTGGCCGGGCTGGTCTCAAGCTGCTGACCTCAGGTGATCTGCCCATCTTGGCCTCCCAGAGTGCTGGGATTACAGGTGTGAGCCACTACGCCTGGCCAATTTTTGTATTTTTGCTAGAGACGGGGTTTCGTCATGTTTGCTAGGCTGGTCTCAGAACTCCTGACCTCAGGTGATCTGCACGCCTCAGCCTTCCCAAAGTGCTGGTGTGAGCCACCATCCCCAGCCATCCTATCTTGTATGAAATATATATTTTTTAATTAATTTATTTATCTGAGATGGAGTTTCACTCTTGTTGCCCAGGCTGGAGTGCAGTGGCACGATCTCGGCTCACTGGGTTCAAGTGATTGTCCTGCTTCAGCCTTCTGAGTAGCTGGGATTATAGATGCCTGCCACGATGCCCAGCTAATTTTTTTGTATTTTTAGGAGAGATGGGGTTTTATCATGTTGGCCAGGCTGGTCTTGAACTCCTTACCTCAGGTGATCTACCTGCCTCTGCCTCTCAAAGTGCTGGGATTACAGATGTGAGCCACCATGCCTGACCTTGTGTGAGATATTATACATACTGTTAAAGCAATTGACTTGCACCTTGACATCATCTCTGTCTGAAAGTTAAAGCTGCATATTTTGTGTGTGTGTGTGTGTGTGTGTGTGTGTGTGTGTGTAAACTATTTTGAGGCGGGGTCTTGCTCTGTCACACGATTACTGCTCATCAAAGCCTTGACCTCCTGTGCTCAAGCTGTCCTCTCACCTCAGCCTCCTGAGTAGCTGGTACTATAGGCGTGTGCCACCACACCTGGCTAATTTTTGTATTTTTTGTAGAGGTGGGGTTTCTCCATGTTGTCTAGGCTGGTCTTGAGCTTTTGGGCTCAAGCGATCTGCCCATCTTGGCCTCCCAAGTGCTGGGATTACACGTGTGAGCGACCATGCCTGGCCCTCATCTTGCTTTTTTCACTGTGTATTCTTAAGGGATATGTATAGTGCTTCATGTGGTGCTTTAAGTTCTTGAGTGGCAAAGAAGCTTAAGGCAGTTGTATAATGTTTTGGATATGGGGAGATCACGTTCTTGCGTTTTTTTAGATTATGATGAAGATGACTATGATGCTGATTGTGAAGACATTGATTGCAAGTTGATGCCTCCTCCACCTCCACCCCTGGGACCAATGAAGAAGGATAAAGACCAGGATGCTATTACCGGTGGTAAGTAGAAGTAGAAATTGTCTACTTTTGTCTTAGGAACAAGTTTCCATTCATAAGTCCAGGCTTGTGGCAAACACATAAGGGACAAACTTAAGCTTATACGAAAGGACAAAACTTCTAGAAATAATTCATACAATTTCAAATTTTAGTATAAATGGGAAGTTTACTTTTAAAACACTTGGCAACAGTATTTTCACATAGGCTCAAGAAGTAGTAGTTTAGTCAGTGCTACTCACATCTGGCTACCCATCAGAATCACTTAAGAGTATTTTTTTTTTTTTTTTTGAAATGGAGTCTCACTCTGTTGTCCAGGCTGTAGTACAGTGGCCCGATCTTGGCTCACTGCAACCTCTGCCTCCTGGGTTCAAGCAATTCTCCTGCCTGAGCCTCCCAAGTAGCTGGGATTACAGGTGCCCACCACCATGGCCAGCTAAATTTTGCATTTTTAATAGAGACAGGGTTTCACTGCATTGGCCAGGCTGGTCTTAAACTCCTGACCTCAGGTGATCCATCCGCTTTGACCTCCTAAAAAGTGCCGTGATTACAGGAGTGAGCCACTGCACCCAGCCCAGTTAAGAGTCTTTAATACAGCTGGGTGTGGTGTTTTAGCTGATAAAATACCTTAACGCTCCTGGCTGCCAAACAATCTTAATGTTGTCCTATGGGTTTAAAAAAATTGTCCAGCTCATGGGTCTCTGAACTAGGACTATCTCACTGGTATAAAGTATTAAATAATTTTGCTATTGGTTACAATATGGGTCCCTTAACAGAAAGTAGGGCCAGGCGTGGTGGCTCACACCTGTAATCCCAGCACTTTGGGAGGCTGAGATGGGCAGATCATTTGAGGTCAGGAGTTTGAGACCAGCCTGGCCAAGATGGTGAGACCCCCATGACTCTACTAAAAATAAAAAATTAGTGGGCGTGGTGGCGCATGCCTGTAATCCCAGCCACTCGGGAGGCTGAGGCAGTAGAATCACTTGAACCTGGGAGACAGAGGTTTCAGTGAGCTGAAATCTCACCACTGCACTCCAGCCTGTGTGACAGAGCAGAACTCTGTCTCAAAAAAAAACAAAACAAAATGGAAAGTAGTAAATGTAATAATAGTGTTTGTTTCCTCATCACAACCCTAGGGTACCAGGTACATGGTGAGTTGGGAGATGATGGGAGATAACAAGTTGGAATGAGTTTTCTGGGTTGCATACTAGTATTATGATTTGGGTGCTAGGTACTGTATCTCCTGGCATGGAGCTATGTGTATAGCCTAAAGTGGGTGTTTGTGGAATTTGAGGACATATGTTCACAGTTATATGCCAAAGGGGTTTCTCTTCCTTGTTGCAGTGTCTGAAAATGGAGAAGGCATCATCTTGCCCTCCATCATTGCCCCTTCCTCTTTGGCCTCAGAGAAAGTGGACTTCAGTAGTTCCTCTGACTCAGAATCTGAGATGGGATCTCAGGAAGCCACACAGGCAGAATCTGAGGATGGAAAGCTGACTCTTCCTTTGGCTGGGATTATGCAGCACGATGCCACCAAGCTGTTGCCAAGTGTCACAGAACTTTTTCCAGAATTTCGACCTGGAAAGGTATGTTCTATGGAGAATACCCACATTGCAAACCATTGACCTCTTCTAAATAATGAGATTTGTTGTTAAGATGCTGAGTATGGAGCTGTTAAGTCGTCGTCGTCGTCTTTTTTTTTTTTTTTTTTTTTTTTTGGAGACCGAGTCTGGCTCTGTCGCCCAGGCTGGAGTGCAGTGGCACGATCTCGGCTCAGTGCACCCTCCACCTCCTGCATTCAGGCGATTCTCCTTCCTTAGCCTCCAGAGTAGCTGGGATTACAGGCACCCACCACCACGCCCGGCTAATTTTTGTATTTTAGTAGAGATGGAGTTTCATCGTGAGTCTTGAACTCCTGACCTGGTGATCTACCCACCTTAGCCACCCAAAGCACTGGGATTATAGGCGTGAGCCACCACGCCCAGCCCAGGTCTTTTTTTAAAAGTTGTATATATTGTTAGTAAATAGGTTTTATGCTATTTGGAAATTTCCCTATCATCTTAAAGTAAGTAGTCTAGGCCAGGCTCGGTGGCTCACGCCTGTAGTCCCACCACTTTGGGAGGCTGAGGTGGGTGGATCACCTTGAGGTCAGGAGTTTAAGACCAGCCTGGCCAACATGGTGAAACCCCCGTCTCTACTAAAAAATAAAAAAATTAGCTGGGCGTGGTGGCATGTGCCTGTAATCCCAGCTACTCAGGAGGCCGAGACAGGAGAATCGCTGGAACCCGGGAGGTGGAGGTTGCAGTGAGCCGAGATCGCACCATTGTACTCCAGCCTGGGTGACAGAGCAAGACTCCATTTCAAAAAAACAAAAACAAAAAAAAGAAGTCCAAATTATTAAGGAAACTCCTTTACTTTCTTGTTAGATGTTACAGGTCTGAATGCGGCACTCCTTTATTTCTCCCCCACAATTGAGTAGGTCCTAAGGGAGTTTTCGGGTTCAGATGATGCTGTTTTGCTAACTGACTTTGAGTCTCTGTCATAGTAATATGTTCTGTGTTCTAGGTATTACGCTTCCTACGTCTTTTTGGACCAGGGAAGAATGTCCCATCTGTTTGGCGGAGTGCTCGGAGAAAGAGGAAAAAGAAGCACCGTGAGCTGATACAGGAAGAACAGATCCAGGAGGTGGAATGCTCAGTAGACTCAGAAGTCAGCCAGAAGTCTTTGTGGAACTACGACTATGCTCCACCACCACCTCCAGAGCAGTGTCTCTCTGATGATGAAGTAGGCAAAGTAGAGATCTGGGATTAAGGCCTATGAGAGGAACAAATGAATTCAATGAATTCTCCCTAGCTTATTTCTAAATTGTAAATAGCATCATAGCAGGTAGAATTCTGTGCTAATTCTCAATGAGTAATCATGGGTTCAGTCTCAGTGGCTGCCCCTTCCCAGTTTGGGAAGAAAAATGTTTGGTGGGGTAGGGGGCGATGAAAGGGGTGTTTGGTGATATGCTGCTGAAAAGGTTTGATTGATAGGTGGAATGTGCTATGATACACCTCCATTGTTTACATTCTAACTCCAGGTAAATCATCCTCACAGTTTCTCTTAAGTTCTCCTCCTGACTGTTAACTCTCTATAGCCTTAGGATATCTGGGCAGAAAATTCTCCCTGCTCTTACTTCTTTCTTCTGTTACAGATCACGATGATGGCTCCTGTGGAGTCCAAATTTTCCCAATCAACTGGAGATATAGATAAAGTGACAGATACTAAACCAAGAGTGGCTGAGTGGCGTTATGGGCCTGCCCGACTGTGGTATGATATGCTGGGTGTCCCTGAAGATGGCAGTGGGTTTGACTATGGCTTCAAACTGAAAAAGACAGAACATGAACCTGTGATAAAATCTAGAATGGTAGAGGTGAGTAACACTGGTATGTAAAAAAAGAATCAGTGTACTCAGGTTCCTGTCACTTTTACTGGCTTTATATTTTAATTGGGGAGATATTGGGTAGGGTTTCTTTGGTGGGAGATCTAGGTATCTCAGCCTTTTATTTGGTATGGTATGTCACCCTGGTAACTAGGCCCTATTCTAAGGATTCTGTTTGTGAAATGAGTGTTGTGCCAGAGTAGGAGTGGGAAGAGGCAAATATTCCTCCATTATCAGGTGGTTGTTTCAAGTAAAGGACCACATATAACAAAAAGTAATAAGAAAAAAAGACCACTGATGATGTGTCTAATATATTTCTAATGTGGACACTTTGACCAGTGACCAATCAGGAATGTGTTTTTCCTTCCCTACTTCTACAGGAATTTAGGAAGCTTGAGGAAAGCAATGGCACTGATCTTCTGGCTGATGAAAACTTCCTGATGGTGACACAGCTGCATTGGGAGGATGATATTATCTGGGATGGGGAGGATGTCAAACACAAAGGGACAAAACCTCAGCGTGCAAGCCTGGCAGGCTGGCTTCCTTCTAGCATGACTAGGAATGCTATGGCTTACAATGTTCAGCAAGGTGTGCTTCTGTGCGAACTGTGTCTAGCATATACTGCCCTTAATCTTAGTCACCATAAGTGGGCTTAGCTGTGATTTTTTTTTTTCTTTTGAGACGGGGTTTCCTTCTTGTTGCCCCAGCTGGAGTGCAGTGACATGATCTTGGCTCACCACAGCCTCTGCCTCTTGAGTTCAAGCATTCTGCCTCAGCCTCCTGAGTAGCTGGGATTGCAGGCATGCACCACCATGCCCGGCTAATTTTTGTATTTTTAGTAGAAACGAGATTTCTCCATGTTGGTCAGGCCGGTCTCGAACTCCTAACCTCAGGTGATCACCTGCTTCAGCCTCCCAAAGTGCTGGGATTACAGGCGTGAGCCACCACGCCCGGCCTGAAGTTAAATATCTTTCTGAACTATAACAGTACTTTATAGTATATTTTTGTTTCCCACGTCCCTTTGTATTTAGAATTCGAGTTTCTTTTTTTTCTCCTTAAATAGGTGTTTGTTTTTTTTTTAAGGTATGCCATCCTTAATGTAAAAAATTTTGTAAATAGTATAGCATAAAAAAAAATCACTTAATCTCTCTGGAGGTTATCAACTGTTAATTTTTGGTATATTTTCAATGTTCTGTGTGTGTAGTTGAGCTCATTTCTGTATGTACAGTTTTGTATACTGTGATTCTTCACTTAATACTTTTTTCTCTTTTATTCTTTATTTCCTAGTGAGACAAGGTCTCACTTTATTGCCCAGACTGGTTTCAAACCCCTGGATTCAAGTGATCCTTCTGCCTTGTTCTCCCAAAGTGCTGGGATTACAAGGATTACAAGCAAGAGCCACCCCACCCAGCCACATAAATAAAAATTTTTCTGTCATTTAGAGGTTTTTTTTTTTTTTGGAGACGGAGTTTCGCTCTTGTTACCCAGGCTGGAGTGCAATGGCGCGATCTCGGCTCACCGCAACCTCCGCTTCCTGGGTTCAGGCAGTTCTCCTGCCTCAGCCTCCTGAGAGTTTTTTTGTTTTTTAACTGAGGGCAGTCAGCTTCCTCAGGCTGAACATTTAGAGTTCTTTATAAAAATATTTAATGACATGGAAAACTCATTTTAATTAAATTACTGTTTTTTTTGTGGAGGTAGAGTCTTGCTGTGTTGCTCAGGCTGGACTCAACTCCTGGGCTCAAGTGATCCTCCTGCCTCAGCCTCCCGAGTAGCTGAGACTTGAGGTGCATGTTACCACACCTAGCTTGAGAAACTCATTTTAAATGGAAAGAAACAAGATACGAAACAACATATAAGATACCCTATTAGTGTAAATGAAAAATAGAAGACTGTATAAACAGAAAGCTAGATTACTTTTGTAATTTGGTAGAAAAACAAAAATGTCTAGGTTTTTTTTTGTTTTTTTTTTTTAAGAGTCTGCCCAGGCTGGAATGCATTGGTGTGATCTTGGCTCACTGCAACGTTTGTCTCCTGGGTTGAAGTAATTATTGTGCCTCAGCCTCACGAGTAGCTGGGATTACAGGCGTGTACCACTACCCAGCTAATTTTTGTATTTTTAGCAGAGATAGGGGTTTTACCAGGTTGGCCAGGCTGGTCTGGAACTCCTTACCTTAAGTGATTGGCCTCTTTTGGCTTCCCAAAGTGTTGGGGGTTACAGGCATGAGCCACTGCACCGGGATACAAAAATGTCTAATTTTTAAAACCTAAGACATAGGGTTTTTCCCTTTCATTCTGCCAACTTTATGGGTTGTGTGTTGTTATGAATGTTTCATAATTTATTTGCTGATACATGTTGTATTTGTTAATACAGTTGACTACCATTTATTGTTAGCATACTTTAACATATCATTTATTATCATAATTTAACCAGTTCCTTCTTAAACATTTAGGCTATTTAAATTTCAGCTATTATAAACAATATTGCAATGAACATTTTTGATTACAATATTGTTTTATTTATTGATTGATTGAGATGGAGTTTTACTCTTGTTGGCTCAGGCTAGAGTGGAATGGCATGATTTCGACTCACTGCATCCTTTGCCTCCTGAGTTGAAGTGATTCTCCTGCCTCAGCCTCCTGAGTAGCTGGGATTATAGGCATGCATTACCACGCCCAGCTAATTTTTGTATTTTTTTGTAGAGACAGGATTTCACCATGTTGGTCAGGCTGGTCTTGAACTCCTGACCTGAGGTGATCGACCCACCTTGGCCTCCTAAAATGCTGGGATTACAGGTGTGAGCCATGTGTCTGGCCTGCAACATTGAGAAATAGGCGGTGTAGGTTCCTTTTTAGTGGGCACATGAGTAACTCTACTAACATTGACTTTTTTTTTTATCTTTGCCAGAATCTTGATTGAAAGGGGCATAAATGTTTTCTGTTACTATTTTCTCCTTGTGTTTTAACTAGGTTTTGCAGCCACTCTGGATGATGACAAACCTTGGTACTCCATTTTTCCCATTGACAATGAGGATCTGGTATATGGACGCTGGGAAGACAATATCATTTGGGATGCTCAGGCCATGCCCCGGCTGTTGGAACCTCCTGTTTTGACACTTGATCCCAATGATGAGAACCTCATTTTGGGTATATTACTGGCAGACGCCAGTGTTCTTTCTCCTTTGGCAACTTGCTGTTAATGTCAAGGGACAGGAGGAAATCAGAAGGGTTGGAGAAGATTAGGACTAGAAACTTCTAGGTAGCAGCTTGAGAGAGTGAAGTTTTGGCTGTTCATATTACTTGTGTATATGCTTAGGGAACACTCATGTAGGAATGTTGGAAAGCTGTAACTTTGAGAGGTCAAGAGTATAGTGTATTCAGTTAGCGAATCATGGACTAGAAACTTCTAGGTAGCAGTTTGAGAGAGCATAGTTGTGACTGTTTATATTTTTTGTGTATTGCTTAGGAAAAACTCACGTGGGAATGTTGGAAAGTAGTACTTTTGAGATGTTAAGTGTGTAGTTCAGTTAGTGAATCATGGACTAGAAGTGATTTGGGTTGGGGTGAAAGGTGTAGGTGTAGTTCAGTTAGTAAATCATGGACTAGAAGTGATCTGGGGTGAGATGAAAGACCTAGTTAAGAACTTCATTGGGACATCCACCACCTTAAAAAAGAAAACTGGAAACTTGTCTGTAGGAAAGGTGAATATTCAGGGATAGCAACTCAAGTGATTTTTGTTTTATCCTCAGAAATTCCTGATGAGAAGGAAGAGGCCACCTCTAACTCCCCCTCCAAGGAGAGTAAGAAGGAGTCGTCTCTGAAGAAGAGCCGAATTCTCTTAGGGAAAACAGGAGTCATCAAGGAGGAACCACAGCAGGTGTGTGAAGAAAAAAGGGACTTGGTGTTTAGAAGAACAAAGAAAGGTAATAGGGAAGGGTAGTCTGACTAAGATTTGTTTGATGATCTGTCATTAGAACATGTCTCAGCCAGAAGTGAAAGATCCGTGGAATCTCTCCAATGATGAGTATTATTACCCCAAGCAACAGGGTCTTCGAGGCACCTTTGGAGGGAATATTATCCAGGTACAAATAGTGTCTTTTCTGTGATAGAGGAGAACCCCATGGCTTTGTTCTGACAGAGTATATGGGAAAATCTTAATTAGGCTGGAATTAGCTAATTTTAACCCTTCCGTTTCCTGTTTTAGCACTCAATTCCTGCTGTGGAATTACGGCAGCCCTTCTTTCCTACCCACATGGGGCCCATCAAACTCCGGCAGTTCCATCGCCCACCTCTGAAAAAGTACTCATTTGGGGCACTGTCTCAGCCAGGTCCCCACTCAGTCCAACCTTTGCTAAAGCACATCAAAAAAAAAGCCAAGGTATAGTTGAATTCTGGTTAGAAAACAGCTATAAAGGATATTGGGATATAAATTAGGAAAATGTACCGGATATTAGATGGTATTAGGGAATTGGTTATTAGATGTGATAGAACGTTATTTTGGTTATTTAGGAGAGAATGTCTTTATTGTTAAGCGATGCATGTGAAAATATTTAAAGGTGAGGCATCACAATGACTGCATCTTTCAAAAATCATCTAGCAAAGTCTATAGAAAGATACAGGTTTTTAAAAATGGCAAGATATAAACAGTTATGTGGGATAATAAGTTTTCATAGTACAGTCGTCCTTAGGTATCCATGGGAGATTGGTTCTAGGACCTCCTCCGGATACCAAAATGTTTAGTTGTTCCTGTCTCTGTTATAATAGCATAATATTTGCACATAACCTATGCACATCCTCTCTTATACTTTAAGTCGTCTCTAGATTACTTATAATATCTACTCCAATGTAAATGCTTTGTGAATAGTTGTTTTACTGTTTAGGGAATAATGACAAGAAAAGTCTGTATCTGTTCAGCACAGATGCAGTTTTATTTTCTGAATATTTTCTATCTGTGGTTGGTTGAATTCACGGATGCAGAACCCATACGTGGATATGGAGGGCTGACTGTACTATTCTTTGAACTTTACAGTATATTTGAAAGTTTTCATTACGAAATTGAAAAATAGCAAGGTAAAATCTTTTTGGTATGTTTGTCTCAGATTGAACAACTTCATTGTGTGTAGTAGTTGTCCTGTCAGGAGCTAGATGGTATTTTCTTTTTTCTGGTCAGATGAGAGAACAAGAGAGGCAAGCTTCAGGTGGTGGAGAGATGTTTTTTATGCGCACACCTCAGGACCTCACAGGCAAAGATGGAGATCTTATTCTTGCAGAATATAGTGAGGAAAATGGACCCTTAATGATGCAGGTTGGCATGGCAACCAAGATAAAGAACTATTATAAACGGGTGAGTCTGCTCAGAAAATTTTTTTTAATGTGTATTTTGCTTACGGACAAACTTTTTGTTATTAATATAGCTGTAGTTAGAGAACTACTGATAACCTGTGAACACATTTATACCATAAGTTTCTTGGGAGAAAGGAGTGGTACCTTTTTTGTAATAACATTGAGAATCTCAAATCTCAGAATTCAAAGTGAAAATCCAAAAGTTTTTGATCACTAACATGATACTCAAAGGAAATGCTCATTGGAGCATTTTGGATTTCCAGATTTAAAATGGCCACCTGGTAAGTATAATGCAACTATTCCAAAATTCAAAACACTTCTGGTCCCAAGCATTTTGGTGAAGGGATACTCAACCTGTGTTAGTAAAGTGCTATGCTCATATTGTATAGGATTATTGATTATATTCTGTGATTAATAACTGGATCTTCTGTGTTCCTTATAGAAACCTGGAAAAGATCCTGGAGCACCAGATTGTAAATATGGGGAAACTGTTTACTGCCATACATCTCCTTTTCTGGGCTCTCTCCATCCTGGCCAGTTACTGCAGGTAAGGAATTCTTTCCTATTTTTACTGTTAACTAAGGAAATTGATAAATGAGGAGCCAGTCAGCCCAGAAAGATTATAATTCTAGTCGATTGAGATGGTTTATATATCAAGTACAAAGAAGATCCATATAATCCAAAAATGTTTTAAAGAAATCTTTTTCTTAAAACTGACTGTGGCTGGGTGCGGTGCGTGTGCCTGTAGTCCCAGCTACTTGGGAGGCTGAGGTGGGAAGATCACTTGAGCCCAGGAGTTCTGGTCTGTAGTGCGCTATACCGATCGGGTGTCCACAGTAAGTTTCGCATCAATATGGTGACCTCCTGGGAGCAGAGGACCACCAGGTTGCCTAAGGAGTGGTGAACCGGCCCAGGTCAGAAATGGAGCAGGTCAAAACTCCCGTGCTGATCAGTAGTAGGATTGCGCCTGTGAATAGCCACTGCACTCCAGCCTGGGCAACATAGCGAGACCCCCGTCTCTTAAAAAAACAAACCGTGAATTGTGTTATTATTAGGCTAAACATAAAATAGGTTTTTAAAAATACACACTGGTAAGCTCAGTAACATCTGGGAAGCATAAAACAGTCAACGTAGGATGAATTTACTATAATTTATGAATGTTTATTTTTTTTTTTTTTTTTTTTTTTTTTTTGAGACGGAGTTTCACTCATGTTACCCAGGCTGGAGTACAATGGCGCAATCTCGGCTCACCGCAACCTCTGCCTCCTGGGTTCAGGCAATTCTCCTGCCTCAGCCTCCTGAGTCGCTGGGATTACAGGCACGCGCCACCATGCCCAGCTAATTTTTTGTATTTTTAGTAGAGACGGGGTTTCACCATGTTGACCAGGATGGTCTCGATTTCTTGACCTTGTGATCCACCCGCCTCGGCCTCCCAAGGTGCTGGGATTACAGGCTTGAGCCACCGCGCCCAGCCATGAATGTTTAATTTTTGTATATAAAATTAATAATATTTTGATCATATTAGCTGTGTTTTTTGTGAATATTGAACCACTGTGCCATCTACAGTCCCCAGTCATAGTGAAATGCTTTTTTTTTCCTCATTTGTTCTAATGCATGTAAAGAGGCCCTCGGGTAACAGCTTTTATATATTCAGGGGGTAAGTATGGTGGTCCACGAATGATGTGGAAAATCTCTAGCACACTCCTATCTTGTTTTTTCCTCTATTTCATTTCTCTTGGCAATTGTAACCATTTGTCCTATTCTTTTTTTTTTTTTTTTTTTAAAGACAGGGTTTCACCGTGTTGGTCATGCTGGTCTTGAACTCCTGACCTCAGGTGATCTGCCCGCCTTGGCCTCCAAAGTGCTTGGATTACAGGCTTGAGCCACCGCGCCCGGCCCATTTGTCCTTTTCTTATACCTAGTTTATTCTACTGTTGTTATTGTTTATTCTCCCAAAGCATCAGCAAAGCTCAGTTTTTTCTTTATCCTTTATATCCATAGTTTATTGCCTACCAGACTTTCAGTATCATCTTTATGTTGTTGTTCTCTCCCTGGAGCTTTCTGTTGAGGTTTTCTACCAATCCAGCCTCTTCTTTTGTGGCTACTTTTGTAGTCTGTTAAAGATGTTTTACTATATTCTTCTGTAATTCTTTTTTCTGCCTATATTTCACCTTTAGAATTTTCTTTCCACACTCATACTGATGATCTTCCCTCCTTCTGTCTACTCTTCTGATTTCCAGAAGGCTTTCCTTAGACTCAGGCTTCTTGTGACAGTTGATCCCTATCTGGCCTCTACTTAAACTAGCTCACATGTTTCTGTTCAGCTGTCCTCTGTCCTACTGTCTTGTTCTCCTTTTTTTCCAGCCTATTCTGTCTAGCACTCTTTCTACCTCATTGGTTGTTTTATGATTTATTTGGAGACAGGGTCTGGCTCTGTCACCCAGGCTGGAGTGCAGTGGTATGATCTTGGCTCACTGCAACTTCTGCCTCCTGGGCTCAAGCCATCCTCCCACCTCAGGCTCCCAGGTAGATGGGACAACAGGTGCATGCCACCACATCCAGCTAATTATTTTCTGTAGAGGCGGGGTTTTGTCATGTTACCCAGGCTGGTCTTGAACTCCGGAGGTCAAGTGATCTACTCCCCTCGGCCTCCCAAAGTGCTGGGATTACAGGCATGAGCCACTGTGCCCAGTGTTGTTTTATTTGTTTATTAATTCCCTAATTTATTCAACAAATGTTATTCTCATCTGTTGTATGTCGGGCTACACTGGCATCTAGAGTAGTAGTATAGTACTTAGTACATTATGAAGTAATCTTCATTTGTAATCTTCATAGCAGTCCTGTGAGGTATAGGCATCTTTTTTTTCCCTACCCCTACCCCCAAGGTGTGGGCATTTTTAAGTTATCTCTGTTTTGTAGGTGAGGGAAACTAAGCTCAGACATGTTAAATAGCTTGTCTGACATCATACAGGTAATGGCAGAGCTAGCATCATCTGAATTTACATGCTGTATTTTCTACCCTACTGACTCTGAAGGATAGACAGTGGATGAAGAATTGTTTAATTGTATTTGATAATCCATATTATAATTTATTTGTATTATTGGATAGACCTTAGATGGCATGATGAAGATGGAGAGCAATAAGCTTGATTTTTCTTTCTCAGTAGTTGACTGAATTTCCTAGGACTACTCTGTATATAACTTTTGTGGTTTTACTTTTGTTAGGCATTTGAGAACAACCTTTTTCGTGCTCCAATTTATCTTCATAAGATGCCAGAAACTGATTTCCTGATCATTCGGACAAGACAGGGTTACTATATTCGGGAATTAGTGGATATTTTTGTGGTTGGCCAGCAGTGTCCCTTATTTGAAGTTCCTGGGCCTAACTCCAAAAGGGCCAATACGCATATTCGAGATTTTCTACAGGTAAGAATGGGAGGATAGGGAGGGGGTTGGGTAGTAGATAGAAAGGGTACGTTGGGGCGGGTGTGGTGGCTCATGCCTATAATCCCAGCACTTTGGGAGGCTGAGGCAAGTGGATCACTTGAGGTCAGGAGTTTGAGACTAGCCTGGCTAACATGGCAAAACCCTGTCTCTACTAAAAATATAAAAATTAACCGGGCGTGGTGGCGTGCACGTATGGTCCCAGCTACTCTGGAGGCAGAGGCAAGAAAATTGCTGGAGCTTGGTAGGCAGAGGTTGCAGTGAACTGAGATCGTGGCACTGCACTCCAGTCTGGGTAGAGACAGAGTGAGACTGTCTCAGAAAATATGGGATGTGTGGGTTTGGGAGCACATTAGGAAAGATGAAAATACATTAGAGCTTAGCAAGGGAAGAGGCCCTAGTGAGGACTTTTATCCTTTCCTTTGCCAAAAAAAATACACTTGGTTTGTTGGACAGGTTTTTATTTACCGTCTTTTCTGGAAGAGTAAAGATCGGCCACGGAGGATACGAATGGAAGATATAAAAAAAGCCTTTCCTTCCCATTCAGAAAGCAGCATCCGGAAGAGGCTAAAGCTCTGCGCTGACTTCAAACGCACAGGTCATACGTTGTAACTAGTTATTTGTCTGCCTTTTTCCAAGAAAATAATTTTGATGGCTTTGAGTTAAAGAATAAACATATAGTTAATAAAATAGAAATTGATGGCAGTTGAAAGGAGGTAGCAAATCTTCTAAGGCTCTGGTTGCTTTTTTGATTTTGGCTGCCAGGAAATTTAATGTGATTATTGGATATCTTTTATGAATTGTAGGAAACTTAGCAGTAGGGGTTTTCTTGGCCAGTCATGCCAACTGTGGCTAGGCCTGTTACAGTTTTGGTTTGCTGTCCCTGTTGCTGTCAATAAATATCAGGGCCTTTGGAATTCAGAATGGTTTCATTCTCTGTGTATATGTCTTTTCCAGGGATGGACTCAAACTGGTGGGTGCTTAAGTCTGATTTTCGTTTACCAACGGAAGAAGAGATCAGAGCTATGGTGTCACCAGAGCAGTGCTGTGCTTATTATAGCATGATAGCTGCAGAGCAACGACTGAAGGTAAACACCTTCCTCTTAGACACCACTTATGCCTGTGGTTATTGCCACCCCTCCCCCCCCCCCAGGGAGATGAGAGAGAAGACTCTCTGTCTCACTGGCTTAGGGATGGTGGTTACTAGATTATTACCAATTACTAAAAAGTTCAAGTTGTATAAAGTACTTCCTATGTCCATCAGTTCTGGAGAAAACTACAGCGTAGCTAAGTATCAGTGGGAAGGCTTAATGAGGAACTTTGGGCATATTGTTTTGCTTTGAAAATGGTGACTGGCTGACTTTAATCTCTTCTTTGCACGATAAGCATATAAGGGAAGGTATTTGTCAGCCTCTTAGGTGGGCAGAGATGATGATGGTGCTGAATGTATGGTTTACAGAATTCTTACAAGGCCAAAACAGAAAAGTCCCAGCTGGGGTGGGACAGCACAGCTCTGTCCCACTGAGTTAATGAGTCTCAGTTAATGAGCATCTCTGTTCAGCTTGTTTATGGGGTGTAACTATCTGTATATCCGCTAGTAAGCTCCTTGGCCTGTGGTAATGTATCTTCTCATGGCTTAAGGATATGCCGTTGGTGTTAGATACAGTGAAGACTTTGGAATCCATCTATGCATATTCTGTACTTGCTATTCAGTAAAAAAAAACTTGTGCTTTGTGTTTTTTAACTGACTGATTTATGCATGGATCTGTCCTTTCCAGGATGCTGGCTATGGTGAGAAATCCTTTTTTGCTCCAGAAGAAGAAAATGAGGAAGATTTCCAGATGAAGATTGATGATGAAGTAAGGCTTTATACTAGTTTGTATTAGTCTTTAATACATCTTATTTATCCTTTTAAAAGAGACAGCTTTGTTGAGATAAAATTAATAAACAATAAACTGTACACATTTAAAGTATGCCATTTGATGCTTCCTACTTTATCCATGCCAGCAGAAAACAAGAGACAGCTTTATTGAGATAAAATTGACATACAGTAAACGGCACACATTTAAAGTATACTATTTGATGCCTTCCTACTTTATTCATGTCAGAAAAGATGATATTTGATATGATAGGTTTTTTTTGTTTGTTTTTTTGAGATGGAGTTTTACTCTGTCACCAAGCTAGAGTGCAGTGCTGTGATCTTGGCTCACTGCAACCTCCGCCTCCTGGGTTCAAGTGATCCTCCTGCCTCAGCCTCCCGAGTAGCTGGGACTGCAGGTGTGTGCCACCATGCCCAGCTAATTTTTTGTATTTTTAGTAGAGATGGGGTTTTACCATGTTGGCCAGGCTAGTCTCAAACTCCTGACCTCAAGTGATCCCCTTGTCTTTGCCTCCCAAAATGCTGGGATTACAGGCATGAGCTACTGTGCCTGGCAGAATTTGCATTTTTTTTTTTTTTTTTTTTTTTTTAAAAGAAAGAAGACTTTGACATGATTTATAAGACTCTACGTGATTTGGGACTTGAATGTAACGCTGACCTCCTTTCATCTCTTGTCTTATAGTCTAAGCTCCAACCATACTGAAGTTCCTTCAGTTTCTTAATTTTCTCTCCTATTCCAGATTTTTGCAGCTGTTACGTCCTGTGGTGACATATTTTTTTTTTCACTCTGCCATTTGACTCTCATCTACAAGTTATTTTCTCTGGGAATCGTTTCCTTTTTCCCTCATTCCACCCTGGGTTTGGATTGGATGATATTCTCCTTTCATTATGTACATATAGCACCTCTTTACTTTTTTTTTTCCCCCCAAGACAGGGTCTTGCTGTGGTTACCCAGGGTGTACAGTGGTGAGATCACAGCTCACTGTAGCCTTGAACTCCTGGGCTCAAGCAATCCTTCTACCTCAGCCTCTCGAGTAGCTCGGACAGCAGGCACACACCACCACACCCAGCTAATTGTTTACATTTTTTGTAGAAATGGGGTCTCATGGCCAGGCGCAGTGGCTCACACTTGTAATCTCAGCGCTTTGGGAGGCTGAGATGAGCGGATCACCTGAGGTCAGGAGGTCGAGACCAGCTTGGCCAACATGGTGAAATCCTGTCTGTACTAAAAATACAAAATTAGGCCAGGTGTGGTAGCTCATGCCTGTAATCCCAGCACTTTGGGAGGCCAAGGCGGGCGAATCACGAGGTCAGGAGTTTGAGACCAGCCCGGCCAATATGGTGAAACCCCATCTCTACTAAAAATACAAAAATTAGCCAGGCGTGGTGGCACGCACCTGTAGTCTCACCTAGTCAGGAGGTTGAGGCAGGAGAATCGCTTGAACCCAGGAGGTGGAGGTTGCAGTGAGTCAAGATCGTACCACTGGACTCCAGCTTGGATAATAGAGCAAGTCTCTGTCACAGAAAAAACAAAATTAACCGGCGTGGTGGCGCATGCTTGTAATCCCAGCTACTCGGGAGGCTGAGGCAGGAGAATCACTTGAACCTGGGAGGCAGAGATTGCAGCAAGCTGAGACCACGCCATCACACTCCAGCCTGGACAAAAAGAGCGACACTTCGTCTCAAAACAAACAAAAAGAAATGGGGTCTCACTGTGTTGCTCAGGCTGATCTTGAACTCCTGGGCTCAAACTATCGTCCTGCCTTGGCTTTCTGAAGTGTTGGGATTATAGGCATGAGCCACTGTGCCTGGCCTCCTTTACTTTCTTACCATGATCACATAGTACTGAATTTGGTTGGCTGTTTTTCCCTCATTGACTTGAGGTTCATGAAAAGTAGCATGGAGTAGTGTGTGGTTGGTATTCAATACATATTTATTAAATGAATTAAGTAATTATAAAATAAAGCAGAAAATGAGGCCACACAGAGTGAGTAAAGAATCATTGTTGTACTACTATTTTGAGGTTGGAATGAAAAATGAGTGAATATCTAAGAATTTCAGAAATTCAGAATTCTGTTGAGGCCAGGCACAGTGGCTCAGGCCTGTAATCCTAGCACTTTGGGAGGCCAAGGGGGGAGGATTGTTTGAGGCCAGGAGTTTAAGACCAGCCTGGCCAACATAGTGAGATCCTGCCTCCAAAAAAGAAAAACAAATTTTTTTAATTAAAACGGAAAAAAGAATTCTGTTGAGTGGCTTTCAAGATTGAATTTTAGAGAATTGGGCCATTTTCTTGCTAATCACGTGTACTCTTGTTGTCCAGGCTGGAGTGCAGTTGCACAATCTCGGCTCACTGCAACCTCCACCTCCTGGATTCAAGTGATTCTCCTGCCTCAGTCTCCCCAGTAACTGGGATTAGCTGGCTAATTTTGTAATTTTCTTAGAGATGAGGTTTCTCCATGTTGGTCAGGCTGGTCTCGAGCTCCTGACTTCAGATGATCTGCTCACCTTGGCCTCCCCAAAGTAGGGGAGGCAGGTGTGAGCCACTGTGTCTGGTCTACTCTTTTTTTTTTTTTTTTTTTTGAGACAGAGTCTTACTCTGTCACCCAGGGTGGAGTGCGTGGTGGTGCAGTCTCTGCTCACTGCAACCTCTGCCCCCTGGGATCAAGCCATTCTCATGCCTCAGGCCCCTGAGTAGCTGGGACTATAGATGTGCGCCACCACCCCTGGCTGATTTTTGTATTTTTAGTAGAGACGGGGTTTCACCATGTTGGCCAGGCTGGTCTTGAACTCCTGGTCTCAAGATATCTGCCTGCCTCAGCCTCCCAGAGTGTTGGGATTACAGGCATGAGCCACCACACCTGGCCTCATGTGTACTCCTGACTGGTCTGTGTGGGCAGGCACAGTCACCCCTTGGCTTAATTTTTTAAGAATTTGGGGGGTTTAGTAAACACTATTCAGGTTCCCAGGAGAGGACAGACCTTTTTGACCAAACCAGTGGCAGAAGTAGAATGGGCTTTGGTTTAGTGTCACTGGCATAGGGGGCCCATGCTTTTAAAGCAAGTATATCAACTATTTTGAGAAAATAGATTTCATTCCCTAACAGGTATTTGAGCAATTGGACAATAAAATGTAGTCATTAGTCTAACTTTAAGTATCATGACTGTGAGGAAAACACTGTCCTTAAGAATGCTTATTGAAGTCCAAAGGATATGGGGCTGAAGGCATACCACTGTTCCTTATTTTCCTCCTTATCTTGGCTGAGCTCTTGATCTCTTATTTAACTGTTGATTTTTGTGGACAGTTTAAGAAAGCATGAACCCACAAAAATTAAAAAGTAGAAAAAAGGAAAGCATGAAATTGTAATTATTATACTCTTGTAGGTATTGGCTAGACATAGAACAAATGCTTCCCATTGCCCTGAAAACCATTTTTTAATCTCAGGTTCGCACTGCTCCTTGGAACACCACAAGGGCCTTCATTGCTGCCATGAAGGGCAAGTGTCTCCTAGAGGTGACTGGAGTGGCCGATCCCACAGGGTGTGGTGAAGGATTCTCCTATGTGAAGATTCCAAACAAACCAACACAGCAGAAGGTGAGATTGTGTTTATTTCTAGAATGAGAAAGTCAAGGGAGAAAGAAATGGGTGAGTGGAGGACTTGGAATGTAGTTAAGTTAGAAGAATGACTTAGATGCCTACTTATAAGGAGCTCAGGTTTTTAGGATTATCACTTTTTTTGTTGTTGTTTGAGGTAGGATGATAAAGAGCCGCAGCCAGTGAAGAAGACAGTGACAGGAACAGATGCAGACCTTCGTCGCCTTTCTCTGAAAAATGCCAAGCAACTTCTACGTAAATTTGGTGTGCCTGAGGAAGAGGTGAGTGTGGAAGTAAAAACATAGAGGATACTAGGGGCTTTCTATAGAGAGGGAATTGCTAGGAGGCAGATGTAAAGAACTATCTGGGGAACTTTGTATTGTAGGGTATAGTAGGCCAAGTCTTAGATATTGTTTCAGGAGTTATCTTTCTTTGTAATCTGCTTTGGGATGATTTTTTTTTTTTTTTTTTGGCCTAACTAATTGTGTACATTGGCTAGTCCTTTGAAATCCCTGTATGATGTGTGTGTGTGTGTGTGTGTGTGTGTGTGTGTGTGTGTGTGTGTGTGT
>NW_022437031.1:8334753-8364978 GCF_009761245.1 Sapajus apella
TGTGTGTGTGTGTGTGTGTGTGTGTGTGTGTGTGTGTGTGTGTGTGTATATATATATATATTTGCGTGTGGCTATTTGTCTTATAGATTAAAAAATTGTCCCGCTGGGAAGTGATTGATGTGGTGCGCACAATGTCAACAGAACAGGCTCGTTCTGGAGAGGGGCCCATGAGTAAATTTGCACGTGGATCAAGGTTTTCTGTGGCTGAGCATCAAGAGCGTTACAAAGAGGAATGTCAGCGCATCTTTGACCTACAGAACAAGTGGGTCGTTTTAGTGCTGCAGAAAATCCAAGCTGGAAAGGGGAGAAGTTCCAGGCATTATTTCATAATAAAGAGGAGGTCACTTAAAAGTTTCACTACCTAGGTAGTCAGATATCCAACATGTCGGGGTAGTATCTGTTTGTAATACCACCACCAGAGTACCTATTCCTTCAAACCAACTTGGCAAAATTTTTGAATGGAAAGAGATGCTGGTCTTGAGCTCTAGGTTTCATGACAACTCTTGTGGCCTACTTGGGCCTAACAGACAGCACAATGGTAGCAGGTGACAGGTGGGTGGGGCTTTATCTAACGGTTTAGGTGTGAGAGGAGAGTAATACACTTTTAAAAATGACCAGTGTGCTGATTTATTTCTCAAGTTGTCTCCAGGAATTTTGAAAGAGTTACTACAATTTTTCAAACTTGTCTTGTTTACCAAATGTCTAGGAAAACTTCGTAAAGCTTTTCTGTTAAGGGCCCCATGTCTTAGTGGATTTTGAGTATGCCTTTTTTAAGGTTGATCTCCCAGTTTTTTACTTTTGCCTGCAACCATATTTCTTTAGCTCTTTCTGCACGTTGATTTTTCTCTTTTTAGGGTTCTGTCATCAACTGAAGTCTTATCAACTGACACGGACAGTAGCTCAGCTGAAGATAGTGACTTTGAAGAAATGGGAAAGAACATTGAGAACATGTTGCAGAACAAGAAAACCAGCTCTCAGCTATCACGTGAACGGGAGGAACAGGAGCGGAAGGAACTACAGCGAATGCTACTCGGTGAGGATGGTGGCTTCACAGATACAAAAGAGAAAGATTGAAAAAGGAGAATAAATAACTGCAGACTGTAATTGAGGTGGATCTGGAGGCAGAAGATTTAGGGGATGCATGTGGAAGTCTGTAGATGAAGTAGAAAGCTTTTTACAAACAGGACTCTAGGCTTGTCTGTGGAGGACAAATTGAAAAGATGCTGTCAATCCACTGCTGCCTCTGTATCAGGTGCTTGGCCAAGCCTGGGCTATAAGTGCTGTACTTCAAATGAGCTCTTTGTGCATTTATCCTGGAGGATAAGAGTTTTGGTTTTTTTTTTTTTTTTTTGGTGTTTTTTTTTTGTTTTTTGTTTTTTGTTTTTTGAGATGGTGTTTCACTCTTTTTGCCCAGGCTGGAGTGCAATGGCACGATCTCGGCTCACCGCAATCTCCATCTCCTGGGTCCAAGTGATTCTCCTGCTTCAGCCTCCCGAGTAGCTGGGATTATAGGCATGCGCCACCATGCCTGGCTAATTTTGTATTTTTAGTAGAGACAGGGTTTCTCCATGTTGGTCAGGAGTCTTGAACTCTGGACCTCAGGTGATCCACCTGCCTCGGCTTCCCAAAGTGCTGGTAATATAGGTGTGAGCCACTGCACCCGGCCAAGAGTTATTAATACAGAATCTGTAAGTGAATTTAGGGAGTTGTCTTTGAAACTTCTGAAATTACATGTAAAAATATGCAAATGTACATTTTCTTTCTTTTTTTTGGAGATGGGGTTTCATTCTGTCACCCAGGCTGGAGTGCAGTGGTACGATCTTGGCTTACTGCAGCCGCCGCCTCCCAGGCTCAAGCAATCCTCCTGCCTCCGCTTCCCGAGTAGCTGGGACTACAAGTGCACGCCACCATGCCTGGCTAATTTTTGTGTTTTTTGTAGACGTGAGATTTCACCATGTTGCCCAGGATGTCTTGAACTCCTGAGCTCAAAGTGGTCCACTTGCCTCTGCCTCCCAAAGTGTTGGGAATACAGGCATGAGCTACTGCACCTGGCATTATATGTGCATTTTCTGAGAACATTGATGGCTTTCAGAAGATCCTCAGAAGGACTCTTAGATCCTAAAAAAGAGTTTTAAAGTTGTGGAAATTGAGGGTGGGAATAATAATGACCTGACTTGAGTTGGGATATGGAGGGGATTGAGGATGAAAATCAAGGCAACCAGCCGGGCACAGTGGCTCATGCCTATAATTCTAACACTTTGGGAGGCTGAGGTGGTGGGTGGATCACCTGAGGTCAGGAGTTCAAAACCAGCCTGGCCATCATGGTAAAACCTCATCTTTAAAAAAAAAAAGAAAAGGCAACCTTAAGATTTTGTTCTGGATACCATTGATTACAAAAGTAGTAAATTTTAAGGTCTGGCATGGTGACTCACGCCTGTAATCCCAGTACTTTGGCAGGCAGAGGCGGGCAGATCACCTGTGGTCAGGAGTTCAAGACCAGCCTGGCCAACATGGTGAAACCCCATCTCTACAAAAATTAGCTAGGTATGATGGTGGGTGCCTGTAATCCCAGCTACTTGGGAGGCTGAGGCAGGAGAATCACTTGAACTTGGGAGGCAGAGGTTGCGGTAGCCAGAGTAAACTCTGTCTCAAAAAAAACAAAAAAACCTACATTTGAACAAGATCCCCAGGTGATTCCTATTCATATTAACGTTTGAGAAGCATATGCTAGCTAGGCTTTAAGACTCAGGACTTGTTTTTGTAGTGCCATTTATTTTTCTCCGAATTGCATGCTTGGGTACCTTTTTTTTAAATGGTCTCATTCCGTTGCCCAGGCTGGAGTGCAGTGGTGCAACCATGGTTCGTTCACTGCAGCCTCAACCTCCTGGGCTCAAGGGACCTTCCCACCTCAGCCTCTTGAGTAGCTGGGACTACAGGTATATACCACCACACCTGGCTAGTAGAAAAAAAATTATAGAGACAGTGTCTTCGTTTGTTGCCCAGACTGGTCTCAAACTCCTGGGCTCAAGCGATTCTCTTACCTTAGCTTCCCCAAATGCTGGGATTACAGGTGTAAGCCACTTCACTTGGCCTTGCATGCTTTTATTTGTAATGTGATCATCACCCACTTCCTACTTGGCCTTTTCTCTTGCCCTTTTGTTCAGAGGAGTCGGTTTCTCAGTCTCCTATAGCAAACATGTAGTTCTTTGAGGTTCTTTCAGAACTTCTTGTACTTAGAAAAGTTGGGAAATTGGCTAGGCATGGTGGCTCACGCCTGTAATCCCAGCCTGTTGGGAGGTCAAGGCTGGCCTATTGCTTGAGCCCAGGAGTTAAGAGACCAGCCTGAGCAACATGACAAGACCCCATCTCCACGAAAATTTACCTGGGTGTCGTGGCACACACCTGTAGTCCCAGCTACTCAGGAGGCTGAGGTGGGAGGATGAATTGGGCCTGGGAGGTGCAGGTTGCAGTGAGCTGAGATTGCACCCCTGTACTCTAGCCTGGGCGACAGAGCGAGAGAGACCCTGTCTCAAAATAAAATAAAAAAAAGTGGGGAAATTGACAGTGCCTAAAATGAAGTCAGGAAAGGACAAATCAGTATATTCTTGGGACTGATGATTACTTTGATATCTCCACTGAAACCCAAGAAAATGATCATTTGGGAGATAAGGGGAACGTTTGAAAATCTTTTGTACCTTGCAGCAGCAGGCTCAGCAACATCAGGAAACAATCACAGAGATGATGACACAGCTTCTGTGACTAGTCTTAACTCTTCCGCCACTGGACGCTGTCTCAAGATTTATCGCACATTTCGAGATGAAGAGGGGAAAGAGTATGTTCGCTGTGAGACAGTCCGAAAACCAGCTGTCATTGATGCCTATGTGCGTATACGGACTACAAAAGATGAAGAATTCATGTGAGTTTGATTCACCACTTTTATTTTTTTCTTTGAGGACAGAGTCTTGCTCTGTGGCCCAGGCTGGAGTGCAGTGGCATGATCTCGGCTCACTGCAACCTCCACCTCCTGGGTTCAAGTGATTCTCGTGCCTCAGCCTCTTGAGTAGCTGGGATTATAGATGTACACCACCATGCCCAGCTAGTTTTTGCATTTTTAGTAGAGATAGGGTTTTGCCACGTTGGCCAGGCTGGTCTTGAACTCGGCTGAAGCGATCTGCCTGCCTCAGCCTCCCAAAGTGCTGGGATTACAGGCATGAGCCACGGCGCCTGTCCTAATTCACCACTTTTGAGTGTGATAGGGAGAATAATAATGATGGGGAATGGTGATTGGGGGAGGGGACTTGAGTTTTAATTTAGTGACAGGATTCTTCACAGTTGTTTCTAGAACTCTGCTGTAATTGAGAACGGTCTTGCCTTTAGATTTTGGGTTTGAATAGAGCCAAATTACAGGGAAAATTCTGTCCTTTATTTGCCACAAGATAAAGGCATGTCTTGTTCCATTTTGGTCCTTTGCATTTTGATTGGTTTGCAAAAATCTTAAAGATTACTCAGGACTTATTCTAAGAGAATAAGCACTCTGCAAATAGAGTGCTGATTCGGGAGGGAGATGGGAATGGCACGTAGCCCTTTTTATCTTAGCCTGGATGGATTACTTTAGTCCTGAGGTGTTAAGCTATCAGGATAGTCTTCTTGGTTAAGGTTTGCTTATGGTCCTGTGATTTTTCTTCCTCTGCCTCCCACATTGTTCAGTCGAAAATTTGCCCTTTTTGATGAACAACATCGAGAAGAGATGCGAAAAGAACGGCGGAGGATTCAAGAGCAACTGAGGCGTCTTAAGCGGAACCAGGAAAAGGAGAAGCTCAAGGGTCCTCCTGAGAAGAAGCCCAAGAAAATGAAGGAGCGTCCTGACCTAAAAGTAAGTATAATGTTGTGTGATTATAGGTAATGGAACAAAGCAAGAAAGTATACCTTTTCCTTTAGCTTTTGACATTCTCCTTTACTGGGAATGAGGGAAGTATATTATGGAAAGCTGGTTTGAATTGATGTGACTTCTTGAGCGTTGTCAGTACTAATGTGAGTGGTATTGACAATTCCACGTCCAATCTGGTGCCATTGTTCGTTCTCTCTCTTGCTCTCTCTCTTTCTCTCTCTTTTTTAGACAGGGTCTGGCTCTGTTGCCCAGGCTGGAGCACACTGGCATGATCTTGGCTCACTGCAGCCTCTGCCTCCCGGGCTCAAGCCATCCTCCAACGTCTGCCTCCCGAGTAGCTGGGGCTACAGGCATGTGCCACCACACCTGGATAATTTTTGTATTTTTGGTAGAGATGGGGTCTTGCCATGTTGCCCAGGCTAGTCTCGAACTCCTGAGCTAGTGATCCTTCTACCTTGGCTTCCCAAAGTGCTGGGATTGCAGGCATGAGCCGCTGTGCCCACCCAGTGCTGCTGTTTTCATTGGCTGTCATTTGTTTTGTTTTTGTTTGTTTTTTTGAGATGGAGTTTTGCTCTTGTTGTCCAGGCTGGAATGCAGTGGTGTGATCTTGGCTCACTGCACCCTCCACCTCCTGGCTTCAAGTGACTTTCCTGCCACAGCCTCCTGAATAGCTGGGCTTATAGGTGTCTGCCACCATGCCTGGCTAATTTTTTATATTTTTAGTGAAATGGGGTTTCACAATGTTGGCTAGGCTGGTCTTGAACTTCTGACCTGGTGATCCATCTGCTTCAGCCTCCCAAAGTGGTGGGATTACAAGCGTTGAGCTACCATACCTGGCCTGTCATTTATTGTGTGGTTTTTTTTTTTGTTTTTTGTTTTTTTGAGACAGTGCCTCACTCTGTTGCCCAGCCTGGGGTGCAATGGTGCAATCTCAGCTCATTGCAACCTCCGCCTTCTGGGTTCAAGTGATTCTTGTGCCTCAGCCTCCCAAGTAGCTGTGCTACCAGGAATGTGCTACCACGCCCAGCCAGTTTTTGTATTTTCAGTAGAGATGGGGTTTCACCATGTTAGCCAGGCTAGTCTCGAACTCTTGATCTCAGGTGATCTGCCCACCTCAGCCTCCCAACGTGCTGGTATTACAGGCATGAGCCACGGCTCCTGGCCTTATTCTTTATCTGAAATATTTTCTAGGAGTTGAGATAAGTTTGGTAGGTTTTTTGTTTGTTTGTTTTAGAGGCAGTTTTGCTTTGTCTCTCAGGCTGGAGTGTGGTGGTGTGATCTCGGCTCACTGCAACCTCTGCCTCCCGGGTTCAAGGGATTCTCATGCCTCACCCTTCCGAGTAGCTGGGATTACAGGTGTGCACCACTATGCACAGCTAATTTTTTGTATTTTTAGTAAAGACAGGGTGGGTTTTACTGTGTTGGCCAGGCTGGTCTCGAACTCCTGGCTTCAAGTTATCCTCCCACTTTGGCCTCCCAAAGTGTTTGGATTACACGCATAAGCTACCACTCTTGGCCCAGGTTTGGTAGGTTTTTTAACATATACTTTCATGTCTCTTACCTGTGTGTTTACATTGTATATATTTTTAAATATGTACCTTTAAAATATTGCACATACTAAAAGAAGCAACAAAAATAAAACATAGTTTTTCCATAACTTAGTAGGATTACAGATACTGCTGTGATTGTACTAGCATCTTAAGATGAGGTAGTTGTGGTATAGTGGAAAGAGCCGTGAACTTAGAAATGGAAGATCTGAATTCATTTAATTGGTCTGTGACCTTCTCCGAGCTTGTTTTCTCTAATATAAAATATGTCCACAGTGGTGGTGTATTAAATGATATAATTCAAGGGAAGCACCTTGTAAACTATAAAATATTCAACAAATGTAAAGAGTTCTTAATGCGTACTGAGGACATTAAGTATTTTAATGTTCCTTTCTTGTATGTGGCATTAGATAAGTGTGATACAGTATTGGTCACATTTTACAGATGAAACTAAGGTCTAGGATACCAGAGCTACTCATTTGCAAAACTGAGATGGAGACTTGGTGTTATCAAACCTTTTTCTTGTTTTGAATAGAGAATGGGAATATACCTTGCAGGCTGATTATGCTTCTGAATGTAGACATTGGGGCTTCCAACAGCTTTTTTCCTGCATATTTAATATTTTCATAGTTTACAACTTAAATTGGGAGTGGGAATCTTTTTTTTTCCCCTTACCTGATATTTAAAGCAATGTTTAGTCTGGATTTCATTTTTTTTCCATGTATTGTTTCAGTACATGCAGTGTTTTTCTAGTGGCTTCTGATTGATCAGTGCATAACAATTCTATTGGAGCAAAATTTTCCTATGTTGTATATACAGTTGATCTTTGAACAACATGGATTTGAACTGCATGGGTCCACTTATGTGTGGATCGTGGGATGTGGAGCCTGTGTATATGGAGGGCTGGATTTTTGTATATATGGGTTTCACTATGTGTAGATTTTGTTGTTATACTTGGGGGTCCTGGAACTAATCCCCTGCATATACTGAGGGACGACTGTATTTCTTACCTGCTTATCTCTGATACGTGTTTTAGTCTACTTACCTCTGACATGTTTGATACTTTTCCTTTTGCAGCTGAAATGTGGGGCATGTGGTGCCATTGGACACATGAGGACTAACAAATTCTGCCCCCTCTATTATCAAACAAATGCGCCACCTTCCAACCCTGTTGCCATGACAGAAGAGCAGGAGGAAGAGTTGGAAAAGACAGTCATTCATAATGATAATGAAGAACTTATCAAGGTTGAAGGAACCAAAATTGTCTTGGGTAAACAGCTAATTGAGAGGTAAGAGATAGCAGGCAGGAAGTGCTGTGGGACAGATTTATTTGAGGTTGGTTGTATTGGTGGCTGGCAGGGTTGGATGTGATATGTTCTCTGACGTGGAACTGAAGCAACTGGAATTTTGATGGCTTTTCCTCAGCAATTGTTGCCAGTAATGAAATTATAGCACTCGTTAGGTTGTACCACTTGTTTTGGGGCATGCTGCCTAACTTCTGAGTCTGTTTCCTTAGTTACAAAATAAAACCACCCTTACCAGGGTAGGTAGTAAAGAGAAAATGAGACAGACTACAAAGCATATAGTACAGTGCCTGACATATAGTAGATACTCAGTAGATGTTAATTTTCTCTTCTACTTCTAGATGCTTATAATATTTGCAAGGTCCCTAATCTCGTAGTGTTTTTTTAAGACAAAGTCTTGTTCTGCCACCCAGGCTAGAGTGCAGTGGCTCACTGTCACCTCTGCCTCCTGGGTTCAAGTGATTCTCGTGTCTCAGCTTCCCAAATAGTTGGGATTATAGACGCCTGCCACCATGCCCATCTAATTTTTTTTTTTTTTTTTTGGGACGGAGTTTCACTCTTGTTACCCAGGCTGGAGTGCAATGGCGCGATCTCGGCTCACCGCAACCTCCGCCTCCTGGGTTCAGGCAATTCTCCTGCCTCAGCCTCCTGAGTAGATGGGATTACAGGCACGCACCACCATGCCCAGCTAATTTTTGTATTTTTAGTAGAGACGGGGTTTCACCATGTTGACCAGGATGGTCTCGATCTCTTGACCTCGTGATCCACCCGCCTCGGCCTCCCAAAGTGCTGGGATTACAGGCGTGAGCCACCGCGTCCGGCCCTAATTTTTGTATTTTTGTAGAGACGAGATTTCACCTGTTGGCCATGCTGGACTAGAACTCCTTAGCTCAAGTGATCCGCCTGCCTTGGCCTCCCAGAGTGCTGGAATTAGAGACCTGAGCCACAGTGCCCAGCCTTGTAGTGTTGTAATAAAGGACCATCCCAAAAGATGGAAGAGACATATAAACTGTGCTTATACTTGTGTCTTATCCTCAGAGAGTTTAATAGATATTAAAATGGAGAAGTTGTAAAGTTCTTTCCCCTTTTATAGTTTGAAAATGGCAAACATACAGAAAAGTTGAAAGACTATAGTATATAATTCCTCAGTATTCACCAGTTGTTAACATTTTGCTACATTTGCTTCATTTTTATATACCTAAAACTTTTTTTTCCTGAATCATTTGGAAGTAAGTTGGGAGGCATCATATTTCACTCCTAAGAAAGTTATCGTTAATAATATATAATATTCAGATCTCATTCAGTCTTCCCCAGTTGTCTCAGTGTCTTTTATTGCTTTTGTCCCCAGTTCTGGATTCAATCCCAGTTCAAACGTTAAATATATTTTGAATCACTCTTAATCTAGAATGTTCTCCCTATCTTTTATGTTGTGTTTTTTTTTGTTTGTTTGTTTGTTTTTTTGTTTTTTAAGATAGGGTCTGGTTCTGTTACCCAGGCTGGAGTACAGGGGCATGATCTCAGCTCACTGCAACATCTGCCTCCCAAGCTTAAGTCATTCTCTTACCTCAGCATCTAGAGTAGTTGGGACTACACGCATGCACTACCACACCTGCCTAATTTTAAAATTTTTTGTAGAGACGGGATTTTGCCATGTTGCCCAGGCTGGTCTCAAACTCCTGGGCTCAAGCAATCTTCCTGCCTCAGCTTCCCAAAGTGCCGGAACTACAGGTATCAGCCACTGCACCCAGCCCCATTATGTTTTTCATGACATTGAATTTTTTTTGAAGATTCCAGGCCAATTGTCTCAAAATATTCCACATTCTGGGTTTGTCTGATTGTTCTCTCATTGATTAGATTCCAATTAAATATTGTTGGCAAGACATTTAATGTCATATTTAGGTGATATACCATATCAGCAAGGACATAATGTCACTGTTTTGATCATCTTGTTAAAGTGTTAATTCTCAGATCCTATAATAAAGTATGCTTTTTCTTTGTAATTAACATGTTGGTTAACATCCTGTTGCCTGACCATCTTTGTTAGCATCAGTTGATGACCATTGCCTTATTCAGTTATTTCAATGGGGGTTCCAAAATGGTAATTTTCCTAATTCTAGCATTTCTTCTACATTGGCTAACATTTTTCCATAAAAAAGAGCTTTCTACTCTCCCTTTTTAAGTATTACTATGGATTCTGAAATTGTTAACCTTTGTAAATTCAATGTTATATAATTCTTCACATTATGAATTTTGATGCTCACATAGTGTCCCAAATTTGACTCCCTCAAGCCCCAGACCCTGTGTGGTTTTTTTTAATGACCTTGTAAATATTTGAGAACTTTTTGCTTTCTGGCACAAGATTTTTTTTTTCCCCCCCTCGAGACGGAGTCTTGCTCTGTTCCCCAGACGAGTTCAGTGGCGCAATCTCGGTTCACCACAACCTCCATCTCCTGGGTTCAAGCGTTTCTCCTGCCTCAGCCTCCAGAGTAGCTGGGATTTCAGACATGTACCACCACGCCCGATTAATTTTTGTATTTTTAGTTGAGGTGGGGTTTTACCATATTGGCTAAGCTAGTCTCGAAATCCTGACCTCAGGTGATCTGCCTGCCTCGTCCTCCCAAAGTGCTGGGAATACAGGTGTGAGGCACCGCGCCCAGCCTTCTGGCACAAGATGTTAAAGGCTCTCTTTGATCTTTTCTTGTCCTATACCTAGAGTCAGCCATTTCTCCAAGAGCCCAGTTTCCTTTTTCTTTTTGAGATGGAGTCTCATTCTGTCACCCAGGCTAGAATATGGCACAATCTCAGCTCACTGTAACCCCTGCCTCCCAAGTTCAAGCAATTCTGCCTCAGCCTCCCAAGTAACCAGCTTAGCCAGCTAATGTTTGTATTTTTAGTAGAGATAAGGTTTCAACATGGTGGCCAGGCTGATCTTGAACTCCTGACCTCAAGTGATCTGCCTGCCTCAGCCTCCCAAAGTGCTGGGATTACAGATGGGAGCCACTGTGCCCCCCAGATTCCTTTTATTGGGGAATGCTATTTAGAAACCAAGATCTAAGTGTTAGATATGCTCATTACCATTGAGATGTCTTTGCTTCAGGACTCTTTTTTGGACAGAACTGGGAAAAACAAACACACACACACACACACACACACACACACACACACAGTCACTTACTTTTTTTTTTTTTTTTTTTGAGACGGAGTTTCACTCATGTTACCCAGGCTGGCGCGATCTCGGCTCACCGCAACCTCCGCCTCCTGGGTTCAGGCAATTCTCCTGCCTCAGCCTCCTGAGTAGCTGGGATTACAGGCACGCACCACCATGCCCAGCTAATTTTTTGTATTTTTTAGTAGAGACGGGGTTTCACCATGTTGACCAGGATGGTCTCGATCTCTTGACCTCGTGATCTACCCGCCTCGGCCTCCCAAAGTGCTGGGATTACAGGCTTGAGCCACCGCGCCCGGCCCACTTTTTTTTTTTTTTTTTGAGATGGAGTTTTACTCTTGTTGCCCAGGCTGGTGTGCAATGGCGTGATTGTGGCTCACCGCAACCTCTGCCTCCCTAGTTCAAGCGATTTCTCCTGCCTCAGCTGCCAGAGTAGCTTGGATTACAGGCACGCACCACTATGCCTGGCTAATTTTGTAATTTTTAGTAGAGACGGGGTTTCTCCATGTTGGTCAGGGTGGTCTCAAACTCCCAACCTCAGGTGATCCCCCGCCTTGGCCTCCCAGAGTGCTGGGATTATAGGTATGAGTCACCTCCCCTGGCCCGTATACATATATTTTAAATCACAACTTTATACTGTTACCTCCAATTTAGGTTATATCTATAGATTTTTTTTTTCTCATCTTCCCTCATTTCATATTTGTATCCATTCTCAAGAAATAACTTAGTTTCTCTGTATAATTACTTAGAAATCAATATATTTATTGAGAAATTTGCTCTGTCCTACTATATGTACAAAATAGTTTCAGAATTACTATAATAATACCATTACCAACAGCAAACCTACAAAGTAGGTTCAAGATGTTTTTGTAGTTTGTTTTTCTTAGACTATACATCACTGTGGTATAGTTAGGATATTATATCTCAAACATAATGAATCTATTCTTTTTTTGTGTGTAATTTAAGAAATCAATTTGATACAGTTAGAGTCATTTATTTCTATTTGTATTCAGTTTTGGGTTCTTTTTCCCATCCTTGTTGATTTATTTTAATTTTTGAGACAGAATCTTGCTCTGTTGCCCAGGCTGGAGTGCAGTGGCACAATCTCAGCTGACTGCAAACCTCTGCCTCCTGGATTCAAGTGATTCTTTTGCCTCAGCCTTCCTAGTACCTGGGGCTACAGGCATGTGCTACCACACCTGGCTAATTTTTGTATTTTTAGTAGAGATGGGGTTTTGCCATGTTGGTCAGGCTGGTCTCGAACTCCTGAGCTCAGGCAATCCCTCCACCTTGGCCTCCCAAAGTGCTGAAATTACAGACATGAGCCACCACGCCCAGCCCCCATCCTTGTTGATTTACTTATTAATACCTGTAATAGTCGTTGTTTTTTGAAGCACATTAAAAGAGGAAGATAGGCTGGGCATGGTGGCTCATGCTTATAATCCCAGCACTTTGGGAGGCTGAGGTGGGAGGATCACTTGAGCTTGAGTTTGAGACCAGCCTAGGCAATATAGTGAGACCCTGTTTGTATTACTAAAAAAAAAAAGTTTTAAAATTTAAAAAATGAAGAATTGGAAAATGTGATACCTTCATCCCTTGTAGTGTAAGAAAAGAGGGTGAATAAGCTTTAATGATTGAGGGAAGCCCAAACTAGTTTGTTTTGTTTTTTTCAAACCAGTTTTTAATATCTTGTTTCCATTCTGAATGAGTTAGGTGTACTAGCCTTTTAACCTTTAAGATAGAATGTTGGGGCTGGGCATGGTGGCTCACACCTGTAATCCCAGCACTTTGGGAGGCCAAGGCATGTGGATCACCTGAGCTCAGGATTTTGAGACCAGCCTGATCAACATGATGAAACCCCGTCTCTACTAAAAATACAAAAATTAGCCAGGTGTCGTGGCAGGCACCTGTTGTAATCTCAGCTACTTGGGAGGCTGAGGCAGGAGAATCACTTGAACCTGGGAGGTGGAGGTTGCAGTGAGGTGGATGTCTGGCCTTTGGTTTGGCATTTTCCTCCCTAGGCTCGTTCTTAGGTACCTTGGATTTTTTGTATTATAGTTGCTTTTTTTTCCTGGGGACTAGAAATCGGGGCTGCATCTTATGAAAGTGTTTTGATTGCAGTGCGGATGAGGTTCGAAGAAAATCTCTGGTTCTTAAGTTTCCTAAACAGCAGCTTCCTCCAAAGAAAAAACGGCGAGTTGGAACCACTGTTCATTGTGACTATTTGAATGTGAGTCTGGGCGTTGCTTCTTTCTGATTAAGTGGGTTCTCATTGATTCCCCTGGCCATGTATGCCATGGTTCTGACAGCCTTAGATTCTCTATTTGCCTTGCTCTGAGAATTATGGGTACTGTTCATTGTAAGATTTCTCTTTTTTTCTTTTTTTTTTTTTTGAGACGGAGTTTCGCTCTTGTTACCCAGGCTGGAGTGCAATGGCCCGATCTCGGCTCACCACAACCTCCGCCTCCTGGGTTCAGGCAATTCTCTTGCCTCAACCTCCTGCTGGGATTACAGGCACGCGCCACCATGCCCAGCTAATTTTTTGTATTTTTAGTAGAGACGGGGTTTCACCATGTTGACCAGGACGGTCTCGATCTCTTGACCTCGTGATCCACCCGCCTTGGCCTCCCAAAGTGCTGGGATTACAGGCTTGAGCCACCGCGCCCGGCTTTTTTTTTTTTTCCTAAATTTTTTTTCTTTTTATACTTCACAAATTTGCGTCTCATCCTTGCGCAGGGGCCATGCTAATCTTCTCTGTATCGGTCCAATTTTAGTATATATGCTGCTGAAGTGAGCACTTATTATAAGATTTCTAAAACATGTTTACCTAGTTAGAGAATGTGGATTTTTTTTTTTTTGAAATGGAATCTCGCCCCGCCCAGGCTGGAGTGCAGTGGCGTGATCTTGGCTCACTGCAGCCTCCATCTCCCAGGTTCAAGCAGTTCTTCTGCAGCTGGGATTACAGGCGCACACTACCATGCCCAGCTAATTTTTGTATTTTTTTTTTTTTTTTTTTGAAGACGGGGTTTCACCATGTTGGCCAAGCTGTTTTCGAACTCCTGACCTCAAGTCATCCGCCCACCTCTGCCTCCCAAAGTGCTGGGGTTACAGGCATGAGCCACTGCGCCTGGCTAATTTTTATATTTTTATTAGAGATGAGGATTTGCCATATTGACCATGCTGGTCTCGAACTCCTGACCTCAGGTAGTCCACTCGCCTTGGCCTCCCAAAGTGCTGGGATTACAGGCATGAGCCACTGTGCTTGGCTGATTTTGTGGGGTTTTTTTTTTTTTTTTTTTTTTTGGTTTTGTTTTTGTTTTGAGACAGTCTTGCTCTGTCACCCAGGCTGGAGTGCAATGGTGTGATCTTGGCTCACTGCAGCCTCTGCCTCCCAGGTTCAAGTGATCCTCCTACCTCTGCCTCCTGAGTAGCTCGGATTACAGGCACATGCCACCACACCTGGCTAATTTTTGTATTTTTAGTGGAGATGGGGTTTCTTTATGTTGCCCAGGATGGTCTTGAACTCCTGGCCTCAAGTGGTCTGCCCGCCTTGGCCTCCCAAAGTGCTGGGATTATAGGCGTGAGCTACCGTGCCCAAGCAGAATGTGGATTTTTTTTTGGTCTGAGGAGGCATTCTGATTTGTTGTTTCTCCTTAGAGACCTCATAAGTCCATCCATCGGCGCCGCACAGACCCTATGGTGACGTTATCATCCATCTTGGAGTCCATCATCAATGACATGAGAGATCTTCCAAATGTGAGTTCATTGCCTTGGATATCTGTAGTATGGATGTTAAGGTTCTTTGTTCTGTCTGTGATTTCCAGTAGGGGGCAGTAATCTATAGGTCTAGGCACCTCAAATTTTGGGGGATGTAGTTTTTTATTTTTTTAAAGCAGTTTAATAGAGGAAACAGATCTGCTCCATCTAGAAAGATTCCTTTCAGAGTTGATAGACAGGTTAAGATGTGTGTGTCTTCAGGAATTGGCTCTGGCAAGTGTTCTTTGCTGATGTATGGTTCTGGCTCTCGTTTGCAGACATACCCTTTCCACACTCCAGTTAATGCAAAAGTTGTAAAGGACTACTACAAAATCATCACTCGGCCAATGGACCTGCAAACACTTCGTGAAAATGTGCGTAAACGCCTCTACCCATCTCGGGAAGAGTTCAGAGAGCATCTGGAGCTAATTGTGAAAAATAGTGCAACCTACAATGGTAAGAATCACATGTCCCATGACTGCAAAGGTCATTTTTCAGATCCTTATTTATTCCTTACTGGCTCTAAATTCAGACTGGATTGGACTGAGAGGACTACAGTGCATTTGTGCATTCATTTGTGGGTATGAAAATCAGATAATATACATTTTCAGTCATTTAATAAATATCACTTCTTTTTATTCCCACTGTTTTTAGTTCTTATATCCTCTGGAGAATTTGGAGTCTGTCCATTGCAATGAAACAGTTGCATGGAAAGTAGTGGAAGAGGTGAGCCTAGGTTAGAAGAGAGAGACATTGAGTGTGGATGGAACCTGTGTAGAGTATGCACTTGTGACCGTATTTGCTGTGTCTGAATCTTTGATTTGATCTACAAATATGTTAGAGGCGCTCAAAAGCTGAGAAGACAAAAGAGGAAGAAATCAGTTTGTGTGTTTTGTTTTTTTTTTTTTCCTTGTGAGACAGGGTTTCACTCCTATTGCCCAGTAGCCTCCTGAGTAGCTGGGACTACAGGCTGTTGCCACTATGCCCTGCTAATTTTTGTATTTTTTTGGTAGAGATGGGGTTTCGCCATGTTGCCCAGGCTGGTTGTGAACTCCTGGCCTCAAGTGGTCTGCTTGCCTTGGCCTCCCAAAGTGTTGGTTTCACCATGTTGCCCAGGCTCATCTCAAACTCCTGAGCTCAAGTGATCTGCCCACCTTGGCCTCCCAAAGTGCTGGGATTACAGACGTGAGCCACCGTGTCCGGCCACATTTTTTAAATTTCACCATAAGAAATCTTTAAAATGAGTACTCTTATAACCGTCATTTTCCAGATGAACATACAGGTCTGTAGTGTTTAAATAGCTTTAAAAAATTTTTTTTTAATGAGAAAGATGAGCTGATGGGTTGATGTGTGCAGTAAACCACCATGGCACACGTTTACCTATTTAACAAATCTGCACGTCCTGCACATGTATGGAAAAAAAAAAAAAAAGAAAGATGACTTTACCTTTAGGGGCACTTCTAATCTACATCTGTGATCTTCTTTTTTTTTTTTGGAGATGTAGTCTCTCTGTGTTCCCCAGGCTGAAGTGCAGTGGTACGATCTTGGCTCACTGCAGTTTCTGCCTCCTGGGTTCAAGCGATTCTCCTGCCTCTGCCTTCTGAGTAGCTGGGATTATAAGTGCCCGCTACCATGCCCAGCTAATTTTTGTATTTTTAGTAGAAATGAGGTTTTGCCATGTTGGCCAGGCTGGTCTTGAACTCCTGACCTCAGGTGATCTGCCCACTTCGGTCTCCCAAAGTGTTGGGATTGCAGGCGTGAGCCACCATGCCCGGCCGATTTTCTTTTTTGAGACAGAGTCTCAATCTGCCGCCCAGGCTGGAGGAGTGCAGTGGTGCGATCTTGGCCCACTACAACTTCCCCCCCTTGGGTTCAAGCAATTCTCCTGTACTCTTTTTTAAAAATTTTTATTTATTTTGTTTATTTATTTTTTTCCTGTGGTACTCTAAGAAGGAGCCTGTACTCTTAACTAGCATGCTCAATATACCCTTCTCCACTTTTTCACTTAACATTTATGCCTGTACTTGTCTTTGGCTGAAGTACTAGCTACATTCTAATTGCTGGATCCACTGGCCACATTTCAGAAGTAACCTTTTATTTAAACAGCTTTATTGAAATATACACAATGGCTCATGCCTATAATCCCAACACTTTGGGAGGCCAAGGCAGGAAGATCGCTTGAGCCCAGGAGTTTGAGATCAGCCTGGGCAATATAGTGAGACTCTGTCTCTACCAAATAAAAAATAAAAATTAGCCAGGCATGGTGGCATGCGCCTGTGGTCCCAGCTACTTGAGACACTAAGGTAGGAGGGAGGATTCCTTAAACCTGGGAGGGTGAGGCTGCAGTGAGCCGTGACTGCACCACTGCACTCCATCCTGGACAACATAGTGAGACCCTGTCTCGAAGGAAAAGAAAACAGGAGTGAAGTACTAACACTAAGAAAAAAACAGGAATGAAGTACTAATACAAAGAAAAAAGGAATGAAGTACTAATTTTTAATAGAGATAGCGTTTCACCATGTTGGCCAGGCTGGTCTCAAACTCCTGGCCTCAAGTAATCCCCCTGCTTCAGCCTCCCAAAGTGTTGGGATTGCAAGCATGAGCCACCACTCCCGGCCACAATAATTTATTTTCAAGTCATTTCTTTGAGTAGACCAGCAGCTATGTTTTGTTTTGTTTTTTTTTTTTGTTCTATTTTTTGAAATGGGGGTCTCACTCTATCACCCAGGCTGGAGTGTAGTGGCGCAGTCTTGGCTCACTGCAGTCTTGACCTCCTGGGCTTAAGCAATCCTTCTGTCTCAGCCTACCGAGTAGCTGGGACTACAGGTGCATGCCATCATGCCTCAGTCTCACAAAGTGTTGGGATTACAGGCATGAGCCACTGTGCCTGGCCTAAACCAGTAAGTCTCATAGGCAGGAAGTCGGTCTTATTTTTCCTTATATTCCCATCATTGAACACATTGTGCACAATCATTAAACATCTGTTAAATGAACAAACAAGTGAATGCTGAATTAAGTAATTAGTAACTGAGGATAGAACAGAGGTTTAGGCTCTGGGGAGCACTAATACAAAAGGATAGACAGGAATATAATCTAGCAAAGGATATGTAAAAGAAGTAATTGGAATTACTAGCTAGATGAAAATACTTTAGCTTCTTTATGATGAGCTTAAATTAGGGCATTTATAAGCAGAGAGTATAGGAGATAGGTCAGATAGTTAAAGGATTTTCTGAAGCTTCTGATATGGATCAGTATTGAAGATTGTTTAATAACACAGGCTTTGGATTAACCTGATGTTATGAGAACACCACAAACTAAATTCTACACAGTAAAATTTCAATCACAAATTGTATATGCTAAGTGGGAAAATTTCAAGTCTTCCATTGGTGTCTTCAGTCATTGTTAAAGAAATTATCGTTGCCCTTCCATAGTATCATTTTCAAGGTATTAAAGGCAGCAGTAGTACCACTGTGTGTATATACACACAAATTAAGGAAAGAGTTAAAATTATTCATTCATACTGTGTACCTGCTATGTTTTAGGCACTGAAAAATGGACCTAAGTCCGGTATATCTGTCTAACCCATCAATTAGCCTGCTGCCTGACACATACTAGGTTCCTAAGTAAGTACATTAAAAGGATAAAGAAGTGTTGGCAGCTCTTGCCTCCCCCAACCCTTTTTTTTTTTTTTTTTTTTTTTTTTTTTGAGACCCAGTCTTGCTCTGTTGCTCAGGCTAGAATGTGGAGTGCCGGGGCATGATCTTGGCTCACTGAAGCCTTCTCCTCCCGGGTTCAAGTGATTCTCCTGCCTCAGTCTGCTGAGTAGCTGGGATCACAGGCATCCGCCACCACTCCTGGCTAATTTTTTTGTATTTTTAGTAGAGACGGAGTTTCACCGTGTTGGCCAGGCTGGTCTTGAACTCCTGACCTCAAGTGATCCACCCGCTTCGGCCTCCCAAAGTGCTAGGATTATAGGTGTGAGCCACTGCATTCGGCCTTGCCTCCCATTTTTAATGGTCTTATCTCTTACTGTTCCTCTACAGGGCCAAAACACTCATTGACTCAGATCTCTCAATCCATGCTGGATCTCTGTGATGAAAAACTCAAAGAGGTAAGACATTTAGAATGAGAGAAAGGCAGTGGAATTTGAAGGTGGGGGATATCAGGGTTTGGGAAGTAGGGAATTTAACAGAAGGAAAAGTATATGTGGGAGTAGCAGATCTTTAGTATATGTGAAAGTTGGAAGGAACTTTAGAACTCATAGGCCAGTCTCTTTTGTAGATGAAAAAACTAGGCCCATAGAAGAAAATTATTTGTTCTGGACATCTTGACTATTAATTAAGTTAGAATTAAGATCCAGCACCTACATAACTCATTAGAAAGGACAAAGGAAAGTGACTTTCCAGGAAGTTAGCTGTAGCTAAGAGACTAGTCAGTGTTTTAGGAAGGAAGAAGAAGTAGACATTTAACAAAAGAGGATAACTAGCTAGTAAACATGAAAAGATTCTCAACTTGATTGATTATTGAGGAGATGCAAATTTAAACCATGATATCACTACATACCCACTGGAAAGGCTAAAATTAAAAAGACTGACAATACTAAGTGTTGATGAGGATTTGGAGCAATAGGAATACAAACTTTTTCCTACTAGAATCTAAAATAAATTTATTGGGTTAGGTCACCATTATACAAAAGTCACTAATCAGTAATAATGTTTAGTGTTTTCAGCAATAGTTTTATAACAAAAACAGCATGATCTTAAAGCCTAAATTGCGGCCAGGCGCGGTGGCTGAAGCCTGTAATCCCAGCACTGTGGGAGGCCGAGGCGGGTGGATCACGAGGTCAAGAGATCGAGACCATCCTGGTCAACTTGGTGAAACCCCGTCTCTACTAAAAATACAAAAAATTAGCTGGGCATGGTGGCACGTGCCTGTAATCCCAGCGACTCAGGAGGCTGAGGCAGGAGAATTGCCTGAACCCAGGAGGCGGAGGTTGCAGTGAGCCGAGATCGCGCCATTGCACTCCAGCCTGGGTAACAAGAGCGAAACTCCATCTCAAAAAAAAAAAAAAAAAAAAACATTAAAGCCTAAATTGCTAAAGGGGGGTGGGTGTGTGTGTGTTTAGTAGAGATGGGGTTTTGCCATGTTGGCCAGGCTGGTCTTGAGCTCCTGGCCTCATGTGATCTACCTGCCTTGGCCTCCCAAAGTGCTGGGATTACAGTTGTGAGCCACTGTGCCCAGCATCATTTATCTTGGCTTGTCATTCAGTAGATAATTCAAAGTTAACACTTTTTGGGGCAAGGGTAATACATAGCTAGCTGAACCTTAAATTACTCTTAATTTTTCTATGGTGATCACACCTTAGGGAAATCTCTGTCTTGGCTTTGCTTTGTTTAATTTCAGAAAGAAGACAAATTAGCTCGTTTAGAGAAAGCTATCAACCCCTTGCTGGATGATGATGACCAGGTGGCATTTTCTTTCATTCTGGACAACATTGTCACCCAGAAAATGATGGCAGTTCCAGATGTAAGCTGTCTCTGTGCTAAATATTGTGAGGATCGTGCAGGGGAAGGAAAGATATATAGGGTTTACATATGTATGTATTTTGGAGTCTGGGTGGTTTATGTCAGTTGTGACTAGTGTGTGATTTTACATATTGACCTTTTAGCTGTATTTGTACATTGTCTTTTTTTTAAAGAGTACGTTATCATTGGAATCAAAGAGGCCAGGAATCTTTGGATGTAGGGAGGTTTCTGCTTCCTGTTGTTGACATTCAATACTAAGAATGCTCCTGAATAGCCCTGTAGAGAGAGGATGCTTGCTAATACAAGGCTTTTGATTTAGAGGTGCTTCTAGGCAAATGATACTTTGATAATTAGCAACTGTTGGTTGTCTTTTATTTCGATTTTTTATTGTTATAGTGATCCTCCCCAGGAATTCTCAAATGAGTTTCCTGTTGCACTATAGGAGTGTGTTCTACATGTGTAATGCTATAAAACTTCTGGATGGGACTAGGGAATAAGGAATTTTGATTACGACTATAGAGCAAGTGTTCTTACCCTATCATGGCATAGAAATCTTAAATGAATCTATGAATCCCTTACATTATATACAGACATTTTGTATGACTGTGTTTTTCTGGGAAAAGAGTCCATAGCTTTTTTTCAGGAATATTTGTGACCCAACAAAGGTAGAGAAATTCTTAAGAGTGGTTTCCATTTAATTTCCTATGCTTTCTATTTACTAGTCTTGGCCATTTCATCACCCAGTTAATAAGAAGTTTGTTCCAGATTATTACAAAGTGATTGTCAGTCCAATGGATTTAGAGACCATACGTAAGGTGAGTGTGATTTGATCTGAATGCCTTTTTACAATCAAGTGACTTTGTGTGTGTATCTGAGTGCCTGATTATTTTCATCACAGAACATCTCCAAACACAAGTATCAGAGTCGGGAGAGCTTTCTAGATGATGTAAACCTTATTCTGGCCAACAGTGTTAAGTATAATGGTGAGTATTTCTTTTTTTTTTTTTTTTTTTTTTCTTTCTATCCGTTCTTCTTCTATCCATCTAACATTAGTTAGCATCATTAAAAATTTTTTTTTTGAGACAGGATCTTGCTCTGTTGCCAAGGCTGGAGTGTGATCATAGTTCACTGAACCAGGCACCTGCCACGGTGCCAAGTTCTTTTTTTGTGTCTGTGGTAGAGACAGGGTTTTGCTATTTTGCCCACGCTGGGGTCAAGCAATCCTCCCACCTAGGCTTCCCAAAATGCTGAGATTACAGGTGTGGGCCAGCGCTCCTGGCCAGCATTATTAAAATTTATGTGCATAAAGAAGCCTTGAGCAGTGACAGCAGAATGAGTTGAATGACTTAGTCTTTTTAAGATAGTTCCATTCTTGTCGCACTGGCTGGAGTGTAATGGCACAATCTTGGCTCACTGCAAGCGCCACCTCCTGGGTTCAAGCGATTGTCCTGCCCCAGCCTCCTGAGTAGCTGGGATTACAGGTGCCCGCCACCACCCCCAGCTAACTTACATATTTTTAGTAGAGATGGGATTTCACTATATTGGCCAGGCTGGTCTCAAACTCCTGACCTCAGGTGATCCACCTGACTTGGCCTCCCATAGTACTGGGATTACAGGCATGAGCCACCACACCAGGCCAGTCTTTTTGTTTTGTTTTGTTTTAAAGAAAGCATATATTTTAGTGTGTATGTTGTATAAAGATTGCCATTAGCCTTTAATGATGAAAAAGTAATATATGCTTACTTTTGAAACCTTGGTAGGCACAGAAAAATGAGGTGAGAATAAAAATCAAATGGATATTACTTTGGTCTTTGAGGCATCACTGCTTTTTCCTGGGATGCGAAAACTCAACTGTGCCCCAGGCCCTTAGATGGAGTTTATGGAAATGGGTAGCTGTAGACTATGGTGAGCTTCCTTGGTACATGCAGTTTTCCTCAGTACATGAGTTGATTTAATAACATATGCCAGACTCTGTGCTAGCTGCTTAGGCTACTGATAGGAAAGACAGTCACTGTCCTCAAGTATTTCATAATCCAGTTGGTGGAAAGAGACAATTAAAATGCAGCTTGGAACCAGGCACGGTGGCTCATGCTTATAATCTCAACACTGGTAGGCTGAAGTGGAGGATTGCTTGAGGCTAGGAGTTTGTGACCAGTCTGAGCACACATAGCAAGACCTCGTCTGTTTAAAAAACTAGCTAGGAGGTGGTAGTGAGTGCCTGAAGTCTTAGCTCCTTGGGAGGCTAAAGCAGGAGGATTGCTTGAACTCAGGAGTTCAAGACTGCAGTGAGCTATGGTCATGCCCCTGCACTATATCCTGGGTGACAGCAAGACCCTGTCTCTATAAATAAATAAGTAAAATGCAGCTTAACAAGGGTTGTAATAGAAGTATATACAAAGTGCATCAGACGAGAGCAAGGAATATCTTAACCTGAGGGTTAGGGAAGGCTTCTTAAATGAGCTAATGGTTGTTTTTTTTGTTTTGTTTTTTTTTAAATTCATTCTTTCTGCCTATGTTTCAGAGGATAATAATTCAGTTTCGAATGACGCAATTGTTAAGCAAACCTTGAGTAATTATATGTGCTGGCACTGATAGATGTTAGAAATATAAAATTAGATATGGTCTTTGCCCCAGATTAGTTAAGTTTAGTTGGGGAAACAGAAAAGGAAAATTATAGTACTTACATTTTATTGCTATAAGCATGCACAGAGTGCCACAGGACAGTATATCCAAATTAGAGTGGGGCTGGCCATGGTGGCTCATGCCTGTACTCCTAACACTTTGGGGGACTGAGATGGGTAGATCGCTTGAGCTTAAGAGTTCAAGACCAACTTGAGCAACATAGCACAAGACCTCATCTCAAAAAGGAAAAAAAAAAAAAAGTGGCATTAGAGGAGGCTTTCTGGAAGAGGGTTTTCTTTTTCATTTTTTACAAACAGAGATGGGGGTCTCGCTATGTTGCCCAGGCTGGTCTGGAACTCCAGGCTCAAGCCATTCTCCCATCTTGACCTCCCAAAGTGTTAGGATTACAGGCATGAGCCACCACACCCATCCAGAAGAGAGTTTTCTTAAGCTGAGTTCTGAAAGATCAATGGTGTTTACTTATCAAAGAATGTGGAGGAGAAAATGCACTAGGTGGAGAGAACAGCAATATACAAAGGCTCAGAGGCCTGAAATTGCACAATAGGTTTAAGAAACAAGGTGTTGGAGTTGCAGTTCAAGTGTACATATTGGTGAATGACTGGAGGCAGGCAAGAGTCAAATCAGAGGGTTTGGCGTGCCATACTTGAGTTTGTACTTGATCCTAAATGGGAGAACATTGAAGGAATGAAGCAGGGAAATGATTTCTTACAGTTCCTTAAACAAATAGAAGACGGAGCTAAGGGCATTTGAGAGTATTGCCTAGCATACTGCAGTCTCAACTAAGAATCCATATGATTATAAGACTTTTATCCTGTAATTTTTAGTAGTAAGTAGTATGGCTGTTAAGTTTGTCTGAAGGGGCAGAGAATTGGAGAGAAAAGGTGAAGGACTGGACAATCAGAAAGACTGAAGAAGTAGGCATTCTGAGCAGAGAACACAACGTTTAATATCATGGAAGAGTGAAAGAACAGGGCAAGTTCAGGGAACTATATGTAACCAAAACATGCATATATCTTTAAGGAGATGAGACTTCTATTTTTGCTCATTCTGGGTTGGGTTGAAAGAATCTACTTTGCTCTGCTTATTTTTTTTTTTTTTTTTTTTGAGACGGAGTTTCCCTCTTGTTACCCAGGCTGGAGCGCAATGGCACGATCTCGGCTCACCGCAACCTCCGCCTCCTGGGTTCAGGCAATTCTCCTGCCTCAGCCTTCTGAGTAGCTGGGATTACAGACACGCGCCACCATGCCCAGCTAATTTTTTGTAGCTTTAGTAGAGACGGGGTTTCACCATGTTGACCAGGATGGTCTCGATCTCTTGACCTCATGATCCACCCGCCTCGGCCTCCCAAAGTGCTGGGATTACAAGCATGAGCCACCGCGCCCAGCCTGCTCTGCTTATTATACATTGGAAATTAGAGAGTGGAAATGCCGCTTGATGGGTCAATTATCCATTATTGTTTCATGAAAACACCTAAAGTTAATCATCCAGAATTCTGGCAGTGGAAGTGTTAGTAAGCTCACAGATGTCTAAAAAAGACTGTGTATAGCAAGTGATAAGCAAGAGTGTTAATAGGCACTTGACCTGCTGATGGCTGACTTAGGACATAGGGCAGACTTACAAGGAGCTTATGTAAAACAGTTAAGACAAACCCAGAAGATACTAATAGGAAAGTAAGCAAAGGGCAGATGGACAAATCACAGAAGACAAAAATTAAGTAACAAACATGAATAAGTATTCTGTTGCACTAGTAATCAAATAAATGCAGTTGGGCCCGTCGTGGTGGCTCACCCCTGTAATCCCAGCACTTTGGGACGCTGAGGCGAGCAGATCACCTGAGGCCAAGAGTTTGAGACCAGCCTGGCCAACGTGGGGGAACGCCGTCTCTACTAAAAATACAAAAATTAGCTGAGCGTGGTGGTGGGCACCTGTAATCCCAGCTACTTGGGAGGCTGAGGCATGAGAATTGCTTGAACTGGGAGGCGGAGGTTGCAGCGAGCCGAGATAGTGCCACTGCATCCCAGCCTGTGCAATAGAGTGAGACTTGGTCTCAAAAAAAAAAAAAAAAAAAAAAAGAAAAAGAAAGGAAAAAAAAACCTTTTTTTTTTTTTTTTTTTTTTTTTAAAAGACATTCAGCATCACGATCAGGCTATTACATTTAGCAATCAACAGCATGGGTGCAAAAAAAAAAGAAAAAATCTACATTAAAACCCTTTGTTGGAATGCTTTACACTTTCCACAAAACAGAAACTAAAATAACCCGTTATACAATTAGTCACAAATACAGTCCTCGAGTTTTTTGCCCATACACATGAGTATTTGTCTAAATCATGTCTTCTTTGTAGCAGCTAGGCCCTGCCACCACTGTGCTTGGCTGAGTTCACAAATCTGTTGTAACCTGTAGCTTCCCTGTCACTTCTCTGGCTCTCCTCTCCTGCTAAGCTTTGTTTCCTAATTAAAATCTCCTGCCACTGCCATAGCTACTGCTGCTACTGGAACCACCATAGCCACCTTGGTTTCGTGGTTTGGCAAAGTATTGGCCGCCACCACCATAGGGGCCAGAGCTTCTGCCTCCAAAGTTTACTCCCTTCATGGGTCCAAAATTTGAAGACTGATTGTTGTAACTGCCAAAATCATTGTAGCTTCCACCACCTCCAAAATTGCCTCCATCATTACCAAATCCATTATAGCCATCCCCACTGCCACCATATCCACCACCACCACGGCTGCCACCAAAGCCACCACGACCACTGAAGCTTCCTCCACGACCAAAGTTGTCATTCCCACTGAAACCACCTCCACGACCACCACCAAAGTTTCCAGAACCACTTCGACCTCTTTGGCTGGATGAAGCACTAGCCATCTCTTGCTTTGACAGGGCTTTCCCAACTTCACAGTTGTGGCCATTCACAGTATGGTATTTCTGAATGACAATCTTATCCACGGAGTCATGGTCATCAAAGGTTACAAAGGCAAAGCCCCTTTTCTTGCCACTGCCTCTGTCAGTCATGATTTCAATCACTTCAATTTTTCCATACTGTTCAAAGTAATCTCTTAGGCGATGTTCTTCAGTGTCTTCTTTAATGCCACCAACGAATATTTTTTTCACAGTTAAGCGGGCACCTGGTCTTTGAGAATCTTCTCTTGAGACAGCTCTCTTTGGTTCCACAACTCTTTCATCCACTTTGTGTGGCCTTGCGTTCATGGCTGCATCTCCTTCCTCCACAGTTGCATACGTGACGAACCCAAAGCCCCTGGAGCGCTTGGTGTTTGGATCTCTCATTACCACACAGTCTGTGAGCGTTCCCCATTGCACAAAATGGCTCCTCAGGCTCTCATCGGTTGTTTCAAAGCTCAACCCTCCAATGAAGAGCTTCCTCAGCTGTTCCGGCTCTTTAGGAGACTCTGACTTAGACATGATCGCAGGGAGAAGAGAGATTTTAACGATGCTTTTTCGGCGGTGTCCACAGGCAAAAAGGAGCAAACTGACGAACGTATCTCCCTCTTTTTTTTTTAGACAGAGTCTTGATCTGTTGCCCAGGCTGGAGTGCAGTGTTGCCATCTTGGCTCACCTCCTAGGTTAAAGTGATTCTCCTGTCTCAGACTCCTGAGTAGCTGGGATTACAGGCATGCACCACCGCGCCTGGCTAATTTTTTTGTATTTTTAGTAGAGGTGGGGTTTCACCATGTTGGCCAGGCTGGTCTCGAACTCCTGGCCTCATGATACACCTGCATTGGCCTCCCAAAGTGCTGGGATTACAGGCGTGAGACACCGTGCCTGGCCAGCTAAAATTTTTAGTAGACATAATGGTAGTGAGGCAGGTGCACTCACATACTGCTGTTGGCAGTATAAAATTGTGAGACATTTCTAGAAAGCTATTTGGCAACATTGAGAGACTAAAAAATTGTTGAGTGAATAGACTTTATTGTCAGGTAGACTTGGATTTGAATATTGGCCCCACCACTTAATAGCAATGTGACTTTGAGCAAATCCCTTAGTCTCTGCTTTTCCATCTGTAAAATAAGAATAATAGTATTCCCCTCTGAGGGTTGTTGTGAGGATTAAATAAAATAGTACATGTAAGTACTTAGCATGTGGTAAGATGATAATCCTAATCAGAGCTGTAGTCAAAGGTATTAATGAGATTTATATTAGCAAGGATTTATTTAACCTGAATAGTTGACGTAAAGGGGATGATATTAAAGTGCTATCTTTATAATTAATTATTAAGTACAGATTTAAAGCTCTTTTTTGGAAAACTTAATCACCAAAACATTCTCACAATGTTAAGTGAGAAAAGCAGAGCACAGAGATGTTTATTTCATCTCTGTCATGCTTTTTTTTTTTTTTTTTTTTTTTTAAAATGCATATACGTACAAAAAAGGCTAGAAGGAAACACACCAGAGTGATAATAGTGGTTGTTTCTGTGACATAGGGTTAGGATTGTCTTTGTTTTCATCTTTTATGTTTTCCGTGTTTTTTTTCTGGTATAGGAAGCAGGGAATTCTTCCTAAGAGGAAATGACTTTTGAACTGAATTTTGAAGAAGGTTGATTATAATAGCTACTTACTGTGCCAAAGAAATAGGCAAGTGGAAAACAGTGGGGGAGAAGTTCCTGGCAGATAGCACAAATGCAAAAATAGATGAAGGTGCCTTGGATAGGGAAGTGCAGGTAGTTAAATATGACTAGGATGCATAGTGGAACTACATTTGGTAGTGAGATAGAAGATTTTAAAGGTAGAGGGGCTAAGTTAGGAAAGGCCTAGTATGTCACACCAAACCTTTAGAAGGAGAAAGGGACATAACAGGTATTAGTAAGATCATTCTGAAACCTATCTGAAGAATGGATTGGAGGAGGGGAATAAGATAGAGACCAGTAAAGAAACTGTTGACCGCATTCCCAGTTAAAAATACTGACAGTCTAAACTAAGGTCAGTATTAATAGGAGTAAAAAGGTGAAGACAGGGTATAGAGATGCTGAGGAGGTAGAATTGATATTTCATAAATGATTAGAAGTTGGGGGTATGGGTAAAGGAGGAAGATTTAAGATAGTATCAAGCACTTATGCTCTTGGTGAAAACATAAATTAGTACAAACATTTTAGAGGACTGTAAATGTTCATTTCCTTTGGCTAAGCAACTTTGCTTCAAGGGACTACTCCACACAAGTTTATAAAGGTACATGTATAAATGTTCTTTGCAGCATTGCTTATAATTGAAATAACGGAGCATTCTAAATATCCAACAATAGGAAATTGTTTAAAAAATGGCACATCTATATGATGGAATATTGTTTAGCTATCAAAACGGTAGACTTAGGTAATAAATGAGTGAAATGGGCTATGTTGTGGGGGCCGATGAACTGGTACCCCATCTAGGAGTCAGTCACTGTTTAGCTCAGTTGTTGCCATGGAATTGAATTACTAAAGGGAGAAATTGAGGATAGTTTTTACTTGTTTGTACTTAGGTATTTGAATTTTTTAGTGAGCACATAATACTTTTGCAGCTATGAGAAATTTCCATTTTTGGAAGGATTAATAAATCAAATGACATCCAATATTCTAACTTGGGCAGCAGGTTGTGCCATCGACTAATATGGGAAATACAGGAGGAGCAGTCTGGAGAAAAGATAGCAGAGTTCAACTTGGTATGTTGTATTGGGGTAGGACATCTAAGTGAAGACTTACAGCAGGTAGTTAGCTGTATACAGGCCCAAAGCTGAGAAAACAATTTTTTTTTCTTTCTTTTTGAGACAGAGTCCAGGCTGGAGCGCAGTGGCGTGATCTCGGCTCATGGCAGCCTTTGTCTCCCAGGTTCAAGTGATTCACCTGCCTTAGCCTCCGAAGTAGCTGGGATTACAGGCACACGTCACCACGCCCAGCTAATTTTTGCATTTTTAGTAGAGATGGGGTTTCACCATGTTGGCCAGGCTGGTCTCAAACTCCCGACCTCGAATGATCCTCCTGCCTCGGCCTTCCAAAGTGGTGGGATTACAGGCGTGAGCTGTCGCACCTGGCCTCAGAAAAGAATTTATACTAGAAATACAATTATTTTTCAGGTCAACAGCATGTAAAAATATGAGTAGATGAGCTCAAATAGGGAGAATACATTCTTTGAACCCTCTGATGTTGTATGTAAAATATGGTTGTATATTTTACTGGGTAGAAAGATGATTTTGTCAGATTATCAAAGTTGTGTGTGACCCCAAAAAAGTTAAGAATCACTGTTTAGTTTAAGAGAGGATGTAGGATAAGGATAGACCTGACAAATTGAATATTTAAGATAACAGATGAATATGAAGAAGTGGCCAGAATGAAAGAAGAAAAATCAGGAGAGAATAATATATAATGCAAACCAAGAGAAGAGGATTTCAAAGAGGGAAAGTTACCAACAGGTCAGGTGCTACAGAGAATACCAAAGAGGATGGTTATTAGAAGAACTATTTTGGCGAAGTGGTAGAATAAAACGCCAGATTGCAGGGGTGTTATGAATGAATGGAAAGCAAGAAACTAGAGATTGAGAGTTGCCTATGAAGGGGAAAAGGAAGTAGACAATATGTTGAGGGGATGAAGGCAATTGGACAGGAGACCTTTGTATAGGTCAAAGAGAAGAAAATTAAGGATATGAAATGCCTGTGGAGGTTGGAAGGTAGATGTTTAGAAAGTTTCTGCCTAAGTAGCATCTTATTTCTCTGTAAAAATAGGGTCTTTTGCTAAGATTAAAAGTGGGAGAAGGAATTTGAAGAAAAATATCAGTAAGTGAATTATTTTTGTGGGAAATTGAAAAAGGAGCTGATGAGGGACATTTCAGAACGCTGTGGAGCAGCATTTGAGGGTCAAACTGAAGATGGAGACTTTTTTGGCATTATCAGTTGGCACAGTTCTGTGATTTTTGTCAGTGCTTATCAAATCAAGTTAGGAAACTGAGAAGGCAGATGATAAAATTGATTCAGGATTGAGATTTTGTTTTGTGGATGTGCTGGAAAGATTGGGAATTGAGGGTATTAGCAAAAAAAAAAAAAAAAAAGGTTGAAGTTAGGCATCTCAAACCGTGTCACTAAAGGACACTTTGTTGCAGAGGATTGTGACTGTATAGTCTCCAGTTTGGGGGACTATCTTTCCAAGCAGCTCCAAAAAAGCTTGAGACTTCCTTGGCAATTTGTGTTTTATCTTAAAAATTTATGCAAACTTTTCATTAGGCTTATCTGTACTTTAACATGCTTCAAATTTCTTACCAAATTACATTCCCTCTCCTTCAAGTAAAATTGCTGATTCAGGAAGCTATACAACAATGATCCCACAGCTAGCTTGGGTATATTGTTCTACATTACCTTAGTTTGTTTTTTTTTTTATTATTATTTATTTATTTATTTATTTATTTTTTATTTTTTTTTTTTTTT
>NW_022437031.1:8365078-8400447 GCF_009761245.1 Sapajus apella
GGGTTTCACCATGTTGACCAGGATGGTCTCGATCTCTTGATCTCGTGATCCACCCGCCTCGGCCTCCCAAAGTGCTGGGATTACAGGCTTGAGCCACTGCGCCCGGCCTATTACCTTAGTTTTTAAAACATGGGTCTGATTATGCATGAAACTAATGCCGGGAGAGGCTTAATATGATGAGAGAGAGAAATTAATGGGCCTAGCAGTTTTCTTGAGGTAAGAGAGAATGAAAAAACTGGAAAGATAAAAGGCTGTGATAACAAAGTAGAATATTTGGAGTTGAAAGTTTCAGAGGTGAAGCAGTTTTCAGTAGACAACATTCTGGGTATAGCCATGGATGCCTTTGGCTGGAACAAAGGTGCACACTATTGGCACAAAGATTTTCAGGGATTTGGATAGGTTGTACATGTGAACAAGAAAGTAACTCACTATGATGGGAGGCATTTGGAGCGGAGAGAATGATTGTGCCAGGTGCATTAAGTCTTTGTGAATGAGAATCAGTTAATAATGGTGACTAAAGGTGAAGAACAGAGACTTCAAACTCAGGTGTCCTGCAGGGTTCAAACAAGTAATGTAAATAACTAAGGTGGGCCAGGTGAGATTGTGGTAAACTAGAAGAGTACATATTCCATCTAAAGTGGCATGTCCTTTTTGCTTCATCTGATTGTTGTCCTAAAAAAAAAAATGAGTATTCAGTGTTGCTAGATATTTTTCAAGAGAAGCTGAAAATCTGGACTTTTTATGTGACATTTCTCAATTTTTTGCATACTTGCAAATAGTTTAAATATTTTTTAACCCCATTGGCCAAATGAAAACGTCTATCTGCAGGCCAAATCTGGCTCCTAGTCTTCAACCTCTGGCATAGTAAAAAAAAAAAAAAAAATGAGGAATTAAAGGCACATATAAAATATTTCCTACTATCAAGTAATAATACATGAAATAATATCTCTGTTTAAAACTTTTGTTGTTTCAGCCAAATATCCCACGTCTGTTTTTAATTAATAGTAACAAAGTCTAAGCTGGGTGCAGTGACTCTCCTGTAATCCTAATGCTTTGGGGGAAAATTAAGGCTATGAAAATGAAGGCATTCGGCCAGTAGGGGCCTGAAAAAAAAAAAGAAAATTAAGGCAGGAGGAACTCTTGAGGCCAGAAGTTCAAGACCGGCCCTGGCTAGAGACCCTGTCTCTACAAAAAAAATTTAAAAATTAGCTGGGCATGGTGGTGTGCACCTGTAGTCCCAGCTACTTGGGAGGCTGAGGCAGGAGGATCGCTGAGCCCAGGAGTTCAAGGCTGCAGTGAGTCATGAGTGTGCCACTGCATGCCAGCTTGGTTGTCAGAGTGAGACCCTGTCTCAATAAACACAAAATAAAAATAGTAACAAAGTCCATGTGGACTTTATTCTCTACTTAAAAAATTTTATTTTGTAAAATTTTACCAAGTTAGTATTAAAGTTAGTCTAAATTGGTAGAATGGTATATCTGGTTAACATTATTCAGATCCTTCACACATATCATACTGCATATGAGCATATTTCTATAATATTTTACACTGATTTCATTGGCTTACCCTTTATTGGTCACATATTTAGCCCATGAACTATATTGTATATAGCCAGAATACTTAGCACTAAGATTAGGGTCATTAGGCAAAAACCAGAATATAAGTAACACTCCATACAAAATGCCTCTGGACATAGGCAGTATGTATCAGAGGAATCAGTCTTGTCCTTAAGTGATGACAATGGACTGTACACCAATTACAGAGTTAAGCCCTTGTGCCTTCTGGCTACCACGTAAGTACTAGCTCAATCTCGGAACCTCTGTTCATGTTTAAATAGCATTTGAAAAGAACATTAATAATCAGGGAAGCCCACAACTTTAAGTAGTTGGCGTTATTTAGCAGTCCCAAAAGGACCACAAGATTCTATGTCAGTTAAAGGAGAGAGTCATACAGATAAATCCCTTCTGAAAAATATAACCCAAATTTTTTGCCAGACTTAACAAAGTTGGCAGAGGCCTTACTACTTAATATTTAGTTAAATTTGAAATGAACTGCATAGTCTGTGACCGTACTACCCTAAATGTGCCTTATCTCATTTGAAATGAACTGCATAGTCTGAACCAGTAGGTGACACTGAGTGAGTCATGATGAGATTCCCTCTCCCAAAGATTTCATATCGAGTTTCTCCTCTAGTGCTCTTAAAACCAAAATCAACTCCAGTAAGAAGCCATCTTTGGGATGGACATAGGTAGAACATGTGTCGTGAAACCTGAGAGCCCGAAGTTTTAGAAGACTCAGTTGGACCCCACAATCTAGATATAAGTTTACAAAGAAAAACTGAGAAATCTCCCCCTACCCCCAACCTTTGTGGGCTCTGATAGTTGTTCAGGTTATAGGACCTTTGCCTGGCATCCTGGAGTCTCATCCTACGCCTGCGCAGCTTAGTAGTTATTCAGCCAGAGACTAAAGGGAACCCTTGCAGATCTTGATATTTTTCTGTGGCACACCCTCTTCTCCAGTTATGCTTTGCAATTTCGAGCTGTCTTAACCTCCTCAGACTCCGGCATGCCTCCACAGCTCAGAAAGACTGCTGTCTTTGGCTTGCCTTCAGCAGAAAGCCAGGGACAATTGTACCTTCTCACAGAGATCACACAATCTTATACTACTTGCTGCTCAGTGTCTGAAAACAGTTGTTTCATTTGTTTTTTTCTAGTTTTCTGGTTATAGTAGGAGGACTAATCAAATAGCATTTACTCCATCATGCCCAGAAAGTCCTTTAAGTTTTGATTTTACGGTATTTCTGACATACAGAAACTTCATATTTATTAGTCATTTCTATGATTCTTGTCTTTGGTATTATAACTGTTTAAAAGATCTTCCCTACCCCCAAGATAGCAAACCATATTTTCTTCTAATACATATAGTATTTTAAATATTTAAATGTTTATCTACTTTTTTTTTTTTTTTTTTGAGACGGAGTTTCGCTCTTGTTACCCAGGCTGGAGTGCAATGGCGCGATCTCGGCTCACCGCAACCTCCGCCTCCCGGGTTCAGGCAGTTCTCCTGCCTCAGCCTCCCGAGTAGCTGGGATTACAGGCACGCGCCACCATGCCCAGCTAATTTTTTGTATTTTTAGTAGAGGCGGGGTTTCACCTTGTTGACCAGGATGGTCTCAATATCTTGACCTCGTGATCCACCCGCCTCGGCCTCCCAAAGTGCTGGGATTACAGGCGTGAGCCACCGCGCCCGGCCCAGTTTATCTACTTTTTAGAATAGAACCTTAAGTATAAGATAAATACACAACTTACTTTCTTTCCCAAATACTAGCCGAAGCGTCCAAGTCCCATTTATGGAACAGTCTAACCTTTTCTACTAATTGAAATGCTGCCCCCCTTTTTTTTTTTTTTTTTTTTTTTTTAAAACAAGGTCTTGCTCTGTTGCCCAGGCTGGAGTCCAGTGGTGTGAGCATGGGTCACTCCAGCCTCTACCTCCTAGGCTCAAGCTATCCTCCCACCTCAGTCTCCCAAGTAGCTGGGACTACAGGCACACATCACCAAGCCCGGCTAATTTTTGTATTTTTAGTAGAGATGGGGTTTCACCATGTTGCCTAGGCTGGTCCTGGGCTCCTGGGCTCAAATGGTCCACCCACCTCAGCCTCCCAAAGTGCTGGGATTACAGGCATAAGCCATTGCACCTGGCCAAAATGCTACCTTTATAATATACTAAATTCTTACATATTCTTGAACCTATTTGAGAGCTTTCTGTTCTGCTTCAATGTATTTGTCTAGTCTGGTGCTATTATCACCAGATAATATAATTGTTTCTATCACTAAGACTTTACAATTTTAAATTCCTTGACTGTGCTTGCCTAATTATCCTAAATAAACTCTAAGGTCATTTTTGTTAGATTCTAATTCTCAACATGATTGAGATTTAATTTATGGATTACTTTATATTATTTACTCCATAAATTAAATTTTACTTAATTTTATAATTTTACATAATTTTAAATAACATATATTTACAACTTTATACAAATTAAATTTATAAAATTTTATTTAATTCATGGGTTAATTTGGAGAAACTGTGTATCTTTATGATTCTGCATTTTTTCACTTGGAAGCTTAGGTTTCTTTCTTTCTTCACATTTTCTTTTATGTCCCCAATAATGGCGTCTAGTTTTCTTCATGTAGTTTCTAGGCGCCTTTTTAAATTTATTCCTGTACATTTTATAGTTTTTGTTGCTTTTGAATTTCTCATTGTTGAGTTTATCCCTAGGTAACTTAAAAGTTTTTATTTTGTTTAGTTTTCATTGTCAATATTCAATATAAAATTTAAAAGTTTTACTGCCATTGTGCATGTGCTCTTTTTTTTCCTAACTGGTTAAGTCTAAAAGTTTCTATCAGTTTGAAGAATATGAATAGATGATTCAGTATTGTTCATAAGTTAAATATAATGCTTAAGCTATTGCCATAATACTAGTTTCTAAGTCTGTGCTATGAGGGTACTACTGTAAGTTTGACCACTAATGAATAATAAGGGTCTTTTTTTTCCATCAGTGATTGGGACCAAGATGTAAGTATTTCCTGTCAGGCTTAGTGGCTCACAACAGTAATCCCAGCACTTTGAGAGACCGAGGTGGGTAGATCACTTGAGGCCAGGGGTTTTGAGACCAGCCTGGCCACCAACATGGTGAAACCCCATCTCTACTAAAAATACAAAAATTAGCGGTGACTGGTGGCACATGCCTGGAGCTGAGATCATGCCACTGCACTCCAACCTGGGTGACAGAGGGAGACTCTGTCCCAAAAAAAAAAAAAGAGAAATGTTTCCATATGAAGGTTAAGTCACTTCATGTCATTGAAGAGAAGAAAAACCTTCCTCCAATCTTGCTTCAGTCTCTTGCTGCTATCTTGTCTCTTTCTTTTTCCAGACAGACTTCTTTTGTTATGGTAAAATATATATAATATAAAAATTGTCCTTTTATCTATCTTTTTCTTGAGATGGGAGTCTCATTCGTTTGCCCAGGCTGTAGTGCAGTGGCACACTCTTGGCTCGCTGCAACCTCCGCTTCCTGGATTCAAGCAATTCTCCTGCCTCAGCCCCCAGATTAACTGGCATTACAGGCATGTACCACCACGCCTGGCTAATTTTTGTATTTTTAGTAGAGATGGGGATTTACTGTGTTGGCCAGGCTGGTCTCAAACTCCTGACCTCAAGTGATCCACCCACCTTGGCTTCCCAAAGAGCTGGGATTACAGGCGTGAGCCACTGCACCCGGCTGTCATTTTAACTGTTTTTAAGTGTACAAATCAGTGGCATTAAGTACAATATATTCACAATGTAGTGCAACTATTACCACTGTCTATTTCCAGAACTTTTTTGTTATTCCAAACAGAAACCCTGTACCCGTTACATAACTCCCCTTCTTCCCAGCTCCTGGTAACCTCTATTCCGGTTTCTGTCTCTATGAAATTGCCTATTCCAGATACGTCATATAACTAAATCATATAATATATGCAATATTCTTTTGTGTCTGGTTTGTTTTACTTAGCATATTTTAAAGGCTCATCCATGTTGTAGCATGTTTTAGACTTTCATTCTTTTTTATGACAGCCAGACTTCTTTTATGAATATGTAACATCTCTCACTATTTTCTTTGCCTGCCAATAATGCCTCACTTAGCTTTAAGCTGGTTTCCACCCTGCCGAATCTATCAAGTAAACAGGATCACATAATTATCAGATAGAGTGAGCACTTTTCTGTCCTTATCTTGACTTCACCCTACTATTTGACATCATTGACCATTCTTTCCTTGCAACTGTATTGTGATTGGTTTCCATGACAATATTCAGCTTTGGCCGGGTGTGGTGGCTCACACCTGTAATCTCAGCACTTTGGGAGGCCGAGCGGGCAGATCACCTGAGGTTGGGAGTTCAAGACCAGCCTGGCCAACATGATGAAACCCTGTCTTAAGAAAAAGGAAAAATAAATAAAAATAGAAAAAAAAAACCCTCTTACAAAAAGGTCAAACAATTTAGAAATATATAAAATTAAAAGGTATAGCCTCTGCCTGCCCTCCCTGCCCTCCCACTCCTGTCTCTCATATTTTCATTTCCCCAGAGATAGCAACTTGGTATATATTCTTAAGTACTTTTTTCTATGCTTACACAAAACGTGTTTACTAATTACACATGCTGCTCTCAGCACACTGCCTGTAGGGTAGCCCTGGTCCACAGGGGCAATTAAAAAAAAGAAAAAGAAAATTACACGTATGTTTTTCAAGTTTTTGTTTTATTCTGTAATTTGCTCTTTTTTGTTCATGAATATATTCTGATCCTTTTTATTTTGAGATAATTATAGAATCAGGAAGTTACAAGAAGTAGTAGAGAGTCCTGTGGGCTTTTCACTCAGCTTCCTTCAATGGCAGTATCTTACATAGCTGTACTTCAATGTCAAAACCAGGAAATTTATATTGGTACATTACTGTTAAGTAAATTACAAAACTTAGTTTTCACTTTAAAAAAAAATCTATTCATTTGTGCATATGTATGTGTAATTTTATGCCATACATGTATTCCTATAACCACCACCACAATCAAGATTTAGAACTATTACTGTAAAGGAACTCCCTGTTCTTTGTATCTGCACCCCCACCCACCACCACACCCACCACTGTTCCTGTTCCACTTGTCTGTTCTCCATCTCTATAATTTTGACATTTGAGCATGTTACATAAATGGAATAATGTAATATGTAACAGTTTGAGGTTGACTCTTTTCACAAAGGATAATTCCCTTGAGATCCATCTAAATTGTTGTTGCAGTAGTTCATTTTTTAAATTGTTGAGTGTTCCATTGTGTGGTTGTACCAAAGTTTGTTCAAACATTTACTCATTGAAGGACATTCAGATTTTCACTGTTTTGTCCCTGAGTAAAGCTGCTGTGAACATTCATGGACAGGATTTTAGGTGAGTTTAATTTTTCATTTCTCTGGGATAAATGCCCAAGAATAGAATGTAAATGTTTAGCTTTATAAGAAACTGCACTATAATGGTTTTATTTTCCACGTCAGATGGGTAATGTACTGACATTATAATAAGGTTTGAGGGAGGCACATCTCACACATGTGTGAAAACCCAGTGTCATCACACTTAGGTCATGATAAGCTTATGAACTACAAAAGGATTGTGCCACACTTTCAGAGTGTCTGTACCATTTTACATTCCCACCAGCAATGTATGTGATTCAGTTTCTCTGCAGCATTCATTATTATTACTTTTTAGATTTTTAGCTGTTCTTCTATTCCATTGTGGTTTTACTTGATATTTTTCTTTTTTTAAATTAAAAAAAAATTTCTTGTTTTCAGTCTTAAAATTATTTCCTCAAATACTTTGTACTTTTCTAATGGCTAATGATGTTGGGCATCTTTTCATGTGCCATCTGTGTATTTTCTTTCTTTTCTTTCAACAGAGTTTTGCTTGTTCCCTAGGCTGACGTGCAGTGGTATAATCTTTGCTCACTTCAACCTTTGCTTCCTGGGTTCAAGCAGTTCTTGTGTCTCAGCCTCTTGAGTAGCAGGTATTACAGGCACACAACACCATGTCTGGCAAATTTTTATATTTTTAGTAGAGACAGTGTTTCATTATGTTGGCCAGGTTGGTCTTGAACACTTGGCCTCAGGTGATCCGCCCACCTCAGTCTCCCAAAGTGCTGGGATTATAGGTGTGAGCCACTGTGCTGAGCCCCATCTGTATGTTTTCTTTGGTGAAGTGACTTGAAGTGACTGTTCATTACTTTGACCCAGTGTTTGTTGTGTTGTTTTCTTTTTTTTCTTTTTTCTTTCTTTCTTTTTTTTTTTTTTGAGACAGTCTCACTCTCACCCAGGCTGGAGTGCAATGGCTCGATCTCGGCAGCTCACTGTAATCTCTGCCTCCTAGGTTTAAGCGATTCTTCTGCCTCAGCCTCCTGAGTATCTGGGATTACAGGCATCTGCCACCATGCCCAGCTAATTTTTTTGTATTTGCAGTAGAGATGAGGTTTCACCATGTTGGCCAGGCTGTTTTTTGAATGTCTGACTTCAAATGATCTGCTCACCTCGGCCTCCCAAAGTGCTGATTACAGGCGTGAGCCACCACACCCAGTCTGTAGAGTCATACTCTTATCACCCAGGCTGGAGTGCAGTGGCACAAGCTTGGCTTGCTGCAACCTTTACCTCCCAGGTTTGAGCAATTCTGCCTCAGCCTCCTAAGTAGCTGGGATTACAGGTGCCTGCCACCATTCCTGGCTAATTTTTGTATTTTTAGTAGAGATGGGGTTTTGCCATGTTGGTCAGACTGGTCTTGAACTCCTGAACTCAAGTGATCTGCCCACCTCGGTCTCTCAAAGTGCTGGGGTTACAGGCGTGAGCTGCCTCGCCCTGCCTGTTTTCTTAATAATGAGTTTTAAGCGTTCTTTATGTATCTAGGTACAAGACCTTTATTAGATATACGATTCTCCCAGTCTGTGTCTTACCTTTTCAGTCCCTTAATAGTGTCTTTCAGGCTAGGCGCAGTGGCTCATACCTGTAATCCTGATGCTTTGGGAGGCCAAGGTGGGAAGACTACTTGAACCCAGGAGTTCAAGACCAGCCTATGCAATATAGTGAGACCCCCATCTCTACAAAAAATTTAAAAAAGTATCTTTGTTTGGTGGTGCGTGCCCATGGTCCCACCTACTTGGGAGGCTGAGATGGGAGGATTGCTTGAGCCCATGAGGTAAGGCTGTGGTCAAGGCTGACCTTAGGAGGTCAAGGTGAAGTGCTGGGATTATAGTGGTGAGTCCCCAGACGTAGCCAGTGTTTTTATCTCTTAAGAAGTTGTCCAGGTGTGGTGGCTCATGCCTATAATCCCAGCACATTGAGAGGCAGAGGCAGGTGGCTTGCTTGAGGTCAGGAGTACGAGACCAGCCTGGTCAACATGGTGAAACCTATCTCTACTAAAAATACAAAAAAAATTTAGCTGGATATGGTGCAAACCTGTAATCCTAGCTACTCGAGAGGCTGAGGCAGGAGAATTGGTTGAACCTGGGAAGTAGAGGTTACATTGAGTCAAGATCACGCCACTGCACTTCATCCTGTGCGACAAAGTGAAACTCGTCTCAAAAAAAGAAAAACAAATGTCTTTGCCCAGATCATAAAGGTTTTCTCTTATGTTTTTTCCTAAAAGTTTAAAGTTGTAGCCTTTTACATTTAAATCCATGATCCATTTTTAATTATATTTTGTGTACGTTATGAAGTTTAGGTTGAAGTACTTTTTTTTTTTTTGGCCTATGGATGTCCAATGTTTCATCATAGTTTATCGAAAAAGCTATCCTCTCTCCATTGAATTGTCCTGTACGTACACCTTTATCCAAAATCAGTTGAGGGTGTTGATTTATTTCTGGAAGTCTTGTCAGAGTGATTTCTCTCACTGTTTTTCAAAACTATTTTATATTCTAGTTTTTTTGCCATTCCACTAAATTTAGAAGGGGCTTGTCTATATGTGTAAAAAAGTCTCAGTGGGATTTGGGTAAGAATTGTGTTAAAACCCATGATCAATTTGGGGAGAATTGACATCTTTACTGATTCTCTTTTCATGTTAGTACATACAGATTTATACATTCTTTTAAACATATTTCTTAGCATGGATGTATGTATCATAATTTAACCATTCTCCTATTGATAGGCATTTAAAGTATTTCCATAATGCTGGCTTACAGATAGTTGTTCACTATTTTTTCTGTTTGTTTTGGAACCGAGTCTGTGTCAGCCAGGCTGGAGTGCAGTGATGTGATCTTGGCTCACTGTAACCTCTGCCTCCCAGATTCAAGCGATTCTTGTGCCCCAGCCTCCTATGTAACTGGGATTACAGGTGTGTACCACCATGCCTGGCTAATTTTTTCATTTTTACGTAAAAGTAGAGATGAGGTTTCCCCATGTTGCCTAGGCTGGTCCCAAAGTCCTCAGGTAATCCGCCTCCCAGAATGCTGGGATTACAGGTGTGAGCCACTGTGCCTGGCCTAGTTGTTAACTGTTTTTATATTTTATTGATGTGTGCTTGTGCAAAATTTCTGTAGGAAATCTTGATATTTTGAAATTGTGTTCCAAAAGGCTATACCTGTTCATAGTCAAAATAACAGTGAAAGAAAATATCTGTTTCCCTATAACCTCTTTAACACTGGGAATAATTAACACTTTAAAAATTATTCCTGTAAAATTAAAGTATATAACTTAACATTTTATTATAAAAATTACATATTCATTGAAGAAACGAAAAAAGATAGAATTATATAAAGTGAAAAGGAAAACTCTTGTTTTTCCCTTCCTCCCATCCCCTTAGTAGCCAGTATTCTGGATCTTTTTTTTATGTATAGTATATGCTTTTTCCTTTTTGACAAGTGAAATAGTTAAATTCTTCTTCTTTTTTTTTTTTTTTGTTAATAGATGATTTTGCCATGTTGGCCAGGCTGGTCTTGAGCCCCTGGCTTCAAGTTATCCACTTGCCTTACCTCCCAAAGTACTGGGATTACGGGCGTGAGCCACCATGCCCAGCTCCATGTTCTGTCTTATAATTTGACAGTTTGATACTTGACAATATGTTATGATTTTTATTCATATAAGTATTTGATCTTGTTTAAGTAAAATTTGTGTAAGTTAGACAAATTATATATGACTTTCTTCATCATATGGGACCCAAAAAAGGCAAAGGATGTCATTGTGAATGTTTCTGGAAAAAAATGTCTAAATTGGATTTCCATTTTGTTTTTAAAATACTGTGGTTGAAACAGATAGAGGGAAATTGCCCAGTGGTAACTGTCATTTGGCATTTCGTTTCTATGACAATATTGTTTTGTTGTGAAGTGTTCTTTAACACTGCCTAATTCTCTGACACAGTTACTTTTTTATAGTTCCTTAGTATTGAAATTAAGTTTGTATGTATCTAACTTCCATGAACCCTTAAAAAGCATCAGGGACCTATCTCTTGGTTTTCATTTTTTTATTTTTGTATCACCAGAGCCTGACGCTGTACCTGGCTTACAGTAAGTGCTTTACAGTGAAGAGTCAAGGCCTTTTACAAATTTTACTCTATAGGAAAAGGTTTTTTGAGGTGTTTATATTATTTTTCTAGTTGTAGAGATATGAGGATATGTTTTTAGCCAAAGCTATCTATTTATTTATATATTTTTAAGTTGCTAAATGGAATGGTGGTTCATTTGTGGGGAAAAAAACATTTTCAGGGTCTTTGGGCTTTTCATCAAATAGACCCTTGGCCAGTGAGATTTATCACCCCAATTCCCTCTGGTTGATTTCTGCCTTCTTGAATTTCTAGTCTAGATTGTGACTGAGATTATGTTACTCAGGTTTAAGAGACTGTGAACCTTTTAATCTTGAAAACTAAACATCCTAATTTACATTCGATTCTCATTCTACATAATGTAAGGAGCCTAGCTATATTGTGAAAGATTAGATTTACTTCTCTTTAATTTTCATTTGTTATGGATCTAGTTTGAAGATAAATAAGAATTTCAAAGTCAGAGCTCACCTCTTTGGGATTCGGACTATGCGTAGTTGTAAGTGTAATTTCTTTAGGAATTTAGTATGCAGATTTTTCTTTTTATATCTGGCATTGATATTTTTTTAAAAAGCTTTCTACTGCTACTGAGCTTTTATTTTTTGTTATTAATGTCACATTGGAACAAATACATATCCCCACACCATTCACTGTCAAGATAATAATTTATGCTGTTTTGACAGAGTACTCATTTTCTTAGGGAGGGATTATTTTTATTATTTGTGGGAGAGTTCTCAAGGGAAGCGTGAGCCTAGGAGTGATCACAAATTCCCTCTTTTCCTTGGTGCCCAGGGGGTGCTTACCAACTTGACTGGTGTTTTTCTCTGAAACCTTTCAGAAAGTTAGCAGTAATAGGCCGGGTGCAGTGGCTCACGCCTATAATCCCAGCACTTTGGGAGGCCGAGGCGGGTAGATCACCTGAGGTCAGGAGGTTGAGACCACCCTGGCCAACATGGTGAAACTCCGTCTCTGCTAAAAAATTAGCCGGTGTGGTGGTGCATGCCTATAATCCCAATTACTTGGGGAGGCTTAGGCAGGAGAATGCGTGAACCTGGGAGGTGGAGGTTGCAATGAGCAGAAATCGAGCCACTGTACTCCAACCTAGGTGACAGAGTGAGACGTGTCAAAAAAAAAAAAAAAAAAAAAAAGAAAATTAGCAGCAATAATGCTTGCTTTCCCCCTCTAACTAGAACCATGAAGCTTGTGACTTGCATTTCTTCCACTATAAAGAAGGAAATTAACTTTGAAACCAGAAAAGAAATTTTCTTGGTGTAATATCAACTTCCCAAAGGTGTCATTGGAATTATCTCTTTTTAAGGACATTTGAATTTGAATTGTATGTGATTCTGTAGACTCTATGGTTCCTTATTTGGTATGAGGCAAAGTGTAAATAAATACGTTTCTCCGAGACATCTAGAGTTACTTTGGCCATGATTTAACAAGAAGAGAGAGGGAAAGCAAAATATACTCAGAAAAACATTGCTTTTTGTGTGTGGGTAGCTTATTCTGTTGAGTACAGTGACAAATCACAGATTATCTTTCATTCATTTTGGTGTCATTCTAGAAATTTTTTATAACTTCATTCTGGTTTTCTGTGTAATAACCATTTAGGGACTGGGAATTGGAGTTCAGTTTCTGTTGAATCTTCTTCCCAGCATCCCCATGGTAGCTTCAGCAGCTTTACTATTCCTATAGAGGCTCTATTGTCCTTGTCTACTTCTTTACTTGGATTCCTCATTTCTTCCTAAGCTACAAAACCTGTAGCTGATCATCCTACTTTTAGTAAGCTCCTGATTGCTCCAGAATGTAGAGCGGTATTTTTAGATTTATGGAGACAGTTATGGAACCCTTTGAAAATCCGATGAAAAACTATGGCTTTTCTACTCTCAAAAATGTATATTGCATACAGAATTTTGTTTATAGTTTTAAGGGGTTTGTAGATCTCTCTCGCATTAACCACTCCAAGAACTCCTGGTATAGGTAGGGATAAGAAAACATCACAGTGGATATTTTTATCCATTACGTTAACAGTGGTTTACCAGTTCTACCATCATGTTTCATTAGAAAGACTTAAATGCCCCTTTGCATATAATAGTGTAATAGAGTTTCATAGCTGAAGCCCTCATAACTTGAGAACATGGACTGTCTAAAACGGATAACGGACACGAACAGCTAATAATCAAACACATAAGTGTATCAGCTATGTTAGTGTGTATGTGTGTTTTTTTAAAAAAAAATATTTTAGAGGTATTAGTAGATGACTTTTTTGGAGACAGAGTTTCCCTCTTGTTGCCTAGGCTTAAGTACAATGGCACGATCTCTGCTTGCCTCCACCTCCGCCTCCCAGGTTCAAGTGATTGTCCTGCCTCAGCCTCTTGAGTAGCAGGAATTACAGGCATGCACCATCACACCCAGCTCATTTTTGTATTTTTAGTAGAGTCGGGATTTCTCCATGTTGGTCAGGCTTGTCTTGAACTCCTGACCTCAGATGATCTGCCCACCTTGGCCTCCCAAAGTGCTGGGATTACAGGCATGAGCCACAGTGCTTGGCCATTAGTGGATATTTCTTAGAGTGATGTATTGCAAAGAAAATGGGTAGGGAAGAGGTCCCATTTTCAAAATGGATTAAGAAAGAAACTACAAATGTATAAAACTAATTTTTCTTGTATTATAAAGTGAAGGAATTGAGATATTGAGAGGTTGGTTCATGTTTAAGTTTCGAAACTAAAGTAGAATAAAGATTGAATTCCTAATTTACAGGCTGGAGTTTTAGCCATGAGGCAGGTCAGGTCCCTGTAGGTAGAAGAGCCTACACTACTGTAAGGAACTATTATTGTACAGGCTTGGTGAAGGAGGCTTGTAACCTGTATGCAGCCTTTCTATTTTCTCTAGGAACGTTTCTGTTTTCTTTTTTTTTTGTTTTTTTGAGATGGAGTCTCGCTCTCTCACCCAGGCTGCCCAGGCTGGAGTGCAGTAGCGTGATCATGGCTCACTGTAGCCTTGGCCTCCTGGGCGCAACCGATTTTCCTGCCTCAGCCTCCTGACTAGTTGGGACTACAGGTATATGCCACAATGCCCGGCTAATTTTTGTATTTTTTGTATAGACAGGGTTTCGCCATATTGCCCAGGCTGGTCTTGAAGCTCCTGAGCTCAAGTGATGATCCTGCCCAGCCTCCCAAAGTGCTGGGATTACAGGCATGAGCCACCATGCCTGACCATCAAACTATTCTTGATTGTGAGCCATCTCTGCTATCTTTATATATGTCTTAAATTTCTTTTTTTTTTTTTTTTTTTTGAAGGAGGGTCTCTGTCACCCAGGCTGGAGTGCAGTGGTGTGAAAACTGTAGTCTTGACTGTCCTGGGATCAAGCCATTTTCCTGCCTCAGCCTCCCAAGTAGTTGGTACTACAGATATATGCCACCATGCCTGGCTAACTTTTTTATTTTTTGTAGAATTAAGGTCTCACTTTGTTACCCAGGCTGGTCTTGAACTCCTGAGCTCAACTGTTCCTCCTGCCTCGGCCTCCCAAAGTGCTGGGCATGAGCCACCATACCCAGCCCTAAATATCTTGATAATTGACTTTTCTTAGTTTCTGTTAGGACACAACTTTATTTTACATGTTTTAAAGAATAAATGACCTATACTTGGGAGAGGACTTATTTTTTTTTTTTTTTTTTTTTTTTTTTTTTTTTTTTGAGGCGGAGTCTTGCTGTCCCCAGGCTGGAGTGCAGTGGTGCAATCTCGGCTCACTGCAGCCTCCACCTCCTGGGTTGAAGCCATTCTCATGCCTCAGCCTCTCGATTAGCTGAGACTACAGATGTATGTCACCATGCTCAGCTAAGTTTTGTATTTTTAGTAGAGACAGGGTTTTACCATGTTGCCCAGGCTGGTCTCGAACTCCTGACGTCAAGCGATCTTCCTGCCTTGGCCTCCCAGAGTGTTGAGATTACAGGTGTGAGCCACCACACCTGGCCGAGACTTTTTTTATTTGGGTAGTCGCTTGTAATAGTCATAGTAGATATGACCTCAAAGCTTCACACATACATATGGTATGTATTTTTTTTGTTTTTTATTGATAGATCATAGTTGTACATAGTTGTGATATTTTGATACATGTATATGATGTGTAGCGATCAAATCAGGGTAATCGGGATATCCATCACCTCAACCATTTATCTTTTTTTGTATTGGAAGCATTACAATTCTTCTAGCTATTTTGAAATATATAATAAGTTATTGTTAACTAATTTCCTTACTGTACTATCAAATACTAGAATTTATTTCTCCTATCTCACCCCTCACATCTCTTCACTTCCTAACTTCTGCTAACCACCATTCTACTCTCTACCTCCATGACATCTACGTGTTTAGCTTCCACATGAGTGAGAACGTGTAATATTTGTTTTACTGTGCGTGGGCTTATTTTGCGTAACATAATAATGTCTGTTTCCAACCATACTGGTTTGATTTCATTCTTATATTCCATTGCATGTATATAACAATTTTTTTTTTTTATTTGAGATTGGATGCAATGGTGTGATCTCAGCTCACTGCAACCTCTGCCTCCTGGGTTCAAGTGATTTTTCTGCCTCAGCCTCCCGGGTAGCTAGGATTATAGGTGCCTGCCTCCATGCCCTGCTAATTGTTTTTGTATTTTTAGTAGAGATGGGGTTTCGCCATGTTAGCCAGTCTGGAATGGAACTCCTGACCTCAGGTGATCCACCCGCCTCGGCCTCCCAAAGTGTTGGGATTATAAGCATGAGCCACCATTCCTGACCAGCACATGTTCTTTATCCACGTATCTATTGATGGACACTTATCTTGATTCTGTATTTGGCTATTGTGAATAGTGCTGCAGTAAACATGGGGGTGCAGATATTTTTTCAATGTACTGATTTCCCTTCTTTTGGATATATGCCCAGCAGTGGTATTGTTGGTTCATCCTATGAAAATCCTATTTTTAGTTTTTCGAGGAACCTCTCTATACTGTTTTCCATAATGGCTGTGTACTACTATACATCCCCACCAACAGTGTGCGAAGGTTCCCCTTTCTCCACATTTTCATCAGCATCTGTTATTCTCTGTCTTTTTAATTAAAGCCATTCTATCCCGGTGTGGTGGCTCACACCTGTAATTCCAGCACTTTGGGGGGCCGAGTCGGGCAGATTGCTTGAGCCAAGGAATTTAAGACCTGCCTGGGCAACAGGGCAAAACCCCATCTCCACAAAAAATGCAAAAATTAGCCAGGTGTGGTGGCACATGCCTGTAGTCCCAGCTAGGCTGCAGTGAGCCATGACTGCACCATTGCACTCCAGCCTGGGTGACAGAGTGAGACCCTGTCTCGAAAAGAAAAAAAGCAATCGCTTGGTGGTTTTGATTTGCATTTCCCCAATGATTATCAATGTTGAGCACCTTTTCATATACCTATTTGCTATTTGGATGTCTTTGGACAAATATGTATTCAGGTCTTTTGCCCATTTCGTAATCAGATTTTTTTTTTTTTTTTTTTTTTTTTTTTTTTTTTTTTTTTTTTTTTTTTTTGCTATTGGGTTGTTTGAGTGCCTTTGTCTGTTTGGCTTTTATTGTTGTCTGTGCTTTTGATGTCTTACCCAAAAAGACTTTGCCAAGATTAGCATCCTATAGCATTTCTCCAATGTTTCTTCTAGTAGTTTTATAGTTCAGGTCTTATATTTGTCTTTAATCCATTTTGAGTTGATTTCTGTGTATGGTGAAAGATGGGGATATCCAGTTTTCTCAGCACCATTTATTAAAGAGACTATCCTTTCCCCCATTGTGTGTTCTTGTTGCCTTTGTTGAAAATGAGTTGGCTGTGTATGGATTAATATCTGTCTGCGTATTCTATTCTGTGCCATTGGTCTGTGTGTCTGTTTTTTTGTCAGTACCATGCCATTTTGGTTACTATAGCTTTGTGGTATAATTTGAAATTTGTGTGTGTGTGTGTGTGTGTGTGTGTGTGTGTGTGTGTGTGTGTTTGTTTGTTTGTTTGTTTGTTTGTTTAAGGCAGAGTCTCGCTTTGTCGCCCAGGCTGGAGTGCAGTGGTGCGATCTTGCCTCACTGCAACCTCTACCTCCCGGGTTTAAGTGATTCTCGTGCCTCAGCCACCCAAGTAGCTGGGATTACAGGCATGCACCACCATGCCCAGCTAATTTTTGTATTATTAGTAGAGACAGCGTGTTGCCATGCTGGCCAGCCAGGCTGCTCTCAAACTCCTAGCCTCAAGTGATCTGTCCACCTTGGCCTCCCAAAGTGCTGGGATTACAGGCTTGAGCCACTGTGCCTGGCTGTGGTATATTTTATCCTTTATATCCTGATAAAACAGTAGGTTTAATTTAGGGATCACCTTTTGTGAAGGCTTTCTTAATTCCTCTTCCCCTTTTACCTCCTAGAATCAGCCACTTCCTTTATGCCACTGTTTTTTTTTTTTTCTATTGCATTTTATTGCCCTATATTTGTTTACAGTCAATCTCACTGTACTAGGCTATAAACTTCTTGAGGATATGACCTATATCTCACTCATTTCTATCATCTCCAGTGCCTGGCACACAAAAGGTATTGAGAAAATGTCTTATGAATAAATAAGTGAATGATCAGTATATTAAAGAACATTTTAAGTATTTAAGGTAGGGATTGAAAACTCAAATGCCTTTGGGGTCTAGGCGTAAGATAAGCAGACCTGGGAGGGACTATGATAACCTGGAGAACACAGGCTTTATCTAAAAGGAACAGCTGCTACTCAGCCCCAGCCCGTTGGTGCCTTGTGGGAATACTAACCCTGTCTTGGCCACATTTTTAAATTTTCTAAAAAAGAAGCCAGACAATTTAGGTTTGTATGTGAAATCTTGCAACTGTTAAATGTTATTGATAACATTTAACTTAGTTGATAAATTTTTTTTTTCAAAAACTCTTTTATTGAAATATAACTTAGATACAGAAAAGTGTTTTATGTATTATGAGTGTATAGCTGAATCCATTTTTAAAAACTGAACTAATTTTTTATGTGAACCAAACAAAACTACAAGCCACCAATTGCAACTTGTAACTAAGGCCATTTGGGGAACTGTATAGTTAAGAATCATCTTTATAGGTAAAATTGTCTTAAGGAGACACATCAGCCAAATGCGATGAATGGACCTTTTTTGGGTTGTGATTCAAAGAAATCAAATGCAAAAGAGTGTTTATAAAGTAATTTGGGAAATTTGAATCTTGGCAGGCTATTTGATAGTATTAAAGAATTACTGTTAATTATTTTAGGTGTGATATAGTTGGTTTGTTTCTAGAGCACCTTTAATTAATGGCAAAATTGAGGAGAAGTTACAGAGAGTTCCCATATACTTCCTTCCCTCACATAATATATAGCCTCCCCAATTATCAACGTCTTGTACCAGGCTGGGCATGGTGGCATATGCCTGTAATCCCAGTACTTTGGGGAGGCCGAGATAAGAGAGGTAAGTGAATTCTTTAGGCCAGGAGTTCAAGACCAGCCTGTGCAACATAGTGAGACCCCCACCCCTACAAACAAAGAAAAATGGGCATGGTGGTGCATACCTATACCAGAAGTTCAAGGCTGCAGCGAGCCATGATTGTATCACTGCATTCCAGCCTGGGTGATGGAGTGAAACCCTGTCAAAAAACAAAAATAGCATCCTGTACCAAAGTACTGTATTAATTGTGTTAGCTGATGAACCTACATTGACATACCATTATCACCCCAAGTCCATGGTTCATTCTTGGTGGTGGTATAAACATTGTATGGGTTTTGGAAAATGTATAATGATGTGTATCCACCTTATATTGTCATACATAATTGTTTATTAAAAGCCTCCTTAGGCTGAGCACAGTGGCTCATGCCTGTAATCCCAGCACTTTCACAGGCTGAGGTGGGTGGACCACTTACTAAGAGGCCAGGAGTTGGAGAGCAGCCTGTCCAATGTGGCAACCTTGTCTCTACTAAAAATGTAAAAATTAGCTGGGCATGGTGGCACATGCCTATAATCCCAGCTACTCAGGAGATTGAGGCACAAGAATTGCTTGAGCCTGGAAGGTGGAGTTTGCAGTGAGCCAAAATCGCACCACTGCACTCCAGCCTGGGCAACAGAGTGAGATTCTGTCTTAAAAAAAAAAAAAAAAAAGCATCTTTAGCAACACGTACTGAACAATTAAAGGAAAATTGTTATGATACTGGAATTTGCTACACAAAAATTTAAGAAGAGTCTGAAAATTGAAGTAAATGAAACAAGATTGCCCATGTGTTAATAATCATTGAAGCTGGCTAGTGAGTACATGGGAGTTTATTATGTTAGTGTATTTTTGCATATGTTTGAAATTTACTGCTTCTGAAAGTAAAACAAGAGTCCAAGTTAAAGCCAAAGAATGATTTTTCTAGGTCTAGGTTAATGGGACATACTGCTGGTGACAGAATGTAAAATTCTGGAACAAGTCTGCAAAGATAACAGCACTTTCTTATTTTATTTGTAGGGCCTGAGAGTCAGTATACTAAGACTGCTCAGGAGATTGTGAACGTCTGTTACCAGACATTGACTGAGGTAGGTGGTAAAGTTGGAGATCTCAAGCCTGGGCAACATAGGGAGACCCCATCTCTACAAAAAAGATTTAAAAATTAGCATACATGTGGTCCCAGCTAATTGGAAGGCTAAGATAGGAGGATCATTTGACCCCAGGAGGTCAACGCTACAGTAAGCTGTGATCATATCTCTGCATTCCAGCCTGGGCAACAGTGACACCGTGTCTCAAAAAATAAAAGAAGGTCCCCTTGGGATCTAGCTTTTTGAAATCCTGTTCCCTTGAATGAGGAGCTTTCCCTGATTATCCTATTTTAAAACGTAGTATTCCCTGTCCCCCAAATCCACATCCCCTGTTTCCTTCCCTGCTTAATTTATTTTATTATCTGTGTCCTGCCACTAGAATATAAGCGAGATATTTGTCCATGAAGATTTGTTGGCTTTTGTATCCCCAGTACTTAAAATACATGTTGAATGAATTTATTTTATTTCTCAGTATGATGAGCATTTGACTCAACTTGAGAAGGATATTTGTACAGCTAAAGAAGCAGCTTTGGAGGAAGCAGAATTAGAAAGCCTGGACCCAATGACCCCAGGGCCCTACACACCTCAGGTGAGTCTGAGGACTAAATACCTCCTCTTAATAGTTTTCTTATTGGTTTGGGAAATTGGGAGCATGTTAACAAATCCGTTTACTGAGATACCATTCTTCTCTGTCCTTCCTCTTCATATGCCTTTCGTGTGCTTTCTTGTCTTCTCAAAGGCTAAGGTGAGTGAGGGCCATGGGTCTTGTGGCCTTGAATCCAGAAGAGGCAGCTGTGGGATGAATGAGTGGGGTGGGGCCTTAGTTGTTGAGGCAGTGTTTGGGAATACCAGATTCCTGACCCAGCCATCCTCTGGGTCTCTGGAATTCTCTTGTCCATGAATTTGGGACATCCCTAGAGTGTAGACTTCTTATAGACATAGGACACTGTTCTTGTGCCTTACAGACACTTGGTTACTCATTCCCTCAGAGGTATCTCAGTGTAGCTCAGAAGTCAGCCATTTTCCTGGATTGACTCCTTCTAGTAAATGAAGAAAGGTAGTATTTATAATGTTCTTAAATGTTCATGTCAAAAGAATTAGAGAGCAGGATAAATAAGAAATTTTTAGTCTTTCTGGTCTGACTGAACCCTTGAAATACACTAAGAGTATATTTCCTCTATACTGTACTCTTAGAGGGTTGGTATATTTGAAGAATAGGACTTAACAGAATATCACTGTTGCTTGGTTTCTGTATTGGTGGCACTATGGTAGGGTGGAAAGTACATAAGATTTGACATAAAACAGGCCTGGGTTTGAGTCTTAGTTCTCCTTCTGTCTAGCATTGTGATCTTGGAAAGTTAACCTGACTCTCAGTTTCCTTTTCTCTAAAATCTTTTCAAGATGTTGTAAACATTAAATGAATTAATTTAATTTGCCTGACACATAGTAAACATTCAGTAAATGCTTGTTTCTTTTATCTGTTCTCTGAGGCCCTTTCAAATTTAATTAAATATTTTAATGCAGAACTCTGCCAATTTCCCCAGGAAATTTTTTTTTTCATTCTATCCAGGTTTTCTTCTGAACTGATAATGCAACCTGTGTGACCTCTGTTGGATTATTGCTGTCTCTAAATCTCATTCATGCACTATCCCTATCTATCTTTTACTCTCTCTTTCATCCCACAACCTAGGTTACTGAGGGGCCAGGTATAAAAGAACCCTCAGATACTTCTTCAAGGTCCAGAACAAGGAAAGGCTCTTGGATTGTGTGGGCAGATTGGGTCAAGGGGGCTTGGGTGAGTGATGTTGCCAAGGAAGGCCCTATTTGCTAATAGGCCCACAGCTTCCACAAGGTACTTTCTGGTAAGTTAAAACCTGGGTATTAGCCATCATTCCCCAGGAGAGTCTAGCCATTGAATGGCACGTGGTTTGCTCATTTCTAGGACAGCCTAAGCCTAGTCCTTTGGTGAGTCAAAGGCTTGGACCCCAAAGTCACCTTCCTTTCTTCCCTACATCTCCCACACTGCCTCAAATGGCTAAGGAAAACCTGTCAACTATTCTCTCTCTTGAGTGTTAGCTGTTGTGTGGTGCAGTTAGAGGGTTTCCTATGAAGAGTAAGATTAGATGGTACTGCTTCATTATTCCAGTTCACTTTTTCATCATCCCCTTCATTCACAAACAGTTTAAGATAGTAACCAACTCATTACCTCTTAACCTGAGCAAGGTGTACATGAGTGACTGTCCTCACACATTACTAGTTTCAAACTCAGATGTTACAGAGTGTGTTTGTAAAAGTTTAACCTGTCTTAATACAATTTTGGTTGTAAGAAGCATGATAGTAATCATACCCTCCAACTTCTAAATGGTGGTGGTCAATAACGTATTTTCACTTAACTATTTCCACCTAACTTGCATTGCATCATCTGTTCAATATAACATTTTATCTTAAAAGTGTTGACTTTGCAGTTTTCTACACTGTACTGTAAGGTTTTGCAGAAGTTTCATCCTTTTATTTTTCCCTCCTTCTGTTCCACACTGATTTATCTGCTCTGTAATGCCTTGAATTTTGTTTTGTCTCTGTTTTTCCAAAACCCTCTTCTGAATCTGTCTTGTTTTCTTTTTCAGAAAACACAGTGTAGCATATATATGGGTTTTCTGTTGATCAAAGTAACATGTTCATTAGGGAAGATTGGAAAATAAAAAGAAATAAGTTACTTGTAATCACTTCCACCACTCAGAAGCAACATCAATCACTGTGAATATTTTGATTTCTTTCATATCTGTAGTGTCTGTATTTGTGTTTATATACACACTTTTAAAATGAAATATTATCAATACAGTTTTGTGTCTTACTCTTTTCTCTTTACATTATATTGTGAGCACTTTAGTCCCTTTTGCCCTCCTGTCACTGAATAGTCCATTTGCTAAATCCCTGTTCTTTCCAGGGGAGAAAACAGGGAAGGGATGTATAATTTATTGAGTACCAGGCATTGGGTAAGGAGCTTACACATCTCTTAATTCTCGCAACAACCCTGTGAGATAGACATTATCATCCATGTTTTTTTTTTTATAGTTGAGTCAACCAAGGCTTAGAGGTGTTAAGTAATTTGTTAGTTACTCAGCTAGCACGTATTGGAGCCAGGACTCAAACCCAGGGCATTTTACTCCAAAGCCTATGGTTTTTCACCATGCCATTTTGCTTCATAGCATCCTCTGGTGGGCTCATAAACTATCAAAGCATTCCATGCTCTTGTTGGAATTGAAATCCCTTTATCTCATTTCTTCTTAGATGTCTCCTAATCAAGCAATCAAAATAGTACTGCTAAGAAGCCTTGGGCCTAAAAACCAAAAGACAAGGCTTAGAAAAAACTAGGTCATTGACCAGAAAGGCTGTTAGGACATAAAATTGTCCCATAGCTTTGGTGCATTTCTGCTTCAGGCTTCTGATTACATGCATCAGGCACCTGTATACTAGAATAGGCAACATTTATGAGTCCCAAAAACTTGTCTATAAAGCTGTGTCAAACTGCATTTCTCTTTAACTGAATTGCTCTGCATGATCTTTTTCTGCAGTAAATGCTTTAAAGGGGAATTATCTGTATTTGTTTTCCCTTTCCTAGATAAGAAGCTAAATTGTATGTTTTGTGCCACAGCCTCCTGATTTGTATGATACGAACACATCCCTCAGTATATCTCGAGATGCCTCTGTATTTCAAGATGAGAGCAATATGTCGGTCTTGGATATTCCCACTGCCAGTCCAGAAAAGCAGGTAACACAGGTAGGATTTTCTTTTTCTCTCTGTAAGATTGGTATTATGCCTGCAAGTGGGGCTAGAGGAATGGTGGTGGTGATATGTGACATATGTCAAGAATGACTGGGCCCTTTGGCCCTGGGAATGAAAGCTTAGAAATGGGATTTCAAGGCCGGACGCGGTGACTCACGCTTGTAATCCCAGCACTTTGGGAGACCGAGGCGGGCGGATCACGAGATCAGGAGTTCGAGACCGGCCTGGCCAACACAGTGAAACCCCGTCTCTACTAAAAGTACAGAAATTAGCTGGGCATGGTGGCGGGCACCTGTAATTTCAGCTACTCGGGAGGCTGAGGTAGGAGAATCGCTTGAACCCGGGAGGTGGAGGTTGCAGTGAGCCGAGATTGTGCCGCTGTACTCCAGCCTGGGTGACAGAGCTAGACTCCGTCTCAAAAAAAAAAAAGGGGGGGGGGATTTCAAGGTGGGATGGTGGCAGGTGGCGTGACTGGTGTTATCTTCTGTCTGTCCCCATGGGCAGAGTCAGGCACAGCAGAACTTTAGGGAAAGCACAAGTACGAAAAAAGTGTATGATGCATCAGAGTAGCCTGATAGGTGACTAGAACAACCAACTGCACTCAGACAGTTCAAAATAATTGGCCTACTTTATGTGTGTTATAATTTATATTAAAATTATTTATAAAATAATTTTTAAAAGTGGCCTTTTCTAGAGGTATCAGAAGATACTCCTAGTCTGAAGCCAGAAATCCTATAGCTATTCTCAGTCAAGGTTCCACTAGAAAGTGTAAAACCTAGGAGAGTTTTTCTATCCCAAAGAGTTCAACACAAGCTATAAGGAAAGTTTGGGGTTAGAAAGGAAGAGTCTCTTTGTAATGATATAGTAAGAGTAGACTAAGTGCCATTCCTGTTCTTTGGATTTTTTACTCTGGCTGTGATTTCCAAAGAATGGGGGAAAATGCGCATGCCTTGAGCTGTGTAAACAGCCCCCACTAGCAGTGGGGTTGGCTGGGATATCAGGGAGGAGCATCCATCCTGGGTGAAAGCCCTTGGTTAACTCCTCCTACAGGCACGTCCCTCAATGATGTGCTATTTGTGTTCTTACTCAGATGCGCCAGGGCCGAGGTAGGCTGGGCGAGGAAGACTCTGATGTAGATATTGAAGGGTATGATGATGAGGAGGAGGATGGGAAACCTAAGACTCCAGCCCCAGTGAGTATGCTTACAGAAAGCTTATGGTTACGTTACACCTTTATATGATAGGAGCCCCATCAGTACAGGGCAGGCCAAATCCTCAGGTGATATCAGGTGGTCTCCTTAGTGAGCCCCAATCAGACTTTAATCATTGGGACCAACTAAACAATCTATCCACCAAAAATACTTAACTTCTTGTGAGGCAGCAAGTGGAGGGGTGGGTGAGGGAGGTGCCTGGTGGTGGCTTCTGGTCTCTGGTCAGTTGATAGGACTTTGACCCCCAACTGGTCTCATTCAGGAAGGTGAAGATGGAGATGGTGATCTTGCAGATGAAGAGGAAGGAACTGTACAGCAGCCCCAAGCCAGTGTCTTATATGAGGATTTGCTTATGTCTGAAGGAGAAGATGATGAGGAAGATGCTGGGAGTGATGAAGAAGGAGACAATCCTTTCTCTGGTAGACCTCGACGATTGCTTCTATTCCTTTATAACTCACTATAGCACCCTCAGGACTGGACTGGATTGGCACTCTTGGCCACATGTGCTTTTATTGGAAGCTGCCTCTTTTGTTGATTTTCTATTAATAGACCTGAGAGTACTGAGCACTCATGCATAGGATGATCATATTCATTAGCAGGAGGTACAAAAGACAACAGTGGAAAAGACAGTGCCTAAGTAACAGCTTTGATTTGGATACTTGTTAAAGGCTGGGCACAGTGGCTCATGCCTGTAATCACAGCACTTTGGGAAGCCAAGGCGGGAGGATCACTTGAGACCAGGAGTTGTAGACCAGCCTGGGCAACATAGTCAGACCCAGTCTCTACAAAAAGTAAATAAATAAAAATTACCTGGGTGTGGTGGCGGATGCCTATAGTCCCAGTTACTCAGGAGGCTGAGACAGGAAGATCACTTGAGCCCAGGACTTGAAGGCTACAGTGAGCCATGATCATACCATTGCACTACAGCCTAGGCAACAAAGTGAGACTCTGTCTCCAAAGGAAAAAAAAAGATGAGAACAGAGTGACAAAGTGTTATGTGTGGCAACAGGGAAGGAAAATTAAGAAAAAAGATCCTGTTTGGGGATGTTTTGTTGATTAATGGCAATGGCCGGGGGAAAGTATGGGAAGAGATGGTAGAAAAAATACAGATAGGTTGGCCTGAGATGGAAAAGGAAGTTGTTATTTGGATTCACATTCTAAACTACAAACCTTGCTGCTGTTGACCGTAGGCAGTTAGAGGCCTTTGAGGTGAGGAATATATGCAAGATGCCTGTGTAGATGTGTGAGAGTGAATAGTTTGGGAAGATGAAGCCAAATATGTTAATTCTGTCAAGCTTAACTCTTGATGAACCAGAATCTGTCTCTTTTAACAGCTATCCAGCTGAGTGAAAGTGGAAGTGACTCTGATTTGGGATCTGGTGGAATAAGACCCAAACAACCCCGCATGCTTCAGGAGAACACAAGGATGGGCATGGAAAATGAAGAAAGCATGATGTCCTATGACGGAGATGGTGGGGAGGCTTCCCGTGGTTTGGAGGATAGCAACATCAGGTAATCGGCAGCAACATGCTACAGGGCTGTGGCATCAGTGTCCAACTATGATGTCAAGGGGCCCAGCATCAGATTACTTTTCATCCATCAAACATTTCCTGGGCACCTACCTACTAGGGCCAGGCACTGTGCTAAGCCCTGGGGATACACAGAGGAGCAAAACATATCCTGCCCTTGAAGAGCTCACAGACTAGTGAAAGAGACTGACACAAACAAATAATTATAAATACAATGTGATAAAAATACTATAGCATAAGTAAGACAAAGTGCCAAGGCACCACGGAGGAGGGAGTGTCTCACTCTGCTTGGAGTTATCAGGGAAAGTTTCACAGGCAAGGGAACATTTGAATTAGGGCTTAAAAGACGAGTAGAAGTTTACTAAGTAAGTATTATGGCAGAGGGTAGGGAGATCTTTATTGATGGAACAATATATTCAAGGAAACAGAAGTAGAACACATATGTTCCAGAGCAAATGAAAGTTGTTGGGGAGTTGAGGCTTCAGAAGTAGCAAGGGGGATTATACTGTGGAGGACTTCAGAAGGCATGCTAAGACATTTGGACCTTAACCTGTGGGTAATAGGAGTCATCAGTTTAAGGAAAAGGAAGTAACATCAAATTTGTATAACTTAGGACGTTGTGGGACAGATGATGAGGATAACAATAGGGACCTGTCAGGAGTGGGGAAAATAAAGGGACATAAAGAGGTAAGGAGGTTAGATGAATGATGAATGGGAATGTCTCTGGTAGAGGAAAGAGGAAGAATATGTATTAGATGGGGTAGTAAAGGAGGAAAAAATGGATTTGGATTTGGCTTTGGACATGTTGGATTTAATGTACCTGTGATACATCTAACCAGCAAGCAAATAATATGCAAATAACATTGTAAAAAAATTTTTTTATTTCAGCACATATTTATCATAGGTACAGAAACAGCTAAGATATGGTCCCTTCCTTCAAGGAGCTCAGTCTAGTAGGAAACCTAAAACAGGTAAACAGGCAATCACAGTGTAATATGAAAAGTTTTATGATAAGCAACCACAGAGTTTTTCTAGGACTTAGGTAGAGGTGGGGGAGGGGAGGTGGTTAGAGAAGGAAACCGAGCCAGATATGAATAGGAATTAGCTAAATGAAAAAGAAAGCAATAGGCATTCCAGAGACTAGGAAGAGCATTTATGGACCCAGGCATGAAATACTTTTAGAGAACACACGTAGCTCAGTGTGAGTAGAAATTTTTGACTGATCCATGTGTAAGGTCTATAATTCATGTGATAGAAATGATTTAAATCATGAAGGCCCCAAATCATAAAGGGCCTGAAAGTTCTGGGTAGCCATTGAATGAGGTTAGTATGATTAGATTTACATTTTAGAAAGATTGTTCTGTGCCCCAAAAGAAAAATGGGCAAAGGCATGAACTAATTTACAAAAGAAATGCAAATGACCAATAAATATATGAAAAAATAACTTTTGGCCAGGCGTGGTGGCTCACACCTGTAATCCTAGCACTTTGGGAGGCCGAGGCAGATGGATCACAAGGTCAAGAGATCGAGACCATCCTGGCCAACATGGTGAAACCCCGTCTCTACTAAAAATACAAAAATTAGCTGAGCGTGGTGGTGCACGCCTGTAGTCCTAGCTACTTGGGAGGCTGAGGCAGAAGAATCATTTGAACCCGGGAGGCGGAGGTTGCAGAGAGCCAAGATTGTGCCACTTCACTCTCGCATAGTGACAGAGCGAGACTCTGTCTCAAAAAAAAAAAAAAGAAAAGAAAAATAAACTTCCCTGATAAAGAAATGCGGTAAAATCACGAAGTGCAATTTTTTACCTATCAGATTGGTGATTAAAATGAATAATAATAACGCCTAGTGTTTGGAAAGGGTATGAGGAAAAAGATAATCTCAAACTACTGGTGATAATGTCAATTGATAAAATGGGGTGGTTTGGAGAGAGTATTAGCAATTTAGCATCATAAATAAAAACATTTAAGAATGTGCATCCACCTTGGCCCAAAAAAATCCACATCTAGGAAATCATTTTATGGGAATAATTAACACACCATCAAGATGTTTGTGTAAGGATGTTTATGACAGCATTGTTTCTAATAGTGGAAAAATTGGAGGCAGCTTAAATGTCCTAGTGAGAGAGTGTTAAGTCATGTTACAGCCATATGGTGGAATACCATGTAGCTGTTAAAATTATACTATAGATGTATGTTTATTGACATAGAAAGATGTTCATTATAATCATTAGTGAAAAAGACAGATTCCGGGAGCATATGTAGAGTATCCCGATTTTGTAAATTAGATAAAAGTGTTTACGCATCTAAAGTGCACAAAAAATTTTGAAAGGTAATATACCAAAAGGATATCTCTGGATGATAAAGTTATTGATGATTCTTTTTTCTTTTTCTGGTGTATATTTAATTTTTTTAACCAGTGGACATGCATTACTTGTGTGATTTTTTTTTTTTTTTTCAAGTAAAATTAAGAATAAACAAACAAAAAATAAAGAGCATTCTGGCAGAAGTGTGAAGAAGTAATTGGAGGAGAGCAAGACTGGAGGCATAACGACTTATTTCAATAGTGCAGGCCAGAGATAACAAAGGACTAAGCCAAGGCAGGCAGAGTAGGAATGGAAAGGAGGGGATAGAGACAAGATATATCAAAGAGAGAATCTTAGGACTATTGACTAATTGGATAATGTAAGTGGTAGATGAAACCATGAGGCTGACAGAGCATTTATGGTCATGTAAGATGGCAGTGTGTTGTTCAGGTGTAAGGGAGTTTCTTTCATTCAGGTTCTTGTGTATATGAAGTTGGCAAGTTGACGTTTTTGAACAGGATTATTTTTCTCTCAGGGGCATGTAGAACAGTACAGAACCAGTCACTTTAGTATCCAGGGGAGGTGAGATGGGCTGATCATTTGGTGGCACTAAGAATGGGAATGGTCAGCTAGAGATTGGTGTCCGAGCTTGAGAGATGACATGTTTCTCTTCTCAGTTATGGGAGCTATGAGGAGCCTGATCCCAAGTCGAACACCCAAGACACAAGCTTCAGCAGCATCGGTGGGTATGAGGTATCAGAGGAGGAAGAAGATGAGGAGGAGGAAGAGCAACGCTCTGGGCCGAGCGTACTAAGCCAGGTCCACCTGTCAGAGGACGAGGAGGACAGTGAGGATTTCCACTCCATTGCTGGGGATAGTGACTTGGACTCTGATGAATGAGGCTTCCTTTGGGCCTCCTTGGTCAGCCTTCCCTGTTCTCCAGCCTAGGTGGTTCACCTTTCCCCAATTTGTTCGTATTTGTACAGTATCTGATCCTGAAATCATGGGATTAACTAACGCCTTAGCCTTTTTAAAAGTAGTAAGTAGTAAATGATAATAAATCACCTCTCCTGATCTTCCTGGGGCAATGTCACCCTGTGGTTTAAAACAAAGCAACCCCCTTTTCCCTACCACTATCAAAAAGAGCAAGCTCATTCTTCCGTGTCCTCCTTTAACTCCATTTACTGCTTTTGGTATAATTTTTCCCTGGGGAAGGAGGGGAAATTATGAAAGAACTAGTAACTTTATGTCCTCTTGATGTATTAGGAAATTTCCGGCCGGGCGTGGTGGCTCACACCTGTAATCTCAGCACTCTGGGAGGCCGAGGCGGGCGGATCACCTGAGGTCAGAAGTTCGACACCAGCTTGGCCAACATGGCGAAACTTCATCTCTACTAAAAATACAAAAACTAGCCAGGCATGGTGGCACATGCCTGTAATCCCAGCTACTCGGGAGGCTGAGACGGGAGAATTGCTTGAACCTGGGAGGCAGAGGGTGCAGTGAGTGGAGATCACGCCACTGCACTCCAGCCTGGGCGAAAGAGTGAGACTCCATCTAAAAAAAAAAAAAAAAAAAAAAAACTATTTCCAAGCATGGTATTATCTCACTTTTCTGATTTACAGGCTGGAACAGATGAGAGCCCTCCTGCTGGGACAGAGAATTGGGTTCTAGTGGACTCTGTGCTACACTTTAAACCTATGAGACAACCCGCCCATTATTTTATTATTTATTTAATTATGCAATGCCTAGTTCCTAAATGGATTTGAGGCAAATGACCGTAAATTTTAAAACAGCCTTTATGTCAGAAATGATAATGTTGCCATCTAAATGTTTTTTGTCCCTCCCCCTCAGGGGAAGTGCTAGGAAAATAGTAAGTTTCTTGGAGCAAAGACTGTCTTCTGTTTGTTTTCATGCTTAGGATATGGTTCTGTGCATAGTAGGTACTCAGTAAATGTTCGTAGAATCATAAAATCCTCAACAGATACATTACTGAGCATCTGCTTTTCGTGATAAGCACTCTATCAGATCCTTGGGGTGCAAAGGTAAATAAGACAAATCCCTTTTATCCAAAGAGCTCACCATCAAGTTGGGGGAGGGGAAGTGGAATTAAAAACATGTTAATAAATCATCATAGTACTGTGAGATAAGTGCAATTAAGAAGCTAGCTATAAAGTATAGGGGAAATAGAAGAGTAATCATGTCTGAAAAATCAGGGAAGTCTTCCCTAGAGGTAATTTTTAAGGTGATTGTTGAAGAATCAGTAGAAGCTTGCCAGATGGAAACGTCCAGGCAAAGTGTAATATGAAGTGGAAAGGCCACAGTCTAGAAATGGCAGAGTGTGTTCCTAGTTTGTTTGTTTGTTTGTACCTGCCTTGTTCCAGGAAGGATTTAAGGTGGTTTATATTCCAGTCCTTTAATGCTAGAATGGCTAGAGATGAGACTGAAAGATGGGCAGGAACCATATAATCACGAGCTTTGTGTTTGATGTTAATGCGTATGATTTTTATATTCTGGGAAATAAGCTCTCAGAGGAGTGATATAATCAGGTTTGTGTTTTAGAAATCTGTGTAATGAATGAAGAAAGAAATTGAAGAATCGTATGTAACAGATACATGTGATCCCATTTTTGTAAAAGACAGAACCATGTTTGTTTATTTATATCTGTTTGTATATACTTGTATATGCAAAGTAAAAGTCTGAAAGGATATGCTAACTGTTCACAATGATAACCCCTCCAGGAATGGGATTGGAGGGGAGGGGGCTTCTGTGTTTGTATGTGTGCAGGGTGGGATATTGTGCTTTTATTTCTGTATTGTTTGAATTTTTTTACAAGTATGTATTATTTTTGTAATAAAATTTTTAAAAAAATTCCAGCAGTAGTGTGGAGAATGATTTGGATGGATTTAGTTCAAGTAAGAGAGAATGGATCCTGAACTGGGGCTATGGCGTTGGGATGGGGAAGAGGGGGATAGATTTGAGAGATCTTTAGGGAGTAGTAGGACTTGGCATTTGGGGGTAGAGGAGGAGGAATGGAAGGTGGCTTCCAGAATTTTGGTTGGGGGGATCGGGTGAGTACATGGTATTCATTGGTTTATTTCAACATTTATCATGCCACCTATTTTGTTTTTTTAGATGGAGTCTCCCTCTCTTTGCCAGGCTGGAGTGCAGTGGCACGATCTGGGTGCACTGCAACCTCCGCCTCCCAGGTTCAAGTGATTTTCCTGCATCAGCCTCCTGAGTAACTGGGATTACAGGCACGCATCACCACGCCAGGCTCATTTTTCTAGGCTGGAGTACAATGGTGCGAACTGAGCTCACTGCAACCTCTGCCTCCCAGGTTCAAGCAATTTTTGTGCCTCAGCCTCCTGAGTAGCTGGGATTACAGGTGCCTGCCACCACACCCAGCTAATTTTGTATTTTTAGTAGAGACAGAGTTTTGCCATGTTGGCCCAAGCTGGTTTCGAACTCCTGACTGACCTCAGGTGATTCGCCCACCTTGGGCTCCCAAAGTGCTGGGATTACAGGTGTGAGCCACGGCGTCCAACCAAGATGGAGTTCCACCATGTTGGCCGGGCTGGTCTTGAACTCCCGACCTCAAGTGGTCCACCTACCTCAGCCTCCCAAAGTCTTGGGATTACAGGCATGAGCCACTGAACCTGACGAAGCCACCTGTTTTTATAAGCAGCCTGCCAGATGCTGATACAGGAGTAAGATGAGTCCCTGATTGCAAGGAACTTAGGGTCCAGAATGAGAGGTAGATATGTAAATAAGTCTAATAAAAAGTGATCATTGCAATAAATATTTACAAGAATCCCTAGTGAGAGGAAAAAGCTCTTGACTCTACCAAGTAAGAAAAAGAATGCTTCACAGAGGAGACCCTTAAAATCATGGAGAGTGGAAAGGAATTTACCAGATTGTCATAGGGGTGGGAGTGGGAAGGCATTCTAAGCAGAGGGAACAGAATGTTTAGCATGAAACATGTTCATAGAACTACAAGTAGTTCTGGACGGCTGGAATGCAGGAAACATACGTAGTACAGTGATCACAAGCTCAGAATCAAATGCTCATTTTAAAGTGATCGCTCTGGCAGCAGTATGAAAGTAGAGGGGAGAAGGGGTGATGCCAGATAAGAGATAATGGAGGCCAAAACTTTCACTGAGGCATTGGCAGCAGGGATGGAATGAGTGGCATATCTTGGTGACTGACTGGATAATGGAAAGTAAGGGAGTGGAACCTAGGTTTCTGATTTGGGTGACTGGATAAATGGTGATGCCATTTACTGAACAGGTTGAGGGTGGAACCTAGGGGAAACAAGCTTAGTTTGAAGCATGTTAAGTTTGAAGTATGGTATGTGTAAAGTATAGGATTTGTACAATCTTGGAAGTAGGGGAGATCACCCAGGAAGCATGTGTAGAGTCAGAGTATGGAGGATAGACTCCTGGTGAAGACCAGTATTTAGGGGTAGTCAGAAATAGAAATCCTGAAGAGTGGTGTTTCTCAAACCAGAGAAGGGATTTAAGGAAGAAAAAAAAGACAATATATTCAACACAGAAAATTAAAGTAAGTCAAGCCTGAGAGAGAGCATTTGGATTTGGCAACTAGTAAGTCCCTGGTGACCTGAGCAATCAAAAGCAGTTTTAGCATAGTGGTAAGATCGTAATCCCACCAGCAGTGGGGCAAGGAACAAATGGGAGGTGAGGAAGTGATGATAGAGATCATAGACTACTCTTTTTTTTTTTTTTTAAAACATAGAGACAGGGTTTCTCCATGTTGGTCAGGCTGGTCTCAAACTCCTGACCTAAAGTGATCCGCCCACATCGGCCTCCCAAAGTGCTGGGATTACAGACATGAGCCACTGTGCCTGGCCTGTAGACTACTCTTTTAAGAAGCTAGGGAGAGGGAGAGTCTTAAGATGAAAAATAAGTATACCTATGTAGGCTTAGGGAAAGAAAGCAAGAGAAGATAGTTGTTTGAGGGACCTGTGAAAACGGGAGAGGGTGTTAGCTAACATAGGTAGAGATGCTGCCTTGAGAGATCTTTTACCCTGAGAGAAAAGAATGGATATAGTTATATATCAGTGCATATAGGGAGATAGGAAATTGAGTTCACGCTTCATAACTTCAGCTTCCTCTGTGAAACTGTAAGATCATCCTTGGGACAAAAGTGAAAATGGGACTAGGGGCTTGAATACTTGTCCTATAGGGTATAATGAGAAACTGGAAACAAGCTAAATGTCCATCAGTAGCAGAGAGGTTGAATTATGGTATATCCATTCAGTTAAAGTGTGCAGCTGTTAAAAGAATAAGGAAAATCAGCTGGGCGTGGTGGCTCACACCTGTAATCTCAGCACTTTGAGATTGGGCCTTGGGAGGCCAAGGCGGGTGGATCATTGGACGTCAGGAGTTCAAGACCAGCCTGACCAACATGGTGAGACCCCATCTCTACTAAAAAAAAAAAAAAAAAAAAAAAAAAAATTGGCCAGGTATGGTGGTGTGTGCCTGTAAACCAGGCTACTCAGGAGTCTGAGGCAGGAGAGTCGCTTGAACCTGGGATGCCGAGGTTGCAGTGAGCCGAGATCAAGTCATTGCACTGCAGCCTGGGCAACAAGTGGAACTCTGTCTCAAAAAAAAAAAAAAAAAGGAAAATCTATATGTGCTAGGTGAAAAGATATTCTTGGGAAAAAAATTAGTAGGTAGTGTTTGATTTCATTTGTTTAGAGGGCAAAGGGGAAGAAATCCATGTTTATATACCCAAATAAAAGATTGGGCAAGATGTACTTCAGACTATTAACACATTCCAACTCTTAAGAGTGAGTCGGAATCAGGAGTGGGGATTCATTTTTTTCACTTCAGACCTTTCTGAGTAAGTTTAAGCAGGCTAGGCATGGTGGCTCATGCCTGTAATGCCAGCACTTTCTTGGGGCCGAGGCAGGTGGATCACCTGAGGCCAGGAGTTAGAGACCAGCCTGGTCAACATGGCAAAACCCCAACTCTACTAAAAATACAAAAATTAGCAGGGTGCAGTGGCACGTGCCTGTAGTCCCAGCTACTTGGGATGCTGAGGCAGGAGAATTGCTTGAACCTGGAAGGTGGAGGTTGCCGTGAGCCAAGACTGGGCCACTGCACTCCTGCCTGGGTGACAGAGAGAGACTCCATCTCAAAAAAATAAGTCTAGGCATTTTTGTTTTTAATTTTACGATAGTCACCGATGAAAATGGAAGTTGGAGCTGACCAGGGATCCATGAAAGGATTACTGAATGCTTTATGTACAAGGGAGGTTGAAGACTTAATTTAAAATGGTACCAATTTATTGTGGTGTGATTTTTTTTTTTCTCCAAAGGTACTTAGCAGCACCACTGGTCAGGGTGTAGAAGCACATATGGTAAACAGTCTGGGGCGAAAACCTGGTTATAAGGAATAGATTGGTGAATTTCATTTCAGTAACCCTTTCTTGACTACCCTCTACCAAGCACTGTGCTAGGTTCTGTGAATACCGCTCATGGTAAGAGTGTGATAAGTGAAATGATAAAATACACATGGCATACTTTGAAGGTACAGAGTAATCCCAACTCTGGATCTAAGGGAAACCTTTCCAGAGATTACTAGCTTGAATTAGGTAAAGAAAGCAATAGGGATAGGGAATGGGTATCGTTGCAGGCAGAAAAAATAGCATGTGCAATTAGCATGTGACTAAAGAATTAGGAATGGTTAGAGCATGGTACACATGGAAGGGCTGGCAAGAATTGAAATTGAGGGCTGGGCGCAGTGGCTCACGCCTGTAATCCCAGCACTTTGGGAGGCCGAGGCGGGTGGATCACGAGGTCAAGAGATCGAGACCATCCTGATCAACATGGTGAAACCCCGTCTCTACTAAAAATACAAAAAATTAGCT
>NW_022437031.1:8400457-8417263 GCF_009761245.1 Sapajus apella
TACAAAAAATTAGCTGGGCATGGTGGTGCGTGCCTGTAATCCCAGCTGCTCAGGAGGTTGAGGCAGGAGAATTGCCTGAACCCAGGAGGCGGAGGTTGCGGTGAGCTGAGATTGCGCCATTGCACTCCAGCCTGGGTAACAAGAGCGAAACTCTGTCTCCAAAAAAAAAAAAAAAAAGAATTGAAACTGAGGAATTAGCCAGGGTCCAGATTTTGGAGAGCTCTGTATGCTTTGCTAAAGAATTTGGCCTTTATCCTAAAGGTAGTGGGGATCTGTTGAAGGACTAGGATCATTTCAGCAGCAATTCAGAATGTGGATGGTAGGAGAGCAGGACTGGAAATGGTTATGGCGATCATTAGGTGAGACACGAGTTAGCTGTAAGGCAGGAACGGTGGTCAGAGATTTGAGGGAATTTAGGAGGTAGAATATATTTAAGATTTGATAACTGATAAGATGTGGATATTTCAGTCAATATTCATTGAGTCTAATGGATACCAGGCATTATTCTAGATCAGGGGTATCCAATCTTTTGGCTTCCCTGGGCCACATTGGAAGAAGAATTGTCTTGGGCCACACATAAAATACACTAACAGTAGCTGAGCAGCTTTTAAAAAATGTCTGCATAAATCTCATAATGTTATAAGAAAGTTTATGAATTTGTGTTGAGCCGCATTCAAAGCCTTCCTGGTCCACATGTGGCCTGTGGGCCACAGGTTGGACAAGCTTGTTCTAGATACAGCAATGAATAAAACAGCCCCTTCCCTCAAATAGCTTAGAATTTAGTGAAGGAAGGAGACAATAAACAATAGTGAGAAGTACTATTTAGAAAATAAAAGTGAGCTGGGCACGGTGGCTCACGCCTGTAATCCTAGCACTTTGGGAGGCGGAGGTGGGTGGATCACCTGAGGTCAGGAGTTCAAGACCAGCCTGGCCATCATGGTGAAACCCCATCTTAAAATAAATAAATAAATAAATAAATAGAAAATAAAAGTGATGTGAGAGGGTGTGGGTGAGGGTGCTAGGTTTTTTGTTGTTTTCAGACAGGGTCTCTGTCACCCAGGCTGAGTGCAGTGGCCTTGATCACAGCTTGCTGCAGCCTCAGCCTTCTAGGCTCACGTGATCCACCTCAGCCTCCTGAGTACCTGGGACTACAGGCACGTGCCACCACACTCGGCTAATTATTGTTTTGTATTTTTTGTAGAGACAGAGTCTTGCTATGTTGCCTGGACTGGTCTTGAACTCCTCGATGCAAGCAGTCCCTTCTGCCTTAACCTCCCAAAGTGCTGGGATTACCGGCATGAGCACCTGATGAAGGGTGCTAATTTAATGGTCAAAGAAGACCTTGCTGAGTAACTGTCATTGGCATGCAAATATATATGTATTACTTTGGTAAAGTTAAAACATTTTTTTAAGTGTGAAAAGGCAAGCAATAAAAGAATCTCAAAAGATACTTTGAAAGACTGTCCAGAAAAGTATGTAGAAACCAGGATATACTGTTTGTAGGGAAGCCAAAGAAGGAAAGTTTCAATGGATAGATTGGTCAGCAGTGTCCAGTACTTGTAGAAAGGTCAAATCAGATAAGGACCGAAATTTGTCATTTGAATTTGGCAGTTGGTGAGCCTGGTGAAAACAGTTTCTTTGGAATGGTGGGTGGAGCTGAAATCAGATGGCAAGTAGGTTGAAGAATTGAATGAAAAGAAGTAGCAACAGTTTCTAGGAGCTTGATTTGATTAAATAATAGCTATTATTCTTTGTGCCAGCCTCTCCACAGAGAGCTCTACTTACCTGACCTCATTTAATCCTGAACCATCTTTGAGATACATATTATTCCCATTTTACAAATGAAGGAACATGTTCAGGGTCATACAGATAGAGGGATTAGCCTTGGACTGGAGAAGGACTCTCTTTAAGGCCAGAAAGATGCGTATATGTGCAGTAGGAAGGGGGTAAAACCATGCCCTTGCACACTGTAGGCCCTGTTAAGTTTTGTCAGCCTGGCGTGTTGGCTCATGCCTGTCTGTAATCCCAGCACTTTGGGAGGCTGAGGCGGGAGCACATGAGGATCACATGAGCCCAGAAGTTTGAGATCAGTCTGGGCAACATAGAGAGACCTTGTCTCTAAAAAAATAAAGAAGTTTCATTTTTATCCTAAGAGTCGTGGGAAATTTTCAGTGGGAATGGGGTAGAATCTGAGAAGATGACCTCAGGTTTATGTTTCCAAATCAGTTGAAATAGCTAAAATGTTTTTTGGTTTTTTTTTTTTGTTTTTTTTTTTTTTTTGAGATGGAGTTTCACTCTTGTCACCCAGGATGGGGTGCAATGGCACAATCTTGGCTCACTGCAACCTTCACCTCCTCAGTTCAAGCGATTTTCCTGCCTCAGCCTCCCGAGTAGCTAGGATTATAGGCATGCACCACCACGCCCCGCTAATTTTTGTGTTTTTAGTAGAGACGGGGTTTCGCAATGTTGGCCAGGCTGGTCTCGAACTCCTGACCTCAGGTGACCCACCCACCTTGGCCTCCCAAAGTGCTGAGATTACAGGTGTGATCCACCACACCTGGCCATCCAAAAAAATTTTTTTTCCTATGGGTAGTTTAAACTTCATTTACAGATCTAGAGTCTTGGGAATTACATTACAATATTTGCTAAATATAATGATCTTTTCCCTTCCCCCAACTTTGAAAATAAACAACTGGTGTGCTTGTTAAAAGGACACTGATCCTAGGCCTCAGTTCAACCCTCTTGAGTCAGAATATCTACTGGAAAAGAGGTGGTAGTCTGTATATTTTATAGATGGGCCAAGTGATTCTTACTTGAGAAGTTTGGGAAACTGATCCAGCAACATTACCAAATTAATGTTATTCTCTATATCAGCTGTTCTTAAACTAGTATGCATCAAAATGGAGTAGAGATCGCTTATTGTGAAATTTCCATTCCTGGGCTTGGAATGTGCATTTATAATATGCACACCTGTAATTCTGATGCAGATAGTCTCTAAAACAGTAGCAACAGGCTGGGTGCAGTGGCTCACGCCTGTAATCCCAGCACTTTGGGAGGCCAGGGCAAGCGGATCACCTGAGATTGGAAGTTTGAGATCAGCCTGACCAACATGGAGAAACCCTGTCTCTACTAAAAATACAAAATTAGCTGGACATGGTGGTGCATGCCTGTAATCCCTGCTACTCAGGAGGCTGAGGCAGGAGAATCGCTTGAACCCGGGAGGCAGAGGTTGCAGTGAGCCAAGATCGCGCCATTGCACTCCAGCCTGGGCAATGAGAATGAAACTCTGTCTCAAAAACAAAAACCAAAACCAAAAAACAGTAGCAACATTATTAAAAATAATCCTTTGGTAAATACAAGTACTTTAGAAGAAATGTATAAAAATTACTAGGTATATCATATTGCAGATTGTTTTGGTTAGTAACTTAATAGTTGAGGTCTTTTTAAGTAATGAATTGCTCTTAACATTTCATATTTCATCTGTCATGCATAAATAATGATTAAAATTACATTTAAATTCTACAAGTTGGTTTAAATGGATATAAAAGTTTGAAAATAGTTTCTTTTAAATTTTGCCTATATAGGTTTGGATTTTCCACATTTTGGGGACTTGGAATCCAGAGTTTTCAGTCAACTCCATATTACAGCATTTCATCTTGTTTAAATATCCATTCATCTTGATTTACAATAAAATAAAAACGTACACTTATATCTTGTATTTGTGACTCTTACATAGTATACGTAAGACCTTCCATTAACCAGAAATTTGGTTATCTTACGGTATATGTAAGAAGTGGTCAAATAGAGTAAACAGTTAAATTACATTTGAGTAGTTGGAGGCCATGTTATATCAGTGATCACAAAATTACTCTCTCCTTGTGTTTCCTTCTTCCTATGAAATCAGGAATACTTTAAAGGAAAGAAAAGGCTATAATGGGAAATTAGAAACGTAAGTAGTCAAAACTAGAGAAATAGTACCCTCTTGGCTATAAATCAGTGCCTGAGTGAACCACTGTTACAGATGAAAATGTATAAAGGACCATCCTGGGCAGCATAGCAAGACCATGACTCTACAAAAAAAATAAACATATATATATATATGTATATATATATAAAGGTAGGGGAAAAGCTTTAGAACCACTTACTTTGTCCCCTGTTTCTGTTTCTGACAGGGCTAGAAAGTAACCTTTTCAACTTACTTACTCTCTGCTATTTAAAATAAACTATGACACAGTCAAATGAAAGCAGAACAAATACTTGAGAGCTCTCAACAGCTCCAAGTACTATAATACAGTTTCTTGATATATTTCCAAAATTCAAGTTTAGAGTAAGAATCGGGGGTTTTAAAAGGTTTGCTTCTCATTTCATTTTCTCTTCATTGTTTTAAACTTCGGAATTAAATTCTATGTCAACAGATTTAAGATCACCAAGTAAGTACGGGTTCTCCTAATTTTAAGCAACACATATCAGACTGGACAGAATTTGTTTACCAGAAGGTGTAATAGAAATTTTTTAAAAGGTAAGACAAATTTCTGTTAGGCTAGGCATGGTGGCTCATGCCTGTAATCCCAACACTTTTGGAGGCTGAGGTGGGAGGATCTCTTGAGGCCAATAGTTTGAGACCAGCCTGGCAACATAGGGAGACTTCCCCCACTATCGTCTCTACAAATAATTTTTTAAATTAGCTGGGCATTGTGGTGCATGCTTGTGGTACCAGCTACTCGGGAGGCTGAAGAAGGATCACTTAAACCCCAAGAGATTGAGGTTGCAGTGAGCCATGATCATGCCACTGCACTCCAGCCTGGGTGACAGACCCTGTCTCAAAAAAAATTTCTAAACAATTAAACCAGAAGGTGTTCCCTTTAACTCAATTCTGGCATGATTATTTTTAATTGATATTTAGAAGTTATTACATAGTAAATATATCCATTCCATTAAAATACATTTTTATATCCCAGTGTAGCCAATTGACCTAATTTCAAGGGCTCTTCATTTTATAACATAAATTCTAGGTTTTTCCATGCAAACCTCTAATTATTAAAGTTTCGAGCAATTAGACTGCTTTTGCTACCAGTTGGAGCTGTGTAAATAGGACTGCCTGGAGCTTTCCCTCGATGTCAAGTCTTACCATCGATAATGCCCCGAAACTTCAGATGTAGTCTCTCAATAAGTAGCCTGTAAGTGGCCAGGTGTGGTAGCTCATGCCTGTAATCACAGCACTTTGGGAAGCTGAAGGAGGAGGATTGCTGGAGCCCAGGAGTTGGAGACCAGCCTGGGCAAGATGGTTAGACCCCATCACTACAAAAAATACAAAAAATTAGCCAGGCATGGTGGCACGCCCCTGTGGTCCTAGCTACTCGAGAGACTGAGGTGGATCGATTGAACCCAAGAGGTGGAGGTTGCAGTGAGCCAAGATAGTGCCACTGCACTCTAGCCTGGGCAACAGAGTGAGACCCTGAATCAAAATCACATATATACGTGTGTGTGTGCGTGTGTGTGTGTGTGTAAGTGTAAGAGAGGCTGTGCTGTCCTGTCCCCTCCCTCCAATATTCATTACAACATAACTGCAAATTCCCATTAACTCACTTTTTTTCTCCAACATAAGCTAATCTTGCGCATTTTGCCAGGGACCTATTTGCTTGCCTAGTTTGAGTATGCTGCTATAGACTGTTCAGAGACGCTCATGTCCATGATTTACAAAATAAACTAAGTGACTGGTGACACTGTTCTCAAATTAAGATAGTGTTAGTACCTAAGAACATGGCTTTGAAGTCAAACTCCTGTGCTTAAACTCAGACTATTTAGGTAGGTCACCTGAGCCATAGTCTCCTCATCTGTAAATATAGGACACTAAGATGGTTGTAAAGATTAAATGAAATAATTTATTGTAAAGTGCTTAGAATAATGTCTGGCACATAGTAACTATTCAGTAAGTGTTATTTTATGACATATAGTAAATAATAATAATGAATGTAAGAGAAGAGAGGTGGATCTTCCCTTGTTCTGATTCCACAGCTCATCAATTCCTCAATCACAAGCTTCCAGTGTTGCAGTTCAAGTAGAACACAGCATGCTGGTAAAACAGTGAATGCAAAACTGTTGAGAGTTCCTTCAGTGCTGCCTGGAAGAAAAATTAAAATAATAATAAATAAATAAATAAATAAATAAAACTGTTGGGAGTATATCCTCTTAGAGAAGACCAGTTGACCATCCAGTTAGTTGACCAATGATAGCATTCATCATAATTCATGTTTTCAAGTCTCACCAATCAAGTGTGTCCGAACCTTAAATCAGACTGATATCTAAACATTGACTATTAAGAATCTCCAACGAAAAATTTAACAAATAGGCAAATACTCATATTTGTTGATCATCACATTCTCTCCTGGTTGGCAAATCTACATGTCAGAAGATCAGAAGACTTTTTTTTGAGATGGAGTTTCACTCTGTCACCCAGCCTGGAGTGCAGTGGCGCAATCTCGGCTCACTGCAGCCTCTGCCTCCCGGGTTCAAGTGATTCTCATGCCTCAGCCTCCTGAGTAGCTGGGATTACAGGCACATGCCACCATGCCTGGTTAATTTTTGTATTTTTAGTAGAGACAGGGTTTCACCATGTTGGTCAGGCTGGTCTCAAACTCCTGACCTCAAGTGATTCGCCCGCCTCAGTCTCCCAAAGTTCTGGGATTACAGGTGTGAGCCACCATGCCTGGTTGACCGAAGACATTTTAATCAGAATATTGCTCAATGAGAAAATCAGAACCAGGCAGTGAGTTGGATTTTATTTTTAACTTTTTGCTATGGAAAATTTTAAACATACTTAAAAGTAGAAAGAGTATAATGAACCTTCAAGAGTATAGTGAACCATTATCAAGCTTTAACAGTTAACAACATTTTGCTAGTCTTCTTTCATCTATTCAGACTCCACCCTTTTTCTGGGAAAGGTGCTGTGGTATCTTAAATCCCAGACATTTTATTTTACCAGTAAATTCTTCAGTATCTCTTATAGAAAAAATTTTCTAAAATTAATAACTCTTCTGGCCAGGCACAGTGGCTCATGCCTATAATCCCAGCACTTTGGAAGGCTGAGGCAGGAGGATTGCCTGAGCCCAGGAGTTTGAGGCCAGCCTGGGAAACATAGCGAGACCTCCATCTCTACAAAAAGATAAATAAATAATAATAAAATGGGCTGGCGTAGTGGCGCATGCCTGTAGTCCTAGCTACTTGGGAGGCTGAAGTGGGAGGATCGCTTGAGCCCAGGAGTTCAAGGCTCCAGTGAGCTATGATCACACACACCACTGCACTCCAGTTTAGGCAACAGAATGAGATCCTATCTCTAAAAATAAACGCTTCTACCATTATAACATTTATCAAATAAGTAATAATAATCCCCTAATACTATCTAATACCCAATTTATGTTCAAATTTCTCCATTGTTTCTAAAACGTCTTTATACATTTGGCTTGTTGAGATCAGGCTTTAGACATTATCTTTGAAGTCTTTTATATTAAGAGTTTAGGCCAGGCGAGGTGGCTCCGGCCTGTAGTCCCAGCACTTTGGGAGGCCGAGATGGGCAGATCGCTTGAGGTCAGGAATTGTAGAACTGCCTGGGCAACATGATGAAACCCTATCTCTACAAAAAATACAAAACTTAGCCAGGCATGGTGGCATGTGCCCATAAGTCCCAGCTACTTGGGAGGGTGAGGCAGGAGGATCGCTTGAGCCTGGAGGCAGAGGCTGCAGTGAGCCACGAGCCCACCACTGCACTCCACACTCCAGCCTGGGTGACAGAGTGAGACCCTGTCTCCACAGACACACACACACACACACACACACACCCCAAAAAAAATCCCACCAATCTTTTTCTTTCTTTCATGAGCTAATTATACAGGATTTTTTAAAAAAACAATGGCATTTATTTCTCTTTCTTTTTTTTCTTTTGAGGCAGAGTCTCCCTCTGTCACCTAGGCTGGAGTGCAGTGGCACAATCTTGGCTCACTACAGCCTCTGTCTGGCAGGTTCAAGCAATTCTCCTGCTTCAGCCTCCGGAGTAGCTGGGATTACAAGCACCTGCCACCATGCCCAGCTAATTTTTTTATTTTAATAGAGACAGGGTTTCACCATGCTGGCCATGGTTGGCCAGGCTGGTCTCGAACTCCTGACCTCAGGTGATCCCCCTTCTTGGCCTCCTAAAGTACTGGGATTACAGGGGTGAGCCAACTTGCCCAGCCTAAAAATGGCATTTATTTCTTGAGGAAGCCAGGTGACTGAATTTCTCACAGTATGGCTGATTGTACTCCCAGTATTTTTCTGTACTATCAGTGGACATTTAGACCATCAATCCAGTAGGCTGGATTAGATTCAGGTAAAAATGATTTTCTTTGTGTGGATCAAGATGCTTTATAAGTGATGGCGTATGCTTCCTATTGTATCACATGAGAAGGCATGTGATGTCTGATTGTTGTGTTCAATGATTGTACTGCCTGGTTATCATCAAGCACCCGTTTTCTCTATAGGATTGCATTTCTACCAGGACACTCCCCACTTCCAGATAGTGCTGGTGAATACTGATGAATTTGGCCTGTACTCTGGACGCTCATCTGATGACTTGCTTACTATCCTTATTCTGTTAATACATCATTTCATCAGATAGAGCTCAGTGTAGTTGCTGAAATAGAAGTATCTTACCTACTGACACCTACTGATTTATTTGGGGTAATCCTGTGCTTATCCCAAATAAACTTAATTGATTTTAGAGTGTTAAAAATCTCACAGATCCCTTCCAAGGATGGCTTATTTTAGAAGCCTTACATTTTTCCTTTATTACCTGCTAATAAAGGAAAACATAATTATTTATTATTTTTATTTTTTACAGACATAGTCTCACTCTCCACCCAGGCTGGAGTGCAGTGGCACAATCACAGCTCACTGCATCCTTGAATTCCTGAGCTCAAGGAATCCTCTCACCTCAGCCTTCTGAGTAGCTGGAACTACAGGCTTGTGCCATCACATCTGGCTAATTAATTTTTTTGTAGAGACAGGGGTCTCACTATGTTGCCCAGGCTGGTCTCAAACTCCTGAGCTGAAGCAATCCTTCCGCCTTGGCCTCCCAAAGTGCTAGGATTACAGGTGTAAGCCACCACTCCCAGCCTTGGTTTTTAAACTATGAAATATTCCTTCAGAAAAATAAAATAATGAAGAAAAAATAAAATAAACTATGAAATAGCTCATGTGTAAAATAATGTAGAATTAAAAAGTCCTAAATAATTATCCTAAAATATTATCCTAAAGTAATATAGGATATTTTAGATATGGAAAATAATAAAACCATTAAATGTGTACCTACCACCTAGCTTAAGAAATCACATTTTTCCTTCAATACTTTTATTTTGGACTAATTTTAGATTTTTTTTTTCCCTGAGACGGAGTCTTGCCCCGTCACCCAGGCTGGAGTGCAGTGGTGCGATCTCGGCTCACTGCAACCTCCACCTCCTGGGTTCAAGCAATTCTTCTGCCTCAGCCTGCCGAGTAGCTGGGATTACAGATGTGCGCCACCACGCCCGGATAATTTTTTGTATCTTTAGTAGAGACAGGGTTTCGCTATGCTGGTCAGGCTGGTCTCAAAGTCTTGACCTCATTGTCCGCCTGCCTCGGCCTCCCAAAGTACTGGGATTACAGACGTGAGCCACCGCGCCCTGCCTAATTTTAGATTTATAGAAGAGAGTTTCCATATACTCTTTACCTGGCTTCCCCTAATGTTAACATACTACTAAAGGCACATTTATTAAAACTAAAATATTAGCATTTGTACAGTTCTTTAAACTATAGACTTTATTCAAATTTTACTAGTTTTTTCACTAACATCCTTTTTCTCTTCCAGGATCCAATTCAGGATACCATGTTGCATTTGGTCATTATGTCTCTTTTTGGTTTTTTTTTTGATTGTTTGTTTATTTTTTATCTTTTCATGATATTCAGTTAGGATTTCAATGTGGAGTATTGTCTCTTTCGTCTTCAATCTGTGAATCTTCTCAGTCTTTCCTTGTTGTTCATGATATTTTGGAAGAGTACTGGCCAGGTATTTGGAGAATGTCTTTCAATTTGGGTCTGATATTTTTCTCATTATTAGACTGGGTATTTTTGGGCCGAATACCACAGAGATTAAGTATATCTGCATCCTGTCAGGTGGTACACATAACATCAACATGACTTATTATTGGTGATATTAACATTGATCGGTTGGTTAAGGAGCTGTCTGCCAAATTTCTCCACTTGATCTTAGCCAAAAGGCTGAAAGCTGAAAAGCAATGCTAGATTTCTTCACTATGAAGTTGCTGTTGGCTGGGCCTGGTGGTTCATGCCTGTAATTCCAACACTTTGGGATGTCAAAGCAGGAGGATCACTTGAGGCCAGGAGTTTGAGACAGGCCTAGGCAACATAGGGAATAGAACCCCGCACTATGCCTGCAAAACAATTTTTTTGGTGGTGAGGGGGGCAGAGTCTCACTCTGTCACCCAGGCTGGAGTGCAGTGGTGCAATCTCGGCTCACTGCAACTTCCACCTCCTGGGTTCAAACAATTCTTTGCCTCAGCCTCCAGAGTGGCTGGTTCTACAAGCGCACACCACCACGCTTGGCTAATTTTTTGTACTTCTAGTAGACATGGAGTTTCACTGTGTTGGCCAGGCTGGTCTGGAACTCCTGTCCTCAAGTGATCCTCCCACCTTGACTTCCCAAAGTGCTGGGATTACAGGCATGAGCCACTGAGCCTAGCTGCATACACTAATCTTTAGAAGCAAGTCACTAAGTTCAGCTCACACTCAAAATCGGGGGAAATTAAGTTCCACCTTGCAGAGGGAGATATATCCAAGAAGTTGTGGACATGTTAAAACCACCATAGTCATTAATAAATTTTGATAGGTCCCTTACATTTTGACTCATCCTAATTTTATCATTACCAATATTGCCTGCACTATCATCCACCTCATATTTCCTCATCCATGAGGTTATTGCCAGTTTGTCTTCTTGAAAACCATAAGGTACAGCAGTTTCCCAGACTTGTCTGGTTATAATCACCTGGGGTACATTGGTTTCCAAGCCCCTCCTCTAGAGTCAGATTCAGTGTGTCTGGGGTATGAGCTTGGAAACTAGTTTTAAAAGCAACTCAGGCCGGGAGTGGTGACTCACGCATGTAATCCCAGCACTTTGAGAGGCTGAGGGGGGCAGATCACCTGAGATTAGGAGTTCAAGACCAGCCTGGCCAATAGGGTGAAACCCCGTCTCTACAAAAATACAAAAATTAGCCGGGCATGATGGCGAGTGCCTGTAATCTCAGCTACTTGGGAGGCTGAGGCAGGAGAATGGTTTGAACCCAGGAGGCAGAGGTTGTGGTGAGCTGAGATCGTGCCACTGCACTCCAGCCTGGGCGACAGAGTGAGACTCTGTCTCAAAAAAAGAAAAAAAAAGAAACTCAGCTGACTCTTATTGTAACACTAATTTGAGAAGCACTGGCTTATGCGTCATTTCTCTTTACTCCCTGTTTTCTATTAGCTAACCATGGACATACACCTCACTTTTTTTTTTTTTTTTTTTTTTTTTTTTTTTTTGAGATGGAGTCTTGCTCTGTGGCCAGGGTGGAGTGCAATGGCGTGATCTTGGCTCACTGCAACCTCCGCCCCCTAAATTTCAAGCCATTCACCTGCCTCAGCCTCCTCAATAGTTGGGACTACAGGCACACGCCACCACGCCCGGCTAATTTTTGTATTTTTAGTAGAGACGGGGGGTTTCACCATGTTGGCCAGGCTGGTCTCAATCTCTTGACCTCGTGATCCCCCCTCCTCAGCTTCCCAAAGTGTTGGGATTATAGGCGTGAGCCACCGCGCCTGGCTTTACACCTCACTATTCTATAGTTTGCAATCCTCCCACCTCAGCCTCCCAAGTAGCTGGGACTGCAGGTGCATGCCACTGTACTTGGATAATTTTTAAAGTTTTTTTTATTTGTTTTTATTTTTCTTTAATTTTTAAATTTTTTATTGTGGAGACAGGATCTCACTTCGTTGCCCAGGCTGGTCTTGAACTCCTGGGCTCAAGTGATCTTCCCACCGCAGCCTCCCAAAGTGCTGAGCCACCGTGCCCAACTTATAATTTCCTTATTTAGGTATAGTTTCCTTATTTTCATTTTCAAAATTTAGGAAATTTGCACTTTCCCATCTTTCATAAAGTAAGGATATTATTTAGACTGGACGCAGTGGCTCACGCCTGTAATCCCAATACTTTGGGAGGACAAGGCAGGAGGATTGCTTGAGCTCAGGAGTTGAAGACCAGCCTGGGCAACATAGAGAGACCCAGCTCTACTAAAAATAAAAACAGATTAGCCAGATGTGGTGGCACTTATCAGTAATCCCAGCTACTTGGGAGGCTGAGGCAAGAGGATCTCTTGAGCGCAAGAGATTAAGGCTACAGTGAGCTATGATGACACAACTGTACTGCGGCCTGAGTGACAGAGCAAGACCCCGTCTAAAACAACAAAAAACCAAAATTAAGAATAGTAAAATGTAAACTACAAGAGAGATTTACAGACGGGAAAGGGAAGGTGATCTCCATCTGTTTCGTTCTAGTTTTTTTTGGGGGGACGGAGTTTCACTCTTGTTACCCAGGCTGGAGTGCAATGGCGCGATCTCGGCTCACCGCAACCTCCGCCTCCTGGGTTCAGGCAATTCTCCTGCCTCAGCCTCCTGAGTAGCTGGGATTACAGGCACGCACCACCATGCCCAGCTAATTTTTTTTTGTATTTTTTTTTAGTAGAGACGGGGTTTCACCATGTTGACCAGGATGGTCTCGATCTCTTGACCTCTTGATCCACCCGCCTCGGCCTCCCAAAGTGCTGGGATTACAGGCGTGAGCCACCGCGCCAGGCCTTTTTTTTTTTTTTTTTTTTTTTTTTTAATTTAATCCCCCTCTATTGCCCAGGCTGGAGTGCAGTGGTGCGATCTCTGCCCACTGCAACCTCTGCCTCCCAGGTTCAAGCGATTCTCCTGCCTCAGCCTCCTGAGTAGCTATAGGTGTGTGCTACCACTCCTAGTTAATGTTTGTATTTTTAGTAGAGATGGGATTTCCCTATGTTGGCCAGGCTGGTCTCGAACTCCTGATCTCAGGTTATCTGCCCGCCTTGGCTTCCTGAAGTGCTGAGATTACAAGTGTGAGCCACTGCGCCCAGCCTCCCCATAGTTTTGATTACTTCCTTGAGGCCTTCACTGCTTTACTTTGCTGACCGGTTTTTCTTGAGGGGTTTATCTGTGCTTATTTCTTCTAAGATTGGGAGGTTTCAGTAAGGATGCCATTCACTTTTATTACCCATGATAATAATTTCTACATCTACCATTTATTGATCATATAATATTCCAGATCATATAATATGCTTTAGGTATTAGGTTTAACCATATGAAAAACATTTTTGTAGGTCAAAATGAATAAATATTGGCAGTTTCATATGTTTCAATCTAGTCTATTTAGTCTCTCTTAATCCTCATAATAACCCTGAGGGTAGGTGGTAGTATACCTGTTTTTACAGAAGGGAAAACTGAAGATTAGAAGGATTAAGTGACTTTTTTTTTTTTTTTTTTTTTTTTTTGAGACAGAGTCTTGCTCTGTTGCCAGGTGCCAGGCTGGAGTGCAGTGGTGTGATCTCGGCTCACTGCAACCTCCGCCTCCCGGGTTCAAGCAATTCTCCTGCCTCAGCCTCGAGAGTAGCTGGGACCACAGGTGCGCGCCACCATGCCCAGCTAATTTTTGTATTTTTTAGTAGAGACGGGGTTTCACCATGTTCTCGATCTCTTGACCTCGTGATCCGCCTGCCTCGGCCTCCCAAAGTGCTGGGATTACAGGCGTGAGCCACCGCGCCCGGCCCATTTGTAGCATCACTAAGTGGTAGTGCCAGGATTTGAACATGGGACTACCTGTTTTCAAAACACATTTTTAAAAAATTATTTATTTATTTATTTATTTTCTTGAGATGGATCTCACTCTGTTGCCCAGGCTGGAGTGTAGTGGTGTGATCTTGGCTCAATGCAACCTCCGCCTCCCAAGTTCAAGCAATTCTCCTGCCTCAGCCTCCTGAGCAGCTGAGATTACAGGCATGTACCACCACATCTGGCTGATTTTTGTATTTTTAGTAGAGACAAGGTTTCGCCATGTTGGTCAGGCTGGTCTCGAACTCCTGACCTCATGATCTGCCTGCCTCGGCCTCCCAAAGTGCTGGGAACACAGGCATGTGCCACACTGTACCCAGCCTCAAAACATGTTTTTAAAGACAATACACCTTTAGGCTGGGTGCGGTGGCTCACACCTGTAATCCCAGCACTTTGGGAGGCTGAGGCAGGTGGATCACCTGAGGTCAGGAGTTCGAGACCATCCTGACTAACATGGTGAAACCCCGTCTCTACTAAAAATACAAAAATTAGTGGGGCATGGTGGCACATGCCTGTAGTCCCAGCTACTCGGGAGGCTGAGGCAGGAGAATCACTTGAATCTGGGAGTGGAGGTTGCAGTGAGTCGAGGTCACGCCACTGCACTCCAGCCTAGGCAACAAGAGCAAAACTCCGTCTCAAAACAAAACAAAACAAAACAAAGTACAGTACACCTTTAAAGAAAATATTATGATGAGAATGTGGTAAAGCAGGTTCTGAAACACTGCTTGGGAGTGTACAGTACAACTTTGCTGAAAGCTATTTCACACTGTGCATCAAGAGTGTTAAGTATTTTCAGACTGAGCCTGGTGGCTTACACCTGTAATCCCAGCACTTTTGGGAGGTCAAGGTGGGTGAATCGCTTGAGTCCAGGAGTTTAAGACAAGCCTGGGCAACATGGTGAAAACCCATCTCTACAAAAAATACAACAATTAGTCGGGCATGGTGGCACGCACCTGTAGTCCCAGCTACTCGGAGGCTCAGATGGGATGATTGCTTGAGCCCAGAAGATCGAGGCTGCAGTGAGCCATGATAGTGCCATTGCACTCCAGCCTGGGCAACAGAGACTCTGTCTCAAAAAATAAAATATAATATAATATAAAATAAAAGGATGTTCATACCTTTGCATCTAGTAATGTCATTTCTAGAGAATTATCCTAAGGAAATAATCAGAGATGAACATGAAGATACATGTAAAATATGCTCATCAAAGCATTGTATTTTTTTCATTAAAAAAAAAAATATATATATATATATATATTTAGAGACGGGGTTTCGCCACATTGCCCAGGCTGGAGTGCAGTGGCTATTCACAAGCTCGATCCCACTACTGATCAGCACGGGAGTTTTGACCTGCTCCATTTCCGACCTGGGCCAGTTCAGCCCTCCTTAGGCAACCTAGTGGTCCCCCGCTCCCGGGAGGTCACCATATTGATGCCGAACTTAGTACGGCCACCCCATCGGCATAGCGCACTACAGCCCAGAACTCCTGGGCTCAAGCCATCCTCCCACCTCAGCCTCCTGAGTAGCTGGGAGGACTACAGGCACCTGCTACCTCGCCTGGCTATATTTTTAATATTAAAAATTGGAAACAGGCTGGGTCTAGCGGATCACACCTTTAATCCTAGCACTTTGAGAGGCTGAGGCAAGCAAGTTGCTTGAGCCCAGGAGTTCAAGACCAGCCTGGGCAGCATGGTGAAACCCTGTCTCTACCAAAAAAAAAAAAAAAAAAAAAGTAGCCAAGCATAGTGGTGTGAGCCTGTGGTTCCAGCTACTTGGGAGACTGAGGCAGGAGGATTGCTTGGGCCCGAGGTCAAGGCTACAGTGAGCCATGATTGTGCCACTGCACTCCAGCCTGGGCAACAGAGGGCGAGCCCGTGTCAAAAAAAAAAAAAAAAAAAAAATGGAGAATGGATGTGGTGGCTCACACCTGTAATCCCAGCACTCTGGAAGGCCAAGGCAGCAGGATGGCTTGAGCCCAAGAGTTTGAGATCAGCCTGAGCAACAAAGCAATACCTTGTCTCTACTAATAAAAATAAAACAATTAGCTGAGTGTGGTGGCATGTGTTTGTAGTTCCAGCTACTCAGGAGGATCCCTTGAGCCCAGGAGTTTAAGGCTGCAGAGAGCTATGATCACACCACTGCACTCCAACTTGGGTGACAAAGAGAAAGGGTATGGCCACAAGATGGATATGGGAAATGGGGAAATGCTCGTAACATAATAAGTGAGACAATATACAAAATTAAGTATGACCACTTTATTTGTTAAGTGTAGAAAAGGTCTGGAAAATAACACGTAATGGTGGCTGGGCACAGTAGCTCATACCTGTAACCTCAACGCTTTGAGAGGCTGAGGAGGGAGGATTGCTTGAGCCCAGGAGTTCAAGACCAGCCTAGCAACATAGGGAGCCTCCTTTCTACAAATAAGTAAAAAATTAGTAGCCAGGCATGGTGGTGCAAACCTTTAGTCCCAAGTACTTGGGAGGCTTGGGTGGAAGGATCATTTGAGCCTGGGGAGTTGAGGCTCAAGTGATCCTCCCACATCAAGTGTCTCCAGAATAAATAAATTGATAATGAAGTTTTATTTTTATTTTATTATTTTTTGAGACGGAGTTTCACTCTTGTTGCCCAGGCTGGAGTGCAGTGGCACTATCTTGGCTTACGGCAACCTCCGCCTCCCGGGTTCGAGTGATTCTCCTGCCTCAGCCTCCCGAGTAGCTGGGATTACAGGCACCCACCACCATGCCCAGCTAATTTTTGTATTTTTAGTAGAGATGAGGTTTTGCCATGTTGGCCAGGCTGGTCTCAAACTCCTGGCCTCAAGTGATCCACCTACCTTGGCCTCCC
>NW_022437031.1:8417363-8588766 GCF_009761245.1 Sapajus apella
TGGTCACGCAATTCTTATGCCTCAGCCACCGAGTAGCTGGGATTACAGGAGCCTGCCACCATACCTGGCTAATTTTCTGTATTTTTAGTAGATACTGGCTTTCACCATGTTGGCCAAGCTGGTCTCGAACTTCTGGCAACAGGTGATCCACCCACCTTGGTCTCCCAAAATGTTAGGATCACAGGCGTGAGCAACCAAGCCCGGACTATTTTCCTTTTTGCTTTCTTTTTTTCTTTCTTTTTTTTTTTGAGACAGAGTTTCACTCTTGTCGCCCAGGCTGGAGTGCAGCAATGTGATCTCAGCTCTGCCTCCTAGGTTCAAGTGATTCTCATGCCTCAGCCTCCCGAGTAGCTGGGATTACAGGTGCCTGCCACCACACCCAGCTAATTTTCGTACTTTTGGTAAAGACAGGGTTTCACCATGTTGGCCAGGCTGGTCTCGAACTCCTGACCTCAGGTGATCCGCCTACCTTGGCATCCCAAAGTGCTGGGATTACAGGGGTGAGCTACCACGCCTGGTCTTTTTTTTTTTTTTTTTTTTTTTGAGATAGAGTTTCATTCTATCACCCAGGCTGGAGTGCAGTGGCGTTATCTTGGCTCACTGCAGCCTCCGCCTCCTGGGTTCAAGTGATTCTCCTGCTTCAGCCTCCTGAGTAGCTGGGATTACAGGTGCCAGCCACCATGTCTGGCTAATTTTTTTTTTTGACATGGAGTCTTGCTCGGTTGCCCAGTCTAGAGTGCAGTGGCCTGATCCTGGCTCATTGCAACCTCCATCTCCTAGATTCAAGTAATTCTCCTGCCTCAGCCTCCTGAGTAACTGGGATTATAGGCACGTGCCACCATGCCTGGCTAATTTTTTTTTATTTTTGGTAAAGATGGGGTTTCACCATGTTGGTTAGGCTGATCTTGAACTCCTGACCTCAAGTGATCTCCCCGCCTCAGCCTCCCAAAGTGCTGGGATTATAGGCTTGAGCTATGGTGCCTGGCCTAATTTTTTTTTTTTTTTTTAGACAGAGTCTGGCTCTATCACCCAAGCTGTAGTGCAGTGGCGTGGTCTCAGCTCACTGCAACCTCCATCTCCTGGGCTCAAGCGATTCTCTTGCCTCAGCCTCCTGAGTAACTGGGATTATAGGCGTGCGCCACCAAGCCCAGCTAATTTTTGTATTTTTAGTAGAGACAGGGTTTCACCATGTTGGCCAGGCTGGTCTTGAAGTCCTGACCTCAAGTGACCCACCCACCTAAGCCTCCCAAAGTGCTTGGATTACAGGTATGAGCCACTGTGCCCCAGCCCTTCCATTCATTTTTTTTTTTTTTTTTTTTAACAAGAATGTATAGGCCAGGTGTGGTGGCTCATGCCTGTAATCCCAGCGCTTTGGGAGGCTGAGGTGGGAGGATCACTTGAAGCCAGGAGTTAGAGAGCAGCCTGGCAACAAAGGCAGAACCCGTGTCTAACAATAAAATAAAATAAAAAACAGGTGGCATGCACCTGTGGTTCCAATTACTGGGGAGGCTGAGGTGGGAGGATTGCTTAAGCCCAGGAGGTCAAAGCTACAGTGAGTGGTGATCATTGCCACTGCCCTCCAGCCTGGACAACAGAGAAAGACCATGTCTCAAAACATATATGCATATGAATGATATATAATGCTTTCTAAACAGTATGTTATAAATTGTCTTCTATATTTCTACATAGTTTATGAAATGGTCACTTTTAATAGCTACTTATAGCTGCTTAATTTTTTTTTTTATAGAGACGGGGTTTTGCCACGTTGGACAGGCTGGTTTCCAACTCCTGACTTCAAGTGATCCACCCGCCTCGGCATCCCAAAGTGCTGGGATTATAGGCATGAGCTACCGAGCCCGGCCTAATTTTTTTTTCTTTTAATGTGACAGGGTCTCTCTCTGTTGCCCAGGCTGGAGTGCAGTGGTGCAATCGTGGCTCACTGAAGCCTGGACTTTGTGGGCTCAGATGATCCTCCCACTTTGTTACCGGTGGAGGGTGTCCAGGTTCTTGGCGTTTTGAACAAATAGTTGTACAAAAGGCACAAACAAAGCAAGGAAAGAGTGAAGCAACAAAAAAGCAGAGATTTATTGAAAACGAAAGTACATTCCACAGGGTAGGAGAGGACCCGAGCAGCAACTCAAGGGCTCAGATACAGAATCTTCTCAGGTCCAAATACCCGCTAGAGGTTTCCCATTGGCTACTTGGTGGTGTTCACCCCATGTAAATGAAGTGGTGGCCCAAAATCAGTCTGATTGGTTGTTGACAGCAGCCAATCTGAGGCTGAAGTGACATTGCAAAGTTACGGTCCTATGCAAACTTCTGATTGGTTGAGGTGTTTTCAATTTCCCATCTGCCAGGCAGAAAAGAAGGGGGTTTGCCTCTGGTTCTTTTGTTACTTAGACATGGAAGGTTAGAGTTTTCCTTTCAATTTAGTTCTAGTAAGTCAGTGTGAAACGGCCTTAGGTCCCCTGCCTCCAGACCCTTTCTCCTGCCTCAACCTCAGCCTCCCAAGTAGCTGGGACTACAGGCATGTGCCACCACGCCTGGCTAATTTTTTGTAGTTTTTTTGACAGATAAAAGCTTTTGCACAGGCTGGTCTCAAACTCTTGGGCTCAGGCAATCTGCCCCCCTTGGCTTAATAGTTTATTAAATTAATTTATCCTTTTTTATGTAGCCATTTCCCTATTATTATTAGTTTGTTCTAAGATTTCTGAATTTTCAAGAATACAATGAACATTTCATCCACATAGCTTTTACTTCTGTCTCATTGTTTCTCTTGCATCAGTTCTTGAGTTTAGAATTATTAGGCCAAAGATCAAAAACAATTATTTGAAACTGTTATTGGCTGGGTACGGTGGCTCACACCTGTAATCCCAGCACAGGGGAGGCCGCGGCAGGCAAATCACTTGAGGTCAGGAGTTTGAGACCAGCCTGGCCAACACGGTGAAACCTCGTCTCTACTAAAAATACAAAAGCCAGCCGGGCGTAGTGGTACACACCTGTTAATTCCAGCTACTTGGGGAGGCTGAGGCAGGAGAATCGCTTCAGGAGATTCTTGGGAGGGAGAGGTTGCAGTGAGCTGAGATCTGGCCATTGTACTCTAGCCTGGGCAACAGAGTGAGACTGCGTCTCAAAAAAAAAAAAAAGAAAAATACAATACAATACAATATAATAAGTTATCTATGGAATACATAGTTAAAAATCAGAGCAGCTCAGAATGAATAGCAAGTTCCCTTCGCTACCCCTTCCCTTTTCTCCTCCACTCACTTTCTCCAGAGGTGACCACTTTTATCTGTTACAAGGTATTTATGAGTTTTTATATGTAGTGTCATATTGCTTTCCAAAAGTTTGTATTTGTTTATCTTGCCAGAAGTCCTATGTAAACATACTAATATCACTACACCTTTGACAACTATAGATATTATTTAGAAAGCTTTTTTTTTTCTCATTTTCATTTGTTCAATAAACATTCCAGCACTTACTACATGTGAACTGAGAATACGAAGAATGAGATAGAGCATTTGCCCTCAAGTGTCACAGGTAGTCAGACAGACACAGTAGACACAAACCTGAGAGTACAATGTGGCTGATGCAGCAGAAACACGTGAAAGAAAGGGGGAAATTTGGGAGGAGAAAGAAATCAGCTTTGCAGGGTACAGGCATGGCGGGTAAGTGTGAGGAAAAGCTTTACAGTACAAAAGACCTTTAAGCTGAATCTGAATGGATAACAGGAGGTCAGCAGGTGAGGTGGGGTGAGGCTATTCCAGACAGAGAGCACCATATCCGAAGCCAGAGCCGTGGCCAGGTACAGTGACTCCTGCCTGTAATACCGGAGATTTTGAGAGGCTGAGGCAGGATTATTGCTTGAGGCCATGAGTTTGAGACGTTGCCATAGTGAGACTACACCTCTTAAAAAAAATCTTTTTTTTTTTAATTAGCTGGGCATGGTGGTGTGCATCTGTAGTCCTAGCCACTTGGGAGGCTGAAGTGGGAGAATCACTTGAGTCTAGGAGTTCAAAGAGGCTACAGTGAGCCGTGAGCCACTACATGGAGCCACTGCATTCCAGCCTGGGAAACAGAGCATGATACCCCAACTCTTAAAAACAACAACAACAACAAACCAGAGACATGAACTACCATGGAATGTTTGGAGAGCTGCAAGTTAGTCCAGTATAATTGGAGCATTGGGTATAGGCGGAGGGAAGGTGAGGGTTGGGGAAAGGTGAAGAAGGCAGGGCAGATCACGAAACAGGTCCTCTGGCCAGGTGCAGTGGCTCACGCCTGTAATCCCAGCACTTTGGGAGACCAAGGCAGGTGGATCACCTGAGGTCTGGAGTTCGAGACCAGCCTCGGCAACAGGGTGAAACCCCACCTCTACTAAAAGTAGAAATATTAGCCGGGCGTGGTGGTGGGCGCCTGTAATTCCAGCTACTCAGGAGGCTGAGGCAGCAGAATCGCTTGAACCCAGGAGGCAGGGGTTGCAGTGAGCCAAGATCACACCATTGCACTCCAGCCTGGGTGACAAGAGCAGAACTTCGTCTAAAAAATGAAAGAAAAAAGAAAGAAAGAAAGAAAGAGAGAGAGAGAGAGAGAGAGAGAGAGAGAGAGAGAGAAAGGAAAGAAAGAAAGAGAGAGAGAGAGAGAAAGAAAGAAAGAAAGAAAAAGAAAGAAAGAAAGAAAGAAAGAAGGAAAGAAGGAAAGAAAGAAAATAAAGGAAGGAAGGAAGGAAGGTCCTCAGAGGATTTATAGGCCATGGTGAGGAGTTTGGACTTGATCTTGATTGACAGTGCAGAATTTCACACAGGTGAAGGATGTGATTAGATTTAGTGTGGTTGCAGAGAGATTAGTACTGGTTTCAGAGTATGTATGTATTGAATGTGGAGAATGTACTAGGGAAGGGGCCAGGCTTGAGGGAAAAGTACCTGTTATAAGACTATAAGGTGAGAGGTGATGAGTGCTTCAATTAAAGCAATGACTGGGTTGGAGAATATGGGCTAGATTTGGGAGATGTTTAGGAGGTAGACTCAACTGCATTTGGTGACTATTATTGGCAGACAAGGAAGAAGGAGGCATATAGGATTCATTCAGTCAGTCAATAAATATAGTGTACCCACCATACACCTGACACTGTTCTAGGCTCTGGCAATATAGCAGGGAAAACATGGATATAAACCCTGTTCTTATGGAACTTGCATTCCAGTGGAAAAGAACAGACAGTAAACAAGTAAACACAGATTGTGAGAAATAAAAGAAGGTAATGTATTAAAGTAATTGTGGCTGGGTTGGAGTAGAGGCCGTCTTGCTTTAGATGGGGCAGGCAGAGAAGATGTCTAATAATGACGTGGCATTTTAGCTGAGGCTTGAAGATGAGAAAGACCCAGCAGTGCATTGAGCCACAGGAAGATCATTCTAGGCAGAGGGAACAGTAAGATCAAAGGATCTGAGGCAAAGAAGAGGTTGGTGTATTTGAGGAACTAAAATATTGCTTGGGTTGCCAGGAGTGTAATAGGGAAAGGGGAGAGTAGAATTCTTCCAGGTTTTTGTCTTAGGAAATCAGGGATGGGGGTGGGACATGACTGTGGAAGAACTTAAGGAATAGGTTTTGGGTTGAGGTGGTAATGAGCTAAGTGTCATATCTGGCGAGTGAGATGTCTGGGAGACCTCCACGTAGAGATGTTCAGTAAGTAGTTGGAAATAGTGTCGCTCACGAGAAAGGTGGACAGAATGTAAAGTTATGGAGATGAGATCAGGCCTAAGGGGAGAACTTGGGAAAAGACTCAATGTTCAATGGGTGGGCAAAGGTAGAAGCAGCTAGAGGGGGAACAGAATGTGAGGAATGGAGGAATAATCAGTATCTGTATTTAAAATGCAACAGAGTGCCAAGTGTGGTGACTCAACGCCTGTAATCCCAGCACTTTGGGAGGCCAAGGTGGGTGGATCACCTAAGGTCAGGAGTTCGAGACTAGCCTGGCCAACATGGTGAAACCCAGTCTCTACTAAAAATACAAAATATTAGCCAGGCGCAGTGGTGTGCGTTTGTAGTCCCAGCTACTCAGAAGGCTGAGGCAGGAGAATCATTAGAGCCTGGGAGGCAGAGGTTGCAGTGACCTGAGATTGCACCACTGCAGCCTGAGAGCCTCCAGAGTGAGACTCCATCTCAAAAAGAAAACAAAACAAATCAACAACAACAACAACAAAACAGAGAGGTCAAGTAAGATAAGAACTGAAAAGGATCTGTTGAATATGGCAATTAAGAGGTTAGTGGAGGCTGGGCATGGTGGCTCACGCCAGTAATCCTAGCACTTTGGGAAGCCGAGGTGGGTGGATCACCTGAGGTCAGGAGATTGAGACCAGCCTGGCCAACATGGCAAAACCCCGTCTGTACTAAAAATACAAAAATTAGCTGGGCGTGGTGGTGCGCACCTGTAATCCCAGCTACTCAACAGGCTGAGGCAGGAGAATTGCTTGAACCTGAGAGGCGAAGGTTGCAGTGAGCCAAGATTGCACCAGTGCACTCCAGCCTGGGCGACAGAGAGACCGTCTCAAAACAAACAAACAAAAATAATAAAAAAGAGATTAGTGGAGTGGTAGGAGTAGAAATAGATTTGCACTGACTTGAAGAACAATTGAACAAACACAAAATGCAACATGTATGTAATTTAAAATAACAAATATGATACTTTAGAATAAATCTAAAGAAAAGATTTTCGGCCGGGCGCGGTGGCTCAAGCCTGTAATCCCAGCACTTTGGGAGGCCAAGGCGGGTGGATCACGAGGTCAAGAGATCGAGACCATCCTGGTCAACATGGGGCAGGAGAATTGCCTGAACCCAGGAGGCGGAGGTTGCGGTGAGCCGAGATCGCGCCATTGCACTCCAGCCTGGGTAACAAGAGCGAAACCCTGTCTCAAAAAAAAAAAAAAAAAAAAAAGAAAAGATTTTCAAGACCTTTACGAAGAAAATAATGAAATTTTACTGAAAGATATTAAAGACTTCAATAACTGGAGAGACATTCCAGATTCATGAATAGCAAGACTCAATATAGTAAACATATTGTTATGGTTTGGATGTTTGTCCTCTCCAAGTCTCATGTTGAAAATTGATCCCCAATGTTGGAAGTGAGGCATGGTGCAAGGTATTTGGGTCATGGGGGCAGATCCCTCATGAATGCCTTGGTGCCATCCCCTTGGTGATGAGTGAGTATTCTACTAGTTCACTGAGACCTGGTTGTTTGAAAGAATGTGGCAACTCCCCCTTCTCTCTCTTGCTCCCACTCTCGCCATGTAACATACTGGCTCTGCTTCACCTTCTGCCATGATTGTAAGCTTCGTGAGACCTGCTCAGAAGCAGATGCCAGCACCATGCTTCCTATAAATCCTGCAGAACCGTGAGTCAATTAAACTTCTTTGCTTTGTAAATTACCTAGCTTCACATATTCCTCTATAGTGACGCAAATGGACTAACACAGATGGAAAGATATATTTTTTTTTTTTTGAGACAGAGTCTCACTCTGTTGCCAGGCTGGAGTGCAGTGGTGCGATTGTGACCCACTGCAACCTCTGCCTCCCAGGTTCAAGTGATTCTCCTGCCTCAGCCTCCTGAGTAGCTGGGACTGCAGGCATGTGCCACCATGCCCAGCTAATTTTTGTATTTTTAGTAGAGACAGGGTTTCACCATGTTGGCCAGGATGGCCTTGATCTCTTGACCTCGTGATCCACCTGCCTTGGCCTCCCAAAATGCTGGGATGACAGGCATGAGCCACCACGCCCGGCCTATATGTTAAATTGATCTATGAATTCCAAGGCAGTTTCATCAAAATTATAATACGGTTTTTCATAGAATTTATGGAAGAGGAACTGATCAAAAATAACTAAGGAGACAAACAGGGTGAGGGAACTGAAACTTGCCCTCTCTGATATCAAGACTTACTTTAGGCTGGGTGCAGTGACTCATGCCTGTAATTTTAGCACTTTGGGAGGTGGAGGTGGAGGATCGCCTGAGTCCAGGGGTTCAAGATCAGCCTGGGCAACATGATGAAACCCCAGCTCTACAAAAATTACAAAAAAACACTTTAGCCAGGCATGGTGGTACATGCCTGTGGTCCCAGCTACTTGAGAGGCAGAGGTGGGAGGATTGCTTGAGCCCAGGAGGTTGAGGTTGCAGTGAGCCATGATTATGCATGAAAGGTTACATGCATTACATGCATCACGCCTGGGATTACAGGCATAAGCCACTGTGCCTGACCAAAATTTTAGACTTTTTAGGAGAAATATAAGATGATTTAATTTTTTTAATTTTAATTTTTTTTTTTGAGACATAGTCTCACTCTGTCACCCAGGCTGCAGTGCAGTGGTGTAAATCACAGCTCACTGCAGCCTCAACCTTCTGGGCCCAATTGATCCTCCCACCTCAGTCTCCTGAACAGCTGGGTCTACAGGTACATGCCACATACCTGGCTAATTTTTGTGTTTTTTATGGAGACAGGGTCTCACTAGGTTGCCCAGGCCAGTCCCAAACTCCTGGCCTCAAGCTATCCTCCCACCTCAGCCTCCCAAAGTGCTGAGTACTGGGATCATAGGTGTGAATCACTGTGCCCACCAAGAATATTTCAATAACCTTGGTATACAAAAGGATTTCTTAGACAATAATATAAAGGACAAATCATAAAAGTTGGATGCACTTAACTATGTTAAAAAATATAAACTTTTGCTGGGCGCCGGTGGCTCATGCCTGTAATCCCAGCACTTTGGGAGGCCGAGGCGGGTGGATCACGAGGTCAAGAGATCGAGACCATCCTGGTCAACATGGTGAAACCCCGTCTCTACTAAAAAACTACAAAAAAAAATTAGCTGGGCATGGTGGCACGTGCCTGTAATCCCAGCTACTCAGGAGGCTGAGGCAGGAGAATTGCCTGAACCCGGGAGGTGGAGGTTGCGGTGAGCCGAGATCGCGCCATTGCACTCCAGCCTGGGTAACAAGAGTGAAACTCCGTCTCAAAAACGAAAAAAATAAAAATATAAATATATATATATATATATATATATAAACTTTTGAAGCCAGGCACGGTGGCTCATGCTTGTAATCCCAGCACTTTGGGAGGCTGAGGCAGGCAGATAACTTGAGGTCAGGAGTGTTGTGCTGAGCAATGGAAATCCTACTAGCAGAAGTGTAAACTGATATAATCACTCTGGATACCTTTTGATATTTAGCAAATCTGAATGTGGTTACACCCTATGACATAATCAGCAATTCCACCCCTAGAAAAATTATTACACCACTATACCAAAAGACATATACAAGAATTCAAAAGTGTTAATAGCTGCAGTGATCTTTATAGCAAAAAGCTGGAAACAGTTCAAATGTTCTTCAGTAAAAGAATGGTTTAGTAAATTATGGTATTATTATAAAATGGAAACATATACATTGGTAGAAATGCCTACAGCTACAAATATCAACATAGATGAATCCCACAAACATAATGTGGAAGGAAAGTTCAGAAGAATTCATATATGATTCTATGTATATAAGATTCGGAAACACGAGTGAGAAAGCCATAAAGAAAAGTACAATTCCTGGCCGGGCATGGTGGCTCATGCCTATAATCCCAGCACTTTGGGAGGCCCAGGTGGGAGAATCCCTTGAGCCCAGGAGGTCGAGACCAGCCTAGGCAACATAGAGAGACCGTGTCTCTACGAAAAAAAAAAAAAATCTGAGCATAATGGTGTGCACCTGCAGTCCCAGCTACTTGGGAGGCTGATGTGGGAGGATCACTTGAGCCCAGGAGTTTGACGCTGCAGTGAACCATGATTGCATCACTGCACTCCAGCCTGGGCAACAGACTGACTGTCTGTCTCAAGAAACAAAACACAAAACAAAACTAACCAGACATGCTGGCATATACCTGTAGTCAGCTGCTCGGGAGGCTGAGGTGAGAGGATTCCTTGAGCCCATCAGTTAGAGGTGGCAGTGGGCTACGATCACACCACTGCACTCCACCATGGATCCTGTTGGTTAAAAAAAAGAGAAGGATGTATGAGCATGTTGACAGCCTTGATTCATTCAACAAACATTTATTGAATTCCCACTGTGTGCCCGGTAGTATGCTGGGCCCTGGAGTACAGAGATATATTTATTCAATTATGCAGTTACCCATTCTTCTAAAAGCCAGAAATAATTCATTTATTCATTCAATAAATATTTATTAAGTGAATACTATGTGCCAGGTATTGATCTAAGTGCTGCAAATACAGCATTGAACAAAAGTCCTTTCATGGAGGTAGAGAGAGGCAATAAATATCTGTAAAGTGGTGATAAGTACTATAAAGAACACTGAAGTATAAATGGTATAAAGAGAATGTATATGTGTTGAGGAGGGGAGAGTTGCTATTTTAGATAAGGTGGTCAGGAAAGGCCTTTCAGAGAAGATGACATTTGAACAGAGACATCAATGAAGTGAGGGAATAAATTGTGTGGCAATCTGGGGGGAAATCATTCCAGGCAAAGAGAAAACACATGCAAGGGGTAGTTAGGAGGCTATCGTAGTAATCTAGGCAGGAGATGATGGTGGCTTGGATGAGGTTGGTAGTAACGAAAATGGTGAGAAGTCATTAGGGATGGAATGGGCTGGGCGCAGTGGCTCACGTCTATAATCCCAGCACTTTGGGAGGCCGAGGCTGGTAGAGCACCCGAGGTCAGAAGTTCAAGACCAGCCAGCCTGATCAACATGATAAAACACCGTCTCTACGAAAAATACAAAATTAGCTGGACGTGGTGGCACATGCCTGTAATCCCAGCTACTTGTGAGGCTGAGGCAGGAGAATCACTTGAACCCGGGAGGTGGAGGTTGCAGTGAGCCGAGATGGAGCCATTGCACTCCAGCCTGGGCAACAAGAGCAAAACTCCATCTCAAAAAAAAAAAAAAAAAAAAAGAAGGGATAGGATGTATTCTGAAGCTAGAGCCAACAGGATTTGCTGATGTATTGGATGTGAGTTATGAGACAAAGAGGGGAGTCAGGGATGACTGCCAGACCTGAGAGACTGGAAGGCTGGAGCTGCTGTTTAATGAAATAGAGAACATTGAGGAAAAAGAAGGTTCAGAGGGGAAAATAAAGATCTGTGTCTGGCATGTTAGGTTGAGGTGCCATTTGGAAATCCAAGTGGAGACATTGAATAAGCAACTGGGTATGTGAGTCTGGAGTTGAGGGGAGTAGTTGAAACTAGAAATATAAATTTGGAAATTATCACTATATAGATAGTGTTTAAAGCCATGGGATTAAATTATCCTAAGAATTGAGTGCAAACATAGAAGATATTAGAGGACTGAGCCCCAAGGTATTCCAAGAAATGTGGAGGCCAATAAGAAGACTATCGTACAGTCTGTGAAGTAAGAAGAAAATTGTGGGTGGGAATGGAGTGGGGAATACAGTTCCCAGAAGCCAAGTGAAAAGAATTTCAAAAAGGAAGTCATGATCTGGCATCAAATCAAACTGTATCAAACGTTGCTGAGAAGTGCAATAGGATGGCCGGGCGCGGTGGCTCACGCCTGTAATCCCAGCACTTTGGAGGCCAAGGCGGGCGGATCACCTGAGGTCGGGAGTTGAAGACCAGCCTGACCAACATGGTGAAACCCTGTCTTAAAAAAAAAAAAAAAAAAAAAAAAAAAAGATTTATTATGCTCAAGTAGTCCTCAGTTTAGGATATAGATATGAGTAAACAAAATCTACCACCTTATAGGTTAATCTGATTAGGTTAATCTAGATAAATTGATAAAGTAGAAAACTATGAGAGTAGAGAAGGATCATCTAGCACTGCCTGGGGAAGTTAGGAAGTCTTCAAATAGCAAGTAACCATTGAGGCTGGGCACGGTGGCTCAGCCTGTAATCCCAGCATTTTGGGAGGCTGATGCGGGTAGATCACCTGAGGTCAGGAGTTCCAGACCGACCAGTCTGGCCAACATGGCGAAACCCTGTCTCTACTAAAAATACAATTAGCTGGGCATGGTGGTGCACACCTGTAATCCAAGCTGCTCAGGAGGCTGAGGCAGGAGAATTGTTTGAACCTGGGAGGCGGAGGTTGCAGTGAGCCAAGATTGCGCCATTGCACTCCAGCCGGGGCAGCAAGAGCAAAACTCCATCACACACACACACACACACACATACACACACACACACAGACACACACACAGTAATCATTGAACTGATATTTGACAGACAATAGTTATTTAATTGTACAAAATCATGAAGGCATTCCAAAGAAAACCACATATTCATAAGTCTGGATGCTTAAGAATATGTTTCATAATTGATCTTTGATTTAGAATATCTGAGATAATAGTAAAAGATGCAGCTGGAAAGGAGACAGGAGCCAAATCCTGATAGACATTATATGCCATTCCGTGAGGAATGGGCTCTACCCTGAAATTGATGTGATTTTTTTTTCTTTTGAGATGGAGTCTTGCCCTGTCGCACGATCTCGGCTCACTGCAACCTCTGCCTCCCAGGTTTAAGTGATTCTCCTGCTTCAGCCTCCTGAGTAGCTGGGACTACAGGTGCATACCACCACACTTAGCTAATTTTTAGTATTTTTAGTAGAGACAAGGTTTCACCATGTTAGCCAGGATGGTCTCGATCTCCTGACCTCGTGATCTGCCCACCTTGGCCTCCCAAAGTGCTGGGATTACAGGTGTGAGCCACCACCCCCGGCCTATTTCTACAATATCTTTAGTGACTTCTTCCATTGAAGTCTTTCACCCCTTAAAGTCATCCATGAGGGTTGAAATCAACTTCTTAAAAACTCTTATTAATGTTGATATTTTGACATTTTCCTATGAATTACAAATATTCTTAATGATATCTAGAATGATCAATCCTTTCTAGTGGGTTTTCAATTCATTTTGCCCAGATCCATCTGAGGAATCACTATCTGGGGCAGCTATAGCCTTACAAAATGTGCTTCTTAAATAATAAGACTTGAAAGTCTAAATTCCTCCCTGATCTGTGGCCTGTAGAATGGGTGTTGTGTTACAGGCAGGAAAACAGCATTAATCTCTTTGTATATCTATCTCCATCAGAGTTCTTGGATTACTAGGTGCATTGTCAATGAGCAGTGGTCTTTTGAAAGGAATCTTTTTTTTTCTGAGCAATAGATCTCAATAGTGGGTTTAAATATATATGTGTATTTTTTTGAGACTGAGTCTCACTCTATTGCCCAAGCTGGAGTGCAGTGGCACAGTCTTGGCTCACTGCAACCCCTGCCTCCAGGGTTCGAGCTATTCTCATGCCTCAGCCTCCTGAGTAGCTGGGATTACAAGAGCCCGCTACCCCACCAGCTAATTTTTTTTTTTTTTAGATGGAATCTTGATCTGTCACCCAGGCTGGAGTGCCGTGGCTCAATCTCGGTTCTCTGCAAACTTCACCCCCTGGGTTCAAGCAGTTCTGCCTCAGCCCTCCCTGGTAGCTGGGATTACAGGCATGCACTACCGCACCTGGCTAATTTTTATATTTTTAGTAGAGACAGGATTTTGCTATGTTGTCCAGGCTGGTCTCAAACTCCTGACCTCAGGTGATCCGTCTGCTTTGGCCTTCCAAAGTGCTGGGATTACAGGTGTAAGCCACTGCACCTGGCCCTAATTTTTGTATTTGTAGTAGAGAAAGGGTTTCACCATGTTGGCCAGGCTGATCTCAAACTCCTGACCTTAAGTGATCCACCCACCTTGGCTGGCCTCCCAAAATGCTGGGATTACAGGCGTGAGCCACCACAACTGGCCAAAAAATAAAACAACAACAATAACAACAACAACAAAAAACGAGTGGGCTTAAAATATTCAGTAAACCAGCTGGGCATGGTGGCTCATGCCTGTAATCCCAGCCACTCTTAATTTGTTGCTGGGAGGAGACTGCAATGGATGGGAGGCTGAAGCCGGCAGATTTCATGAGCCTTGGAGTTTGAGACCAGCCTTGGCAATGTGGCAAAACCTCATCTCTACAAAAATTACAAAAAAATTATCCTGGCATGGTAGTGTACACCTGTAGTCCCATCTACTGGGGAGGCTGAGGAGGCTGAGGTAGGAGGATCACCTGAGCCCAGTAGGTTAAGGCTGCAGTAAGCTGTGACTGCACCACTGCACTCCAGCCTAGGTGACAGAGCAAGACCCTGTCTCAAAAAGAAAAAAGTCACCAGCTGCATTAACCCCTAACAAGAATCAGCCTGTTCTTTTGAAACTTTGAATTCAGAAATTGACTTTTCTCTAACTTTGAAAGTTCTAGATGGCACCTTCTTCCAGTAGAAGACTGTTTCGCCTACACAGAAAATCTCTTGTTTAATGTAGCCACTTTCATTTCTTTTTTTTTTTTTTGGAGACAGAGTCTCGCTCTGTCACCCAGACTGGAGTGCAGAGGCTCCATCTCAGCTCACTGCAACCTCCGTCTCCCGGGTTCAAGCAATTCTCCTGCCTCAGCCCCCTGAGTAGCTTGGATTACAGGCGCACGCCACCATGCCCAGCTAATTTTTATATTTTTAGTAGAGACGAGGTTTCGCCATGTTGGCCAGGCTGGTCTCAAACTCCCAACCTCATGACCTGTCCACTTTGGTCTCCCAAAGTGCTGGAATTACAGGTGTAAGCCCACACACCTGGCCATAGTATAACCACTTTCATCAATCATCTTAGCCAGAACTTTTGGATAACTGGCTGTGGCCTCTACATCAGGACTTGCTGCCTCGCCTTGCACTTTTATGTCATGGAGATGGCTTCTTTCCTTCAACCTCATGAACCAACCTCTGCTGGCTTCAGAATTCTCTTTTGCAGCTTCCTCACCTGTCTCAGCCTTCGTACAGCTGAAGAGAGTTAGGGCCTTGCTTTGGATTAAGCTTTGGTTTAAGAGCATATTGTGGCTGGTTTGATCTTCTATCCAGACCGCTAAAACTTTCTCTATATCAGCAATAAGGCTGTTTTGCTTTCTTATTCATGTATTCACGGGAGTAGCATTTTTAATTTCCTTTAAGAACTTTTCCTTTGCGTTTCCAACTTGGCTAACTGGCACATGAAGCCTAGCTTCTTGAAACCCTGTCTCAGCTTTCAACATGTCTTCCTCACTAAGCTTAATCATTTCTAGATTCTGGCTTAAAGTGAGAGACAGACTCATGCCTGTAATCTCAGCACTTTGGGAGGCTGAGGTGGGAGGATTGCTTGAGCCCAGTCGTTTGAGACCAGCTTGAGCAGCATAGGGAGACCCTGTCTCTACAAAATTAAAAAAAAAAAAAAACTGGGTGTGGTGGTCCCAGCTACTCAGGAGGCAGAGATGGGAGGATCCCCTGAGTTCAGGAGGTTAAGGCTGCAGTGAGCCGATTGTGCCACCACACTCCAGCCTAGGTAACAGAGTGAGACTCTGCCTCAAACAAACAAACAAACAAACAAATAAATAGAGAGCCATGTGACTCTTCCTTTCACTTGGACACGTAGAGGTGGATAAGGGAAAACTTGGATAAGAGGGACTACTGTATTTTGCAACTTGCTTTTTACACATAATATATTGTGAACATGTCTTTCTTTCTCTCTCTCTCTCTCTCTCTCTCTCTGTATATGTACACACCCCTCATTATTTTTTTTCTTCTGCAGTGATTTGGAACCCATTCTATTTTTAGTTGAAATTCTTACTGAGATATTTATAAGGAATAATAGAGATTCCTTGTACACTTTGCCTAGTTTCTCCTAATGGCAACATTTTGCAAATATCACAACCAGGATACTGACATTGATATGATCCACCAATCTTTATTCAGATTTCCCCAGTGTGCCTCATTCTTTTTTCTTTTATGTTTTGTAGAAATGAGGTCTCACTATGTTGCTCAGGCCAATCTCGAACACCTGGCCTCAAGTGATCCTTCAGCCTCAGCCTCCCAAAGTGCTGAGATTACAGGCGTGAGCCAGCACATCCAGCCCTCATTCTTTTAAAACATCCTATGGATAGACATTTAATTTTCCAATATTTTGCTTTAACAATGTTTGAGTCTCCTGGACTCTACTCAGTTCCACTTAATCTTTTTCTTTCTGGACCCCTATAATATTAATTGCTATGCATTTAAGTGTATCTGGAGGGTCAAATTAACTTTTTTTTTTTTTTGAAAGGAGTCTTGCTTAGTGACAACCCAAGCTGGAGTTCCGTGGCATGATCTCAGCTCACTGCAGCCTCTGACTCCTGGGTTCAAGCGATTCTCCTGCCTTAGCCTCCCGAGTAACTGAGATTACAGGTGCCAACCACCACACCCAACTAATTTTTGCATTTTCAGTAGAGATGGGGTTTCGCCATGTTGGCCAGGCTGGTCTCGAACTCCTAACCTCAGGTGATCCGCCTGCCTCCGCCTCCCAAAATGCTGAGATTACAGGTGTGAGCCAACGTGCCTGACCAAAATTAACTTATTATTCATCCTTTAAATGTTTTCTTTGGCAACTGAGGTAGACATGCAGCCCCCAGTGAGCCCCACCTCCTGGTATTCATGCTTTTGTATAAGTCCCCCCTCTTATGTGTGGGCTGTGCCCGGTGATCTAACAAATGAAATATAGCAAACATGATGGAGCTATTACTTGCAAGACTAGGTTACAAAAGACCATGACTTCTGTCTTGCTGGTATGCTCTGTCTTTCTTTTGCTTGCTTCAGGGTGATGAAGTTCAATACCCTGATGAAACCAGCTGCTGTGTTGTTGTGAGCTCCCCTGTGGAGAGGCCAACATGTCAAGGAACTGAAACCCTCAGTCCAACAGTCCACAAGGAACTTTATACCCTGCTAAAAACCACAAAGTGAATGTGGAAGCAGATCTTGCTCCAGTTGAACCTTGACATGAATCCAGTCCTGGCCAATACTTTGACTGTATCCCTGCGAGAGACCCTGAACTGTAAGACTTATCTAAGCAGTGCCTGGACTCCTGCTCCATGGAGATAGTGAGGTAAATGCATGGTTTTCGTTTAACTTTTTATTTTGAAATAACTGTAAATCCACAGACAGTTGTAAATAAGTATCATGGAGATACCAAAACTTTTCACCCGAGCTTCCCCAAATGGTAACATCTTGCATAGCTTATAGTACATTATCAGTCCCTGTTCTCAATTCATTTGAATATATATCTAGGCGTGGAATTACTGGGTCATATGGTAATTCTATGTTTGACTTTTTGAGGAACTGCCAAGATGTTTTGCACAGTGACTGCATTATTTTCCAACCCACCAGCAATGTATAAGGGCTCTGATTTCCTCACAATCCCACCAACACTTGCGGTTTTCTGTATGTGCATATGCAGGTGTAGTTTTTTTCTTTTTTTAAGACTTACCATCATTGTATTTACTAGGTTCTGAAACAATACACATTCACATCCTTTTGAATACAATACATTTGGCACAATAATGTTTACAATGAAATAACACTAATGAATGGCAAGAGATTAAAATTACATCCAGAAAGGAAAAAAATGTACAAATAAAGCATCACAATACAAAAAATTCCTAAAATTGAATACATTTTATAGTTAGCCAGAATTATTTTGCACATAATTTAAAAAGAGGTAATTTTTTAGCCTTCTTTTTTTTTTTTAAAAAAAAAAAAAAGCAAGAACGCATTGTTTTTTCACCTTTGGAGGAGAAAAATTATGTTTCTACTTCACAAAGTCCACAATGAGAGAACACAGGAGAACAGCTGTCCTTCACATATTTTTTTTCCACTCCTTTTTTTTTAAGAGAGAGAGAGAAAGAGAAAGGGGGTGGGCCTGGAAAGATTAGAAAAAACTGGCAGAAGTGTTAACAGTGTATCTATTTTCAAACTCTTGTAAAAATGAAAATGAAACAATGATTACTCAAGGAACACACAAGGCTTTTTCTATAGACCGCTGGATTGAAATCGGCCTACGTGAGAACTTCACCACCCAGAGGCACCCCAGCCAGCCCAGCCTTGGGTGCTGAAAAGGGCCCTTTCTGGGACAGATGGACTGACTGCCTACAGCTGCCAGGTGGAATGTGCAGGTGTATGTTTTGTAATAGCCTTCCTAATGGGTGTGAAGTGGCATCTCATTGTGGTTTAGATTTGCATTTTTCTCATGACTAGTGATGTTGAGCATCTTTTCATGTGCTTATTGGTCATTTGTATATTCTCTTTGGAGAAATGTCTATTGAAGTCCTTTGTTCATTTTTAGATTGGGTTGTTTGTTGTCAAGTTGTAGGAATCATTTATATATTCGGGATATTAATCCCTTATCAGGTATGATTTGCAAATATTTCTCCAATCCTATAGGTTGCCTTTTTACTATGTTGATATTGTTGTTTAATGAACAACATTTTTAATTTTGATGAACTTCAATTGACTTAGTTTTCTTTTGTTACCTGTACTTTTGAGTCATATCCAAGAAACCATTGCCAAATTCAAGGTCATAAATAATTCCTCCTATGTCCCTCCCTCCCTCCCTTCCTTCTTTCTTTCTTTCATCTTTCTCTCTCTCTCTCTTCTTTTTTTTTTTGGACAGAATCTTGCTCTGTCGCCCAGGCTGGAGTGCAATGGTGCAATCTCCGCTCACTGCACCCTCCACCTCCTGGGTTCAAGCGATTCTTGTGCCTCAGCCTCCGAGTAGCTGGGATTACAGGCATCCATCACCACGCCCAGCTAATTTTTGTATTTTTAGTAGAGATGGGGTTTCACCACGTTGGCCAGACTGGTCTCGAACTCCTGACCTCAGGTGATTCACCCGCCTTGGCCTCCCAAAGTGCTGGGATTACAGGTGTACAGGTGTGAGTCACCGCGCCTGGCCCCATCTAACATATATATATATATATATATATATTTTTTTTTTTTAATTTAGACATTGCCTTTTTTTTTAATCTCTGGAAGTTTATCTTTTTAAATATCTCCTGTATCTCTACTTAATATGCTCAATTTTTCCTCCACCATCTGGAATATGGTTATAATAACCATTTATCATCCTTGTCTATGAACTTTATCACCTATGTCATGTCTGGTCAGTTCCTGTTGATTTTTCTCCTCATGGTGGATCACATTTTCCTGCTTCTTTGCTTGCCTGTCTTTCTATTGGAGGCCAGACATTATAAATTTTACCTTGTTGGGTGCTGGGTATTTTTGTACTAATGTAAATATACTTAAGCTTTGTTCTGGGAAGTTACTTGGAAACAGTTTGACCTTTTTAAATGCTTGCTTTTAAGCTCTTGTTTGTTTAGTTGATTTTTAAGCCAGGATCAAAAAGTAGCCTTTTAATCTAGGGCTAGTTTTGCTCCTCTACTAAGGAAGTATTCTACCCAGTGTTTTATGAAGTTTTGCCACCCACAATCAGGCTGGTGAGAACACAATCTATTCTGGTCCCTGTGTGAGCTTTGTATATTTTTCTCTCTAATCTCTTCAGGTGGTTCCTCCCTTAGCTTTAGGCAGTTTCTTTACAGGCATGCACTGACCAATCCGCAGCTGAAGACTTGAGAGACATCCTATGTAGATCTCCAGAGCTTTCTCTCTGTGCAGCTCTCTTTTCTCCAGTTTTCTATCCTGTGAACTTTAGCTACATTGGTCTCCTACTCTCCCAATTCTGTCTTCTTAGCTCAGAAAGACTGCTAGGCTCTGCCTGTGTTCCTCCTCTCTGCACTGTGGCCTAGAAACTGTCTCCAGGCAGTATGCTAGGACACTCATACAACTCATCTGGTGCTGGGCACAGTGGCTCACGCCTGTAATCCAGCACTTTGGGAGGCCGAGGCAGGTGGATCACCTGAGGTCAGGAGTTTGAGACAACCTGGGCAACATGGCGAAACCCTGTCTCTACTAAAAATGCAAAAATTAGCTGGGTGTGGTGGTGCATGCCTGTGATCCCAGCTACTCAGGAGGCTGAGGCAGGAGAATCACTTGAACCCAAAAGGCGGAGGTTGCAGTGAGCCGAGATTGCACCACTGCATTCCAGCCTGGGCAACAGAGCGAGATTCTGTCTCGAAAACCAACCAGCCAAGCAAGCAACCAAACAAACAAAACACTCATCTTGTTTGTTCCTCCTCTTTCTCTTATCACTATCACATGCTGTCTGATGTCCAGTGTCTGGAAACCATTGTTTTATATAGTTTGTCCCTATTGTTGCTATTGTTTTAGGCAGTAGGGTGAATTACTCAATCTTGGCCAAATGTAGAAGTCCCTCTGCCTCTTTGTGGTACTGGGGTTTAAGATGTCAGAGGTCAGGTTTTTCTGGTCAGTAAAAGTGTAGCCCTGAGAGAGGGAGCTGAAATGGAATAGAAAATAAAGTTCCTGGAGTGAAGGCAGAATAAGAAATGTAAGGCTTAATTGTTAAGTGAGTCATTCATGTAGATGCTCAACAGGCAAACTAAGTGAGAACAGAACTGGCATTGCAGACAGAGGGATGAGGATGGCAAAGGGCCTAGAAGAATAAATTAGCAGTAGCTTCAGAGAATTACAAAGTATTTCTTATAGCTGGAATATAAAGTACATAAGAACCTGCTATGGTTTGAATGCATCCCTTCTAAAATTCAGGTGTTGCCTTTGTGATAATATCAAGAGATGGGTCTTTTAAGAGGTGATTAGGCCACAAGGGCTTCTCCCTCATGAACAGGTTTAAGGCCCTCAGAAAGGAGAAAAGAGGCTTTTAAAAAACTCTTTTCTCCTCCTCCTCCACCCCCTCCACTTTCTTTTCCTACCCGTTCCAAAAAAAAAAATTGCCCATAACATTTTCTGGGTGGGGGAAAAAAAGAGGCTTCACAGAGCATTCAGTTTGCTTGCCCTGCCACCTTCTATCATGTGAGGACACAGAATTATTTACCTTCAGAGGAGGCAGCCCTCACCAACAACCCAACATGCTGGTTCCTTGATCTTGGACTTCCCAGCCTTCAGAACTGTGAGAATACAAATTCCTATTCTTTGTAAGTTATCCAATTTCAGGTATTCTGTTATAGCAGCACAAAACAAACAAAGACAGAAATCATGTCAGGAAATGAAATGGACAGGTGACTATATTTGAAGGATCCTGTCTGTTATACTAAGGAATCGGATATTTTCTTAAAGGCAATTGAGAAAGTCAAGAAATGGACAAATTATACTACAAAGCTAAGGTAACCAAAACTACATGGCACTGGCATTAAAAACAGACACATAAACAAATGGAACAGAATAGAGAACCAGAAACAAATCCATACATCTACAGTGAACTCATTTTCGACAAATGTGTCAAGAACATACATTGGGAAAAGAACCGTCTTCTATAAATGATGCTGGGAAAACTGGCTATCCATATGCAAAAGAATGAAACTAGACCCCTATCTCTCACCACATACAAAAATCAAATCAAAATGGATTAAATATATATATCTAAAACCTAAAACTATGAAACTACTAAAAGAAAACACTGGGGAAACTCTCCCCAACAGTGGGCTGGGCAAAGATTTCTCGAATACTACCCCACAAGCACAGACAATTAGGCAAAAATAAACAAATGGGAGGGCTCACATCAAGTTAAAAAACTTCTGCATAGCAAAGGAAAGCATCAACACGGTGAAGAGAACAATTCACAGAATGGGTGAAAATATTTGCAGATTATCTATCTGACAAGGGATTAATAACCAAAATATATAAGGAGCTCAAACCACTCTATAGGAAAAACATCTAATAATCTGATTTTAAAATGGGCAAAAGATCTGAATAGACATTTCTCAAAAGGAGACATATAAATGGCAAACAGGCATATGAAAAGGTGTTCAACCTCACTGATCACCAGAGAAATGCAAACCAAAACTACAGTGAAGTATCATCTCACTTCAGTTAAACTAGCTTTTATTCACAAGACAGGCAATAACAAATGCTGGTGAGGATGTGGAGGAAAGGAAACCCTCGTGCACTGTTGTTAGAAATGTAAATTAGTACAACCGCTATGGAGAACAGTTTGGAGGTTTCTCAAAAGCTACATATAGGCCAGGTGTGGTGGCTTACACCTGTAATCCCAGCACTTCGGGAGGCCAAGGCGGGAGGATCGTTTGAGCCAGGAGTTCAAGACCAGCCTGACAATATGGTGAGACCCACACCTGTAGTCCTAGAGCTTGAGTTGGGAGGATCGCTTGAGCCTGGGAGGTCGAGGCTACAGTGAACTGTGATTGTGCCATTACACTCCAGGCTGGATGACAAGGTAAGACCCTGTTTCAAAAAAAAAAAAAAGAAAGAAAGAAAAAGAAGAAAGAAAACTAAAAATATAACTATCATATAATCCAGCAATCCCCCTGCTAGGTATATACTTCCCCTAAAAAGAAATCAGTATATTGAAGAGATATGCACTCTCATGTTTAGTGCAGCACTATTCATAATAGCCAAAATTTAGAAGCAACCTAAATGTCCATCAACAGACGAATGGATAAAGAAAGTGTGCTATATAGGCCCGTATACACCATGGAATACTATGCAGCCATAAAAAACGATAAGTTCTTGTCCTTTGTAGGGACTTGGATGAATCTGGAAACCATCATTCTCAGCAAACTGACACAAGAACAGAAAATCAAACACCGCATGTTCTCACTCATCGGCAGGTGTTGAACAATGAGAACACGTGGACTCAGGGAGAAGAGGAGCACACACTGGGGCAGTTGTAGGGGGGACTAGGGGAGGGACAGCAGGGGGTGGGAAGGGTGGGGAGGGATAACATGGGGAGAAATGCTGGTTATAGATAGTGTGTACCTATGCAACAACCCTGCATGACTTGCACTTGTACCCCAGAACCTAAAGTAAAATTAAAAAAAAAGAAAAGAAAATGTGCTACATATACACAATGAAGTACTATTCATCCATAAAAGGGAGATCCTGTCATCTCTAATGACGTGGGTAGGGCCGAAGGTCATTAAGTGAAATAAGCCAGGAACAGAAAGACCGTCTTGTCATGTTCTCCCTTACTTGTGGAAGCTAAAAATTGAAACAACTGAACCCATGGAGATAGAGAGTAGAACAATGGTTACCAGAGGCTGGGAAGGGTCTGGAAGTGGGGGAGAGTAGGAATGGTTATGGGTACAGAAATAAAGTGGGATATCCCTGGGAGGGATGGCACATACCTATAGTCCCAAGCACTTTGGGAGGCTGATGCGGGCGCATCACCTGAGGTCAGGAGTTTGAGACCAGCCTGGCCAACATGGTGAAATCCCGTCTCTACTAAAAATACAAAAATTAGCTGGGTGTGGTGGCAGGTGCTACTCGGGAGGCTGAGGCAGGAAAATCGCTTGAACCTGGGAGGCAGAGGTTGCAGTGAGCTGAGATTACACCACTGCACTCCAGCCTGGGCTACAGAGTGAGACTCTGTCTCAAAATAAAATAAAATAAAATAATTAAATAAATTTTTAAAAATAAAGCGAGATAGAATGAATAAGCTCAGTATTTGATAGCACAACAGGGTGACTACAGTCAACAATAATTTATTGTACATTAAAAATATCTAAAAGACTATAACTGGATTATTTGTAACATAAGGAAAGGATAAATGCTCCAGGTGACGATACCCTATTTACCCTGATGTGATTATTATGCATTGCATGCCTATAACATCAAAACATCTCATGTACCCTATAAGCATGTACACCCAATATATACTCAAAAAAGTAAAAATTAAAACTAAAAAAAAAAAGGAAATTGGCAGCCCAGGGAGTCAGATAGTCATCCAGATAAATTATGGAGTCTCGCAGCTGATGACAGGACATGGGGTGGAAAGGAGAACTAAAAGCTAGATTCAAAAATACCTACTACTGCATAAGGAGGCTGGGATGATAGTTTTAAGGTTGTGTAAAAAGTTATCAAGCCAAGTAGCCTGAGCCTCAAAGGAGTAGACATTTGTTGACACAGAAGTGGGATTTGGCAGTGGGAAGCTAGTAGAAAGCTTCTGTCCTGTCCTTCCCAACTCCCATCTTCTTTTCTTTTTTCGAGTTCTGCTTCACAATGATAGGAAGAGCCAACACTGAAGGATCAAAAATCCACATTGTTATGAAATCTTGGCCAACACAAGCCTTTGTTTTTTTTTTTTTTTTTTTGAGGCAGAGTCTCGCTCTGTCACCCAGGCTGGAGTGCAATGGCACCATCTCCGCTCACTGCAACCTCCACCTCCTGGGTTCAAGCAATTCTCCTGCCTCAGCCTGCCAAGTAGCTGGGACTACAGGCATGTGCCATCATGCCCGGTTACTTTTCGTATTTTTAGTAGGCACGGGGTTTCACCATGTTGGCCAGGCTGGTCTCGATCTCCTGACCTCAAGTGATCTGCCTGCCTCAGCCTCCCAAAGTGCTGGGATTACAGGCATGAGCCAACAAGCTGTTTTTTCGTTTTTTGTTTTTAGATTAGTCAAGTGAAGCAGTGTAAGTGGAGAAGGAACAAAGAAATATGTAACTGGTTGTGATCAATTAGTTGTCAACACCACTGCACTCCGACCAGCCAGCCCATCTTTTTCACAGGCAGAAATCGAGGGAGAAAGCCTGGAGCAGGCTGTGGGGAAGCAGGAGCCTCGGGAGAGAGCCCAGTCCAGTCAAGGCAGGAGCTAGAGGGCAAAGTTCAGTGAAGAAAGCCAGGATGTACGGGAGTTTGTTTCTCATTGAGCAGGGGTTCCAGTGGTCATAGTGGAAAGGGCTCTAAGAAAAGCAAACAGTGAGAAACACAGGCTCAGGTGTGTATGGAGGAAAGAAAGCATCTGGGATATGACATTAGTTCCGACCTGTTTTCCAGTCTTGTGAAGGTGGCAGCACGTTCTGTATTGACATTATTTCTTTAATGGCATTCTTTTTAAAGTGTTTAATTCAAACCTATATTTGTAGTTTCTAAAATGTTGATCACAGACCATTTTGTTGTTACACATGTCTGCCAATGAAAACAAAAGGCAAAGAGAATCACTGCCATCCCTATGAAAGGAATGGCTCCTTTTCTAACATTCTTTAAAAATATACATTTTACACTCCCTGCACCTCAACAAAGGTGGCAATTCAATCAATACATTGGTTTATTTTGTTCTCCTCACTATTACATGCATGTCCCCAAGCTATCTGTTGTAAGCCCTGTGTTTTTGGACTTCCCAAGGGCTTTGTCCATCGTTTCCCCCCGATCCCCGGCATCTGGGACAGTACCACTTGCGCTTTGGTTTATCGCTGAGACCCATGCACGAGAAGTGGAACCACCCGATAGGGCACTCGTTGTCGCAGCGGATCATCTCCCAGTAGGAGGGCTCGCTGGAATCGATGGGGAAGTCCGCGGGGGACGCCTGCCGCTACGTCTTGGCCAAGGAGCGCTGCTTCTTCTTGGAGGTCTCGGCTTTCATTTCCTTGGGCGTGGCCGAGGTGACGTTGTGGTCGCGGTTGTTGGACGCGTTCTCGCGGTTCTCGTTGTTGTGCTGCCGCCAGGAGCGCTTTCCTGTTGGGTTTCTCCGCCTGCGCGGTCGCCTCGCCTCTGGGCCGGTACCGGCCGACCCTACGCTGTCGCCCGCCGCGTCGCCCTGCTCCTGCTGCGCCTCGAACGGCTCCACGTGGCTGTCCACCTGTCGCGTGCGGCTCTCCACCAGCCCCACCCTCTGGCTCACGATCTGGATCTTCGGGTCGCCCGGATCCTGGCTGCGGATCAGGGCTCGCTGGGTTCAGGGTGGCACCCGCGGCTTCTGCACGCCGTCCCTGTCGCGGCGGACGTTGTAGCACTCGTCCAGGTCCTTCAGGTTCTCCTCCAGCAAAGTCTCCGCGCCAAGGGCCCCGGTCACTCACGCCTCTCCCGCCACGCGCGGCCACACCCTCCAGTCGGCAGGGATGCGGCATGGGACTGTCTACTAGCCGGTCTCGCGGATCGCCCGACCAGGGCGGGCGGCACGAGCTGCAGCCCAGGCCCCCAACCCCCAGCACTGGTCCCGGGCCAGCATTGCTGCGCCGCCGGAAGCGCAATGCCATTCTTAACTGTGCTCCGTTGCAACCATTTTTACTTTCATTTGAACATGTTTCTAACTCTGCCTTTGTTTTCTGCTTAAAACTCACATGATCTGATTGGCATGTGTCCAAGCAAACATACTCTAGCCCTTATGCAATGTGCTCTCTGTAGCTAAAACTCTGTTATTCCAATGTCTTCAGTCATGGTCCAAAAGGCCAAGTTGTTTTCTCACACTGTCAAATAGCTCTGCATTCACGGCTGTTATATCTTTCCTGCTCTTCCAGAATCTCTGCTTTCAGTTGGAAAAACTGGAAATGGCCCCTTATGTTCCCAAGGTTTTCAGCTTTTGCCCAGGCATTGTTCTGTAGAAGTGCTTTGCCAGTTACATGTGGAAGTGCTATTGAACCCTGTGTAAGGCACTATGAGCAGATACAGGTCAGAAAGTTTGATAAATTATGTGACATAGTTTAGAAAAACAGCACCTCTGCCCGGCGGTGGCTCACACCTATAATCCCAGCACTTGCTGGAAGGCCGAGATCGGCGGATCATGAGGTCAGGAGTTCTAGACCAGCCTGGCCAAGAGACCAGCCTGGCCAATATGGTGAAACCCCTTCTCTACTGAAAATACAAAAATGAGCCGTGCGTGGTGGCAGGTGCCTGTAATCCCAGCTACTCAGGAGGCTGAGGCAGGAGAATTGCTTGAACCTGGGTGGCGGAGGTTGCAGTGAGTCAAGACTGTGTCACTGCACTCCAGCCTGTGCAACAGCCTCAAAATAAATAAATAAATTTAAAACTTATGTCTTTTTGGCAATTAAAAAAATATAGCTAGCTCATCAGCTACCATTAATGTTAGTGTATTTTATTTGTGGCCCAAGACAGTTCTTCTTCCAGTGTGCCCCAGGAAAACCACAAGATTGGACATCCCTGAAAGGGTATATCCTGGAAGTATATATCTCCAAGAGAGTCTATATTAGAGCTGCTCATTGTTTCTCTGACTGCATAGTATGATATTGCTAGCAGTACCATCGCTTCTTGAATCAATGTCATACTGGTGGACTTTTACGTTACTTTTGATTTTTTGCCCTTGCAGATTGTTTCAGTGAATATTTTTGTACATGTAACATTTAAAATATATACTTATAGACCTGGCATGGTGGCTCATACCTGTAATCCCAGCACTTTGGGTGGCTGAGGCAGGCAGATCACCTGAGGCCAGGAGTTTGAGACTAGCCTGGCCAACATGGTGAAACCCTGTCTCTACTAAAAATACAAAAATGAGCTGGGCATGGTGGCCCATGACTGTAGTCCTGGCTACTTGGGAGGCTGAGGCAGGAGAATCACTTGAACCTTGGAGGCGGAGGTTGCAGTGAACCGAGATCTCGATACTGTACTCCAGCCTGAGCGACAGAATGAGACGCCACCAAAAAAAAAAAAAAAAAAAAGACAAAAACCAAAAACAAACAAAAACCAGGCTGGGCGCGGTGGTTCACACCTGTAATCAAAGCACTTTTGGAGGCCAAGGCGGACAAACCACTTGAAGTCGGGAGTTTGAGACCAGCCTGGCCAACATGGCAAAATCCCATCTCTACTAAAAATACAAAAATCAGCCAGGTGTGGTGGTGCGCGCCTGTAATCCCAGCTACTCGGGAAGCTGAGGCAGGAGAATCACTTGAATCTCAGAGGTGGAGGTTGCAGTGAGCCACTAGACTCTAGCTGGGGCAACAGAGAGAGGCTCCGTCTCAAAAAAATAAAACAAAACCAAAAAAAACATATATGTGTATACTTGTAGAATATATAGAATAAATTTGTAGACTATAAATAAATCTGTAGAATGAATAAATATAGAACACATTCCTTGAAGTAGAATTTCTAGATCAATGAATATGGCACTATCCCTTTTGACTGGCTATGAGGAAGTTATATTTAGCGATCTCTTGGACACTGAGGCCGGCCGTGAGCCATCCTCTTCCAGTCTCTGCTGTTGCTACCGAGGGTAACTGTTTCCACTTGCAGAATCCTCCCTCTTCTTTTCTGGAGTAGGTGATAAAACATCTTGTCTAGTGGATCTGAATAAATCCTTCATGGAGAACGCTTTGTATCTGTGGTGTAATGTGGCTGGTTCAACTTTTTTTTTTCTTTTCACAATCTTTTACTTGTCATCATAATCCTGGTTATGGAAGCCCTCTGCTGACTTCCTGCTATCTTCCTTCTTTTTCTCTTGTTTCCTTCTCCTCCTCCTCCTCCTCCTCCACTACCACCAGACTTCACATAATTTCACCGATTAGAAGGACACTTTTTTTTCTTTTGCCCTTTCTCCTCCCCTTCATTTCAACTCCACTAGGCTACAGTTCCCAGTTATTCAATGAAATGAATCTAGGTGTTGCTGTAAAAGTATTTTGTAGATGTGATTAAAGTCCACAGGCATTTGACTTTAAGTAAGGGAGATTATCCTTGATAATCTGGGTGAGTCTGATTCAGTCTGTTGAAAGGCCTTAAGACCAGAGCTGAAGTTTCCCAGATGGAGAAGAAATTCTCCCTGTGAACAGCAGCTTTAGTGTGTGCCTGAGAGTTCCAGCTTGCTCTTCCTGGTGGCCCACCCTATGGATTTCAGACTCTCTTAGCCACCCCCTACAACAGTGTTAGCCCATTTCTTGCAATGAATCTCTTCATGTGTATCTTCTACTGGTTCTCTTTCTCTGATTGAACCCTGCCTGATACAGCCTTCAAGGTATTTCCTCCATCCAGTCTGGGAACTTATTTCATTGATAAGACAAGCATAGGGAGGCACTCCCCAGACTCTTATCTGCCCCTCAGGGGGAAGACCAGTTTCAGTGAATACTTACAGAGAACTGTCATTGTCTCTGATAGAAAAGAAAACATTCTGCAGGGCCCAGGGAGAGTATTCTAATATCAGGAGCCATGTGGTAGTCAAGTGGAACTACCCTATTGTTGCTTAGTTAGTTGGCTGATGTCAAAATGCTGTTAATTGCATAAAAAAGAGAGTAGACCATGCGCATTGGCTTATGCCTGTAGTCCCAACTATTAATACTTGGAAGGCTGAGGTGGGAGGTATCAGCCCAAGAATTCAAGGTTGCAGTGAGCTGTGACTGAGCCACTGCACTCCAGTGTGGGTGATAGAATCAGACCGTCTCTAAAAAAAGAAAAGAAAGAAAGTAAAAATTATTGAGCATAAAAATGAAGGCGGGCAAAGTCTAAAATATGTATGAGGCTGGCCGAGGCTGAGACGGGAGGATTGCTTGATCCCAGGAGGCAGAGGTTGTAGTGAGCTGTGATCATGCCACTGCACTCCATCCAGCCTGGGTGACAGAGCGAGACCTCATCTCAAAAAAAATATATTATATATATAGCATATATATATATAATCTATACATATAAGTCCATACTGATATAAATAAGTGATTAAATTAATAGATAAATAAATGGGGGAGAATAGACAAATCTTTAATGCAGAAGGATTCCAAGTAATTTATGTAGATATTCTGCCCTCAAGGAGGAGGAGCATCACTCTATTCCTTAAGCATTGGCTGCAAACAGTGACTTCCTTCCAAAGAGTACAGCGTGCAAAGCGGGGAGAAGAGTAACTTTGCAGTGGAGAAACCTCACAAACACCATCTCAGCAGATGTTGAAGGTCAACATCAACAGTGGAAAGTCATGTTGATAGTATGTATCCTAATCATGATGTGATGAAAATGGTACCTTACCTCTGTGATCTTCCTCTCCCAAATACATATCCCAGTTTAATCATGAGAAAAACATCAGAAAAATCTCAATTTAGGGATAGTCTTCAAAATACCTGGCCAGTGCTCCTCAGAACTATCAAGGTCATCAACAACAAGAAAAGTCTGAAAAACTGTTACAGCCGAGGAGAAATGACAACTAAATGTTATATGGTGTCCTGGATGGGATCCAGGAACAGAAAAAGGACAGTAGGTAAAAACTAAGGGAATGTGGCTGGGCGATGTGGCTCATACCTGTAATCCCAGCACTTTGGGAGGCCAAGGCAGGTGGATTACCTGAGGTAAGGAGCTTATGACCAGCTGAGCCAACATGGTGAAACCCCGTCTCTACTAAAAAATAAATAAATAAATAAATAACAACAACAAAAAATAGCTGGGCATGGTGGCGGGCGCCTGTAATTCCAGCTACTCGGGAGGCTGAGGCAGGAGAATCGCTTGAACCCAGGGGGCGGAGGTTGCAGTGAGCTGAGGTTGCACCACTGCACTCTATCCTGGGCGACAAGAGTAAAACTCCATCTCAAAAAAAAAAAAGAATAAAAATAAATAAATAAATAAAAATAAAAAATTGGCTGGGCATAATGGTGCATGCCTGTAGTCCCAAATACTTGGGAGGCTGAGGTGGGAGAGTTGCTGGAGCCCAGGAGTTTGAGGCTACAGTGATAGCGCCACTGCACTCCAGCCTGGGTAACAGAGCGAGACCTCATCAAAAAAAAAAAAAAAAAAAAAAAAAAAAAAAAAAAACCTAGGAAAGAAAGAAAGAAAGAAAGAAAGAAAAAGTCTGCAGGAGTCGGGGAAAAAAAATTAAAAAAAAGAATTACTATATATTCCAGCAATTCTACTTTTATGTTTCTACCCAAAAGAATTGAAAACAAGTATTCAAACCAAAAGTTGTACATAGATGTTCATAGCAGCACTATTCACAATGGCTAAAAGATGGAAAAAAGCCCAAATGTCCATCATTTTAAAAAAAATCCATGAATGGATTTTTAAAATGCGGCATATCTGTTAGAACTGAATAGTATTCTACCATATATTGACACATGCTACAATATGGATGAACCTCAAAAATGTGCTATGTAGAAAAAAGACAGACACAAAGGTCACACATTGTATGATTCCATTTGCATTAAATATCCAGAATAGGTAAATCCATAGAACGCAGATTAGTGGTTTCTGGAGCCTTGGGGAAGGGAGGAATGGGAATGACTGCTTGAGGAGTATGAGGTTTAAATACGGGGTGATGAAGCGGTTGTGAAACTAGATAGAGTGATTATTATACAACTTCATGAATATACTAAATGTCACTGAATTGTACACTTTCAAATGGTTAGTCTTATGTTTTATGTGAATTTTACATCAATTTTTTTTTGAGACAGGGCCTAGCTCTGTCACCCAAGCTGGAGGGCAGTGGCATGATCATGGCTCACTGCAGCCTCAACTTTCTGGTCTCAAGTGAGGTTGCAGTGAGCCTCCCAAGTAGCTGGGACTACAGGTGTGCACCACCACACCTGGCTATTTTTTTTATTTTTTGTAGAGATAAGGTCTCACTGTGTTGCCCAAGCTGGTCTCAAACTCCTGGCCTCAAGCAATCCTTTCACCTCAGTCTCCCAAATTGCTGGGATCATACCTGTGAGCCACCACGCCTGGCCACATCAATTTTTTAAAAAGAGGAATGCACCAAATGCATAGAGGAAGTTGAGACTACAGGTGTGTGCCACCAAACCCAGCTAATTTTTGATTTTTTTTGGTAGAGATGGAGCGGGGTGTCCTCCGTGTTACCCAGGCTGATCTTGAACTACTGGGCTTAAGTGATCCTTCCACCTCAGCCTCCCAAAGTGCTGGGATTACAGGTGTAAGCCACCACACTCAGCTAGAAGTGGTGTTTGAATTGAGTTGTTAATAATTTATGAATCAATTAGCAAACATTTATTGTGTGCATACTAAATGCTAGTCACTGAGGTAGGCATTGAGTTGCTATAAATAGATATAGGTCTGGCGCGGTGGCTCACACCTGAGGCATGAGAATCACGTGAACCTGGGGGCAAAGGTTCCAGTGAGCCGAGATGGTGCCACTGCACTCCAGCCTGGGTGACAGAGTGAGACTCTGTCTCAAAAAAATTAAATAAAATAAATACATAAACAGATAGATGTAGGTAATAGTAGATACAGATACCTATGTCTATACATATATGAATATTCTTTCTTGCTCTCTCTCTATACACACAGACACAGACACACACACACATATATATATGAATTCAGATCTTATCTTCCCCCTCAGAGAGCTCACTATATAATTGGGAGAGGCAGATACATAAATAGGCAATTATAGTGCTTTGTGGTACATGTGATGAGAGATGTATATACAAGGTATTATGGAAGTAAGGAGGAGCAGCACCCATCACAGCCTGGGGGTGTTTTAAAGAATTATTACAAAGTGGCCAAGTGGCCAAGGCACGGTGGCTCATGCCTGTAATCACAGCACTTTGCGAGGCTGAGGTGAGAGGATTGCTTGAATCCAGGAGTTCAAGACCAGCTTCGGCAATATAGCAGGATGCTGCCTCTACAAATAATAACAATAATGGTAATAATAAAGTTAGCTGTGTATGGTAGTATGTGCCTGTAGTCCCAGCTACTCAGGAAGTTGAGGCGGGAGGATTGCTTGAGCCTAGGAGGTCGAGGCTGCAATGAGCCATGATCACACCACTGCATTCCAGGCTGGTGACAGAGCAAGACCCTGTCTTGGAAAAAAAAAAAAATTGGCCAAGTGAAGAGGGAAAGGAAGGTCATTTTAGGAAGTGTCAAGCTAAGAGACAGAAGATATATATGGAGAGACAGAGTGAGTGTGTATGCATAGGAAGTACTTACAAATGGTTCCATCTTACCTTGAATTTTTTTTGAGATGGAGTCTCACTCTGTTGCCAAGGCTGGAGTGCAGTGGCATGATCTCGGCTAACTCCAACTTCAGCCTCCTAGGCTCAAGCTGGGACTATGGCGTGAGCCACCACAGTCAACTAATTTTGCTTTTTTTTTTTTTTTGTATAAACAGGGTTTTGCCACGTCACTCAGGCTGGTCTCGAACTCCTGAACTCAAGTGATTGTCCCGCTTTGGCCTCCCAAGGTACTGGGATTACAGGCATGAGCCACTGTGTCCGGCTAAGTGATTCCATCTTATAAAAAAAAAAAATTAAAACTAGGAAGTGGCCAAGTAATGGGTTTCAAACAAATGAACAACAGGCTTATGTTTTAGATAAATTCTTTTATTAGCAGTGTGAAGTCTAAGATTAGAAGAGGAAAAAGACTGGAGGCAGGGAGACTAATAAGAAGGCTATTGCGCAGTGGCTCACGCCTGTAATCCCAGCACTTTGGAAGGCCGAGGCAGGTGGATAACGAGGTCAGGAGATCAAGACCATCCTGGCCAACATGGTGAAATTCGGTCTCTACTAAAAATACAAAAATTAGCTGGGTGTGGTGACGCGTGCCTGTAATCCCAGCTACTTGGGAGGCTGAGGCACGAGAATTGCTTGAACCCAGGAGATAGAGGTTGCAGTGAACTGAGATCGCGCCACTGCACTCCAGCCTGGGCAACCCAGTGAGACTCCGTCTAAAAAAAAAAAAAAAAAAAAAAAAAAAGGCTGTTGCAATAGTCCAAATGAAAGATTTTAAGGGTCTGAGCCAGGCAAGGAAGTGGTAATTGTGAGTAAAAGGAAAGGTCAGAATCAAAACGTGCTTAGATGGTAAAATTAACAGGACTTGAGGATTGATTGGATATTGGTGGTGAGAAAGCATTAAAGATGATAACTCGAGGTTCCTGTTTTGTGTGATGGAATATGTATTTATCAGGGATGTTAGTTGATAGCAACAAAGGCTGACTCAGCATAATTTTTTTTTTTTTTTTTAAGGATATTGGGGCTGGGCATGGTGGCTCACACCTGTAATCTCAGCACTTTGGGAGGCCAAGGCTGGAGGATCACTTGAACCCAGGAGTTCAAGGTCAGCCCAGGCAACTTAGTGAGACCCTGCCTCTAAAAAACAAAAAATAAGTGTGGTGGCTCATGCCTTAATCCCAGTACTTTGGGAGGCCGAGGCCCGAGGCATGTGGATAACTTGAGGCCAGGAGTTTGAGACCAGCCTGACCAACACAGTGAAACCCCATCTCTACTAAAAAAACAAAAATTAGCTGGGTGTGGTGGTGCCCACATGTAATCCCAGCTACTCAGGAGGCAGCTGAGTGAGGCACAAGAATCTCTTGAACCTGGGAGGCAGAGGTTGCAGTGAGCTGAGACTGTGCCATTGCCTTCTAGCCTGGGTGACAGAGTGAGACTCTGTCTCAAAATAATAATAATAATGATAATAATAATTTAAAAATTAGCTGGGTGTTGTGGCACACACCTGTAGTCCCAGCTACTCAGGAGGCTGAAGCAGGAGGATCATCACTTCAGCCCAGAAAGTTGAGGCTGCAGTGAGCCATGATCATGCCACCGTACTCCAGCCTGGGCAACAGAGCAAGATCCTGTCTCTTAAAAAGAAAAAAAAGGATATTGGGAAGCTCCCACAATTGTTGGGAGAGCTGGAGAATCAGGTTAGAGGCTAAGCTTTCAGGAACAATGCCTCAAACCATTCCAGAAGTGGCTGGATGCTACCGGTGCCCCCACTGCTGTGAGAAGTCAACCTTGAAAACCCTGGAAATTCCCTAGTAGCAAAAATAAAAAATAAAAAAGGAAGAGAAGCTCCACACTCCACATATCCACATACAGCAGGTTTCTTCACTAGGTGACAAGGGAGACTGGCAAATAGCCCTGACTTACACTGCAGAGCTGGGGCTCATAACATGGACATTCTTCCATATATAGAAAAGCTCTTTAAATTCTGAGGGCAGCCACGGTGTGACACAGATGGTGCTGCTATCAACCAATGTAGAGAATAGAAGAGTTTGGGGGCAGGAGTGAGAAGTTCCATTTTTAACATGTGGTATTTCAGGTGTCTGTAAAACATTCAGATATAGATGTCTAGCGGGTGGTGGGATATTTAAAGTCCTTAGCATTCAGGTAGCAGTTAAAACAACAAGAATGGGTAGGATGGTCCAGGGAGAGCATGTACATCGAGATGAGAAGAAGAAAGCAAAGAGAATCCTGGGTGTGAGAAAGCAAGCTTGCCTGGATTCTCGGTGCCCCTTTAAAAAGCCCTATCGGCCTTGGCGCGGCAGCTCATGTCTGTAATCCCAGCACTTTGGGAGGTCAAGGCAGGCAGATTGCTTGAGCTCAGGAGTTCAAGATCAGCCTGGGCAACATGGTGAGGTGCTGTCTCTACAAAAAATACAAAAAAATTAGCCAGGCATGGTGGCATGTGCCTATAGTTTCAGCTACTCAGGAGGCTGAGGTGGGACGATCACTTGAGCCTGGGAGCTGAGATGTGCCACCGCACTCCAGCCTGGATGACAGAAAGAGACCCTGTCTCAAAAAAAAAAAAAAGAACTATCTTCTGACCCAGTTGCCTCACGTTTCCTTAGTGTTCACCCATACAAAGTACTTCACTGTGTGAGTATCTCAGACCCTTCACAGTTATTCACAAAACATTGGGCGACATTAACATCTAAGTGGTAGAAAGAGGAAGAGGAGATCAAAAAGGAGACCAAATAGGAACTGTCAGAAGTACATATAGAATAGGCCAGACACGGTGGGCTCACACCTGTAATTCCACCAGCACTGTGGTAGGCCAAGGCAGGTGGATCACCTGAGGTCAGGAGTTTGAGACCAGCCTGGCCAACATGGCAAAACCTCATCTATACTAAAATTACAAAAATTAGCCGGGCATGGTGATGCATGCCTGTAAACCTAGCTGCTCAGGAGGCTGAGGCAGGAGAATTGCTTGAACCTGGGAGGTGGAGGTTGCAGTGAACCGAGAGTGCACCACCGCACTCAATCCTGGATGGCAGAGCGTGACTCCATTTCCAAAAAAAAAAAAGTACATGTACATACGGAATAACTAGGAAATTAAATTAATTCAAGGTGATAGAAGTCAAGGAATAAGAACTTTCAACAAGGAGGGAACGATCAGCAGTGTCAAATGCTTACAGAGGTCCAGTAACATCAAAAGTGAAACGTAGCTATTGACTTTAGCAGTTTGGAGGTCACTTTGCTAAAAGCAATTTCAGTGGAAACATTTTCCAGTACAGTAGGTGGAGGTATGAATGGATTTCTAGAGACTGCAAATTAGACCTTTGCTAGTTGGAGAAGCTTAAAGCTGAGAGGGAAAGGAATTGGCACCTGATTAACATTCAGGATTACTGGAGAGTTTTGTAGTCTTTCTCTTCTCTTTCCTCCCTCCTTCCCTCTTCCTCTCTCTCTCTCTCTCTCTCTCTCTCTCTCTCTCTCTCTCTTTCGTGACACGAGTCAGCTCACTGCAACCTCCACCTCCCAGGTTCAAGCAATTCTCCTGCCTCAGTCTCCCGAGTAGCTGGGATTACAGGCGCCTGCCACCATGCCCAGCTAATTTTTGTATTTTTAGTAGAGACAGGGTTTCACAATTTTGGCCAGGCTGATCTTGAACTCCTGACCTTGTGATCAACCGGCCTCAGTCTCCCAAAGTGCTCGATTACAGGCATGAGCCACCGTGCCTGGCGTAATTTTTTTCTTAATGTGTGAGGCCCTAATGTGTTTGAGGCTGAGGAACAGACACCACAGGTTGAAATCAACGAAGGGATAATTCATGGAGCAGGCTGCTGAAAGAGACTGAAAAAAGACAGCATTTGGGGCACAGGGGGATGGGTGGATCTTGAACAGGAAGATAGAATGGAGAGAGGGATGGATGTAATGTAGTGTTGCTTATAGTTGTTCCACTGAGGCTGAAGACCATGTACTTCTAGTGGCACTGGTTTATATTGTTTTGTAGGGTAGAAACATCTAGATTAAGAAGGGGAGAAGAGTGGTTAGTTGTACCGATCCAGGGTTAGAGGTTTGTGGGGCTGGTGCGGTAGACAGGGCTGAAAGGGAATTGAGGGCACCAGTGAGGGAGTAGCTCAGAGAGTCAAGCATGGGGTTAAGAATGGTTGAGGCCAGGTGTGGCCTATAATCCCAGACTCACGCCTATAGTCCCAGCACTTTGGGAAGCCAAAGCAGGAGGATCATTTGAAGCCAGGAGTTCGAGACTGGCATGTGCAACATAGTTAGACTGCCCCCACTACCATCTCTATAAATTTTTTTTTTTTTTTAAAATTTAGCCAGGTGTGGTGGCACGTGCCTGTAGTTCTAGCTACCCAGGAAGCTGAAGTGGGAGGATCGCTCGAGCCCAGGAATTCAAGGCTGCAGTGAGCTAGGATCGTGCCACTGTACTCTAGCCTGTGTGACAGAGTGAGATCCCTGTCTCGAAAAAGAAAAGAAAAAGAAACATTGGGAAGGGAAGGAAAAGAGGCTAGGAGGGCCTGATAGACTGGGAGAAAATAGAGGGCTCAAAGGACTAGAGGAGTCCATATGAGGTTAAAAAAACAACAACAAAGAAAACCTCACATGTGGGTGAGGGCCTGAGGGAGCAGAAAGGAGAGCGCTGTGGTCTAAATGGAACATTGGAGTTGTAGATGTTAGAGGTGAGCAGTTACGGACCGCAGTAAAGTTCAAGATGTGGTGCTTTGTGTGTGTGTGGCTGAAGTGGAACAGAGAAGGTAATTGAGAGAGTCAAGGAAATGAGAAGTTGCTGATAGTGTTATCTTCATAGACAATGAGATTCCCTCTTAAAAGGGTCAGGAATTAGAGTGGAGAGGGAGGCCAATTGCCAGTATCTTTACTTAAAAGGAGGAGAGTGAAGGATATGTAAGAATTTGCTAGGCAGACTGGGTTGGAGGGGATGGTCATTCTAGCGAGAAGGAGGAGATTGAGAAAAGGCACGGTTGGAAGTGTGAAACAGCCTGATCTTTTTAGGGAACTAAAACCAGTATGAGTGACGCCAAGTGTGAGTACAGGAATGTAGCAGCAGATGAGGCTGGATTAGTAGGCAGAGCTGACATATGGAGGGCCTTGTGCACTAAACCAAATGATGCAGAACCACTGAGGGGTTTTAAGCTGAGTATTGACTTAATTCTGGTTTGCATTTCAGATTTTCTAAGGTCAAATGTGGAAAATTCAAGTCAGGTAGGACTAGAGCCCCAGAGACCAGTTACAGGGTTGTTGCAATTGCCCAAGCCAGGACACGGGGCGTGGCACTGGCAGCAGAGTTGGAGAATGAATTCCAGAGCTATTTTGATATCCCACATGTGTTCTTGCAGCTCTACACCCTTTCACCTATTTTCAGCATGCAATGTGAGGCTTGGTAGGTTTTCCCGTTCAGCTTATGCTCTTTAATGGCCCAGCTCTTCACCCCAGAGGCAGCTGTCAGACCTTTGAGGATGAAGTCCTTATTACTAATATCTCCACTATGCCTACTCCATAGGGCAGGGGATGAAATTATCTAAGGCTTTTTGGTCTCAGCTAATTTACTTTTCTTTACTTGCTTTTGTTTCCCTCTACCAAATCCTTCAGTTAATCGGAGGCAAGCATTTCATACCTTGAACATAATGGAATCAGGCTGTTTCTTTTTAAGTGCTGTTACCTAGAGGTTCATATGTGGCAAATTGAAAGGGCTAATGCTATACATAATAGTTACACTGAGGATGTGAAACCGACAGACTCTCTCCCCCAACCTCCACTTGGCATTCTTCCTCCTTTTTCAGGGTTACTCATTGCCATTTGTGGTAGGCAAAATTCTAAGACAGCTCCCGATATTCCCTCATCCCAGTGTGCACACACTTTCTCCCTGTTACTTAGTCAAACACGAATCTAGAAACTGCTGTGAGGGGATTGTGCAGATGTAATTAAGTCAGCTGATTTTAAGAAATAGAGATTATCTTGGGTGAGCCTGACCTAATCAAGTGAGCTCTTAAAAAGCACTGGGCTCTTCAGTCACAAAAAGACAAATACTTACCTGAATTGAACCTTAGAAAGACTGGAGGTGAAAAAAAAAAATGACAAATACTGTATAACTCCACCTATAGGAGGTATCTAAGATAGTAAAATCCATAGAAACAGAAAGTAGAAGGGTTTTTACCAGGGGTTGGGAGAGAGGGGGGAGTTTTTTTATTTTTAAAACTTATTTTTATTATTTATTATTATGTTTGAGACAGTCTCTCTCTGTCGCCTAGGCTGAAGTGCAGTGGTGCAATTTCAGATCACTGCAGCCTCAACTTCCCAGGCTCGAGAGATCCTCCAACCTCAGCCACCTGAGTAGGTGGAACTATAGGTGCATGCCACCATGCCCAGCTAATTTTTTGCACTTTTTTGGTGGAGTTGGGATTTCTCCATGTTGCCCAGGCTGGTCTCAAATTCCTGGGCTCAAGCAATCGGCCATCCTTGGCCTCCCAAAGTACTAGGATTAGAGGCATTAGCCATTGTGCTTGGCCTGAGCTGTTTTTGAGTGGATAGAGATTCAGTTTTGCAAGATGAAAAAGTTCTGGAGATCTATTGCACAACAATGTGAATCTACTTAACACTACTGAACGGCACACTTAAAAACGGTTAAGCCTACCAGGTGCAGGGGCTCACACCTGTAATCCTAGCACTTTGGGAGGCCGAGGGGAGAGGATCACAAGGTCAGAAGATCGAGACCATCCTGGCTAATGTGTTGAAACCCCGTGTCTACTAAAAATACCAAAAAACAATTAGCCAGGCGTGGTGGCATGCACTTGTAGTCCCAGCTACTTGGGAGGCTGAGGCAGAAGAATCACTTCAACCCAGGAGGTGGAGATTGCAGTGAGCCAAGATTGAGCCACTGCTCTCCAGCCTGGGCGACAGAGCAAGACTCTGTCTCAAAAATAAATAAATAAATAAATAAAGTTAAGCTGGGCACGGTGGCTCATGCTTGTAATCCCAGAACGAACTTTGGGAGGCCGAGATGGGTGGATCACCAGGTCATGAGTTCAAGGCCAGCCTGGCCAAGGTGGTGAAACCCCATCTCTACTAAAAATACAGGCCGGGCACTGTGGCTCACGCCTATAATCCCAGCACTTTGAGAGGCCGAGGCGGGTGGATCACGAGGTCAAGAAATCGAGACCATCCTGGTCAACAAGGTGAAACCCTGTCTCTACTAAAAATACAAAAATTAACTGGGCATGGTGGCGTGCCTGTAGTCCCAGCTACTCGGGAGGCTGAGGCAGGAGAATTGTCTGAACCCAGGAGGCGGAGGTTGCAGTGAGCCGAGATCGCGCAATTGCACTCCAGCCTGGGTAATAAGAGCGAAACTCCGTCTCAAAAAACAAACAAACAAACAAAAAAAAAACCCCACAAAAATTAGCTGGGCATGGTGGTGGATGCCTATAATCCCAGCTACTCAGGAGGCTGAGGCAGAGAGTTGGTTGAACCTGGGAGGTGGAGGTTGCAGTGAGCCGAGATCATGCCACTGCCCTCCACCCTAGGCAACAGAAAAAAAAAATGGTTAAGATGGGCCAGGCACAGTGGCTTATGCCTATAATGCCAGTACTTTGGGAGTTCAAGGTACGAGGGTCACTTGGGCTCAGGAGTTCAAGGATACAGTGAGCTGTGATCATGCCACTGCATTCTAACCTGGGCGACAGAATGAGACCCTGTCTCAAAAAAAGTTAAGGTATAAATTTTATGTTATGGGGTTTGTTGTTGTTGTTGTTTGAGATGGAGTCTCGCTCTGTCGCCCAGCCTGGAGTGCAGTGGTGCGATCTCAGCTCACTGAAACCTCCATCCCCCCTGGGCTCAAGTGATTCTCCTGCCTTAGCCTCCTGAGTAGCTGGGACTAGAGGTGCCTGCCACCATGCCCAGCTAATTTTTTTTTTTTTTTTTTTTGATTTTTAGCAGAGACGTGGTTTCACCATGTTGACCAGGCTGGTTTTGAACTCCTTGGCTCAAGCAATCTGCCCAGCTTGGCCTCCCAAAGTGCTGGGATTCTAGGCTGTTGTGTGTTTTTTAATCACAATTTTAAAAGGGCAGGAGGGAACTGGGCTGCTTCCTGTGAGATTTAAAGCATGACAGGAATTTGACACAAGGAAGATTCTCCATTGCTGTCTTTGAAGATGGAGGCGGCCATATCACAAGAATGGGAGTAGAAGAAGGTAGTTACCGGAGGCTAGGAAGGGTAGTGGAGGGGGAGGAAAGGTGGGATACTTAATGGATAGAAAAATATAATTGGATAGAATAAATAAGATCTAGTATTTTATAGCACAATAGGGTGACTACAGTCAACACTTTATTATACATTTAAAAATAACTAAAATAATATAATTGGATTGTTTGTAACACAAATGATAAATGCTTGAGGTGACGGATACCCCATTCACCCTGATGTGATTATTATGCATTGTATGCCTGTATCAAAATATCTCATGTACCCCATAATACATGCACCTACTATTGTACCCACAAAAATTAAAATTAGAAAACAAAACAAGACAAGGAATGTGTGTGGCTTCTAACAGTTGAGAGCACCCTCCACCCTAACTACCAGCATGAATATGGGAACTTCAGTCCTACAGCCACAAGGAACTAAATTCTGCCACAACTACATGAGTTTGGAAGAGGACCCTGAGCTTCAAATGAGTTTGAAGCCTGACCAACACCTTGACACTGAGCAGAGGACCCAGTTAACCTGTGCCTGGATTCTTGATACATGGAAAGTGTAAGAAAATAAATGTGTGTGTGTTTGCGGGGGTTTCTGTTGTTTTTTTAAATGAATTTTTATTTAGAGATAAGATATTGCTGCATTGCTCAGGCTGGAGTGCAGTGGCTCAATCTAGGCTCACTGCAGCCTCTACCTCCTCGGCTCAAGCAATTTTCCTGCCTCAGCCTCCTGAGTAGCTGGGATTACAGGTGCCTGCCACCATGCCTTCCTAACTTTTTTTTTTTGATATTAGATTATCAGATAAAGATACCATGGTTTGAAATCTATAAAGCCTAGCAAGAGTTTGGAGAAGCTAACTTTTTTTTTTTTGTATTTTTAGTAGAGATGGGGTTTCACCATGTTGGTCAGGCTGGTCATGAACCCCTGACCTCAAGTGATCTGCCCACCTTGGCTTCCCAAAGTGCTAGGATTACAGGTGTGAACCACCATGCCTGTCCTGTTTCTTCTTAGACTAGTCAACAAAACTGCCTATTGCTGGCAATATGATTTCATTTTCAAATTAAGAATCCATATTCGATGAAAAGCCACCAAGATTCAAATAAAAAATATATTTTAAATTATTTGTAAAGTAATATTTCTCATGTACAGTGTGACATGTACAATAATTAAAATTGGCATTTCTGAAGGCATTTTATTTTATTTTGAGACAGAGTCTAACTTAGTCACCCAGGCTGGAGTGCAGTGGCGTGATCTCGGCTCACTGGAATTTCTGTCTCCCAGGTTCAAGCAATTCTCCTGCCTCAGCTTCCTGAGTAGCTGGGATTACAGGTACCCGCTACCATGCCTGGCTGATTTTTGTGTTTTTAGTAGAGACGGGGTTTCGACATGTTGGTCAGGCTGGTCATGAACCCCTGACCTCAAGTGATCCGCCCACCTCGGCCTCCCAAAGTGCTGGGATTACAGATGTGAGCCAGTGTGCCCGGTCTAAAGGCATTTTAAAGAAAACATTGAGATGTAGCATTAACAGAGAAATTGCTCATAACCCATTTAAGATTTTAGTAACTTTTATCCTGTTTCAATAATACCAACTCAGAAACTATAATGTATACTTTATAATTTACTTCCTAGATGACACATGATTTTCTTCAAGAGCAAGATAGTTGCCTTGTGTAGCTGGTCTCCTTGAAAACTATTTTTAGTTCTATCATCACTTTCTGTGATAAATATTTTCACCTTCTAAAGTTTTAGATTATTGCACCAAATAGAAAGAAAACAGGTTTTTTTTTCTTTTGTTTTTGTTTTTCGAGAGAGAGAGGGAATGAGAACTTTAGTGTACTTTCAGTAGCGTTCTTTTTTTTTTTTTAAATTTATTTTATTGCATTTTAGGTTTTGGGGTACATGTGAAGAACATGCAAGATTGTTGCATCGGTACACACATGGCAGTGTGATTTGCTGCCTTCCTCCCCATCACCTACATCTGGCATCTCTCCCCTTGCTATCTCTCCCCAACTCCCCACCCCCCACCATCCCTCCCCTATTTCCCCCCAACAGACCCCAGTGTGTAGTGCTCCCCTCCCTGTGTCCATGTGTTCTCATTGTTCAACCGCCTATGAGTGAGAACATGCGGTGTTTGATCTTCGAAAGTAGCGTTCTTATTTGTAGAAATGCATAATAGCGTCCTAGTAAGACTTGATAATAGCTCTGGTCTTCATCATATTTTGTGATAAAACTTTTGATTTAAAATAACCTCTGATCTATTTATCATGGCAAATGGATAGACCTTTCCTGCCTGTTTTCTTTCTTTTCTTTTTTCTTTCTTTCCTTTTCTTTGAGCTTAGATTTTTAGAAGCACATATTTAAAAATCAAGTGTAGGACTGGATGCGGTGGCTTATGCCTGTAATCTCAGCACTTTGGGAGGCCAAGGCAGGCAGATCACCTGAGCTCAGGAGTTCAAGACCAGCCTGGGCAACAGCAAAACCCCGTCTCTACAAAAAATACAAAAATTAGCCGGGCATGGTGGTGTGTGCCTGTAGTCTCAACTACTCAGGAGGCTGAGGCAGGAGAACCTGGGAGGTGGAGGTTGCAGGTTGCAGTAAGCCAAGATTGCACCACTGCTCTCTAGCCTGGCGACAGACAGAGACTATCTCAAAAAAAAAAAAAAAAAAACAAGTATAGGTTGTGACCGTATGTCATCTAAGTTACCATCCAAAACTATGATCAAAATGTATTTAGACCAAACTGCAGGATGAAGTTTTATTTCTCTTTTTCCCTTCCATTTTTTTATATCTGGTTGTAAATTTAGTTAAAAACATAATCACAATTTACAAAAACTGTAATTACAAATTACAAAGAAAAATAGGGAGACAATCTTGTATTGACATCCTCTATGCATCTTGTTACCTACCAATTTTCTGTTCCATTACAAAATTCAATACTAAAATTTCATAGCTAACATTCAATATTAATTTCAACATTAAAATTTATCAAAATGATTAAAAACAGTCAATTAGAAAAAGCAATACACCAAAAATAATGGTAGTATTTCCAGGCTTCTACTGCATTGCATTAACCATCATGCAGGGAACAAAAGGGCTGTGAATTTTGGGTAGGCCACTTGACTTTGGATTCCAGGACTATGGAAATGCCAGTGAAGGTAATCTAAGAAGCATTTCCTGTTTTATAAATATAGCAGAGGGCCAAAAAAGGGGATCCCAGATTGTTTTCAAGTTACAAAAAAACATTAAAGTGCAACTTTGTCTTTTACATCTCAACAAAGTTCTGTCATTTTTCGAAATAAAGTAGAGCCACAGCTTTATAGTCATTTTCTCATCTAGAACCCCACAATTATTAACACAAATCAAACTGCAGTTTTGGAAGAGAGCCTTTGAACAGAGAAATTACTGAACAGTGATTATTGGCCATACCTAATTCACAGTTCGGAAATTGATGGTGGAGAGCTGTGTATCACGGACAGAGAAAGAGGCCTCCCAGAGGCTCTGAGGCTGCAGGTCTTCAGCCAGGTGACAGCACAGCACCCACTGTATGCACCCTGATGGCAACAGCAGGAAAGTCCATAGTCACGGTGATAGAAACAGCCACAGCTGCCAATTGGAAGACTCACTCTTTCTGGCTTTCATGGACTGTGTTTTGCACATCAAGCTCACTGTTTAGAGCTGTCTTAGCACTCTTCTTTTTTTGAGACTTTTGACTCATGTTCTTTGCGTAACTTTCTCTGTTGATAGATGCATATGGCTATGGCAGTGATGCAAAGCAAAATAAGTATCACCACTGCTATCACACCTCCAATGACTGCAAGAGTCTCTTCTGTCCGCATTAACCAAGGGCTCTCCCTCATCCGCTGGTCCAGAATGACCTGTGCCTCCCGCGAGTCGGGGAGCCAGTTCCCACCTGGGGGAGCCAGACGCTGCACCTGCCGCGCAGCGGGTCATGGGGGCCACGAGGCCGAGGACGGTGACCCGGGAGGGCTCCCTTCCATTTTTAACCAGACCGTTTTAGTATCATATGCAGTTAATCTTTCATATGATGTTGTGCTACCTATGTCAAATGACTATCTTGCCACACAAAAGCAGAAAATTTTGCAATACTCCTTTCTTTCTGTTTGTAAATTTAATTTCTTGGCAACTACTTTTATTTTTATCAATATGCTATCAGAACTTAACAATTTCAGATTGTATTATAACAGGGCATAGTTCTTTAAATATATTATGGCTATACAAAAGCACATCAAATATTTACTTTATGAAAGAGAACAGTATTTACATTTGCTCTCCAAAACAACATAAAATACAACTTTAAAAACATTTAGATGAAAATTGGAATAATCTCAACACTAAACAACTAGATCTTAAACACAGTATCATGAGGAAAACTCAGGACAAGCTATAGTTACATGATACAATGGGATTCAGGGCAATTCAAAGATCTCTGTGCACCATGATTTCACAAGTAGTACATATAAGTGCTTCTTGAAACATGGAGAAGCCATTTCAACATTTATTATTAACATACAGTGGCTCTCTGACAATATCTGCCATCCTAATATAGATGTACAGGAACTTTTAACTCACCCTAGATATATTTTAAATTATTCACATATAAACAGTTTCGCCAAAAAAGTAGTTTAAATGCCCGCATTAATTTATTCACAAGTTCACAACTGTAATAGTTCTTTCTTTTTTTAAGAGATGGGGTCTTGCTCTGTCACCTAGGCTGGAGTGCAGTGGTACAAACACTGCTCAATGTAGCCTCGGCCTCCCACGCTCAAGCGATCCTCCCACCTCAGCCTCCCGAGTAACTGGGACTACCAGAGCATGCCACCACACCCGGCTGATTTTTGTTTTTGTTTATTTTTTGTAGAGACAGGGTTTTGCCATGTTGCCCAGGCTGGTCTTGAACTCCTGAACTCAGGCAATCTTCCCACCTTGGCCTCCCAAAGTGCTAGGATTACAGATGTGAGCCACCTCATCTGGCCTGTAATAGTTCTTAATCCAAATAGTTTATAGTGAACACATATTACACCACATTCCATATTGTGTCATATTAGGTGAAAATATATCAGAAAATGAGAGTCTTCATTAACAAGGTACAACCAACGTTTCTCCAAAATTAAGTACCTTTACCCCTTTAAGTCAAAATACCATAATACCATGATATTATGGCTTTGTGCCTTTTCTGATAATATCTCAGTCTGACCTCAAAAAACAGAGAAAAAGCTGGGTGCGGTGGTGTACACATGTAGTCCAAGCTACTTGGAAGGCTGAGGCAAGAGGGTGGCAGAGCAAGATCCTGCCTCTAAAAAAAAAAGAAAAATTAAAAAGAAAAGAAAAAAGTGGGGATACAGATATGTTTGAATGGCAAAGCCATTACCTTTGACTTAAGACCTTTATCTTTGTGTTTATTTATTTATTTATTTGAGAGTTTTGCTTTTGTCCCCCAGGCCGGAGTGCAGTGATGTGATCTTGGCTCACTGCAACCTCCGCCTCCCAGGTTCAAGCAATTCTCCTGCCTCAGCCTCCAGAGTAGCTAGGGTTACAGGCACTCACCACCATGCCTGGCTAATTTTTATATTTTTAGTAGAGAAGGGGTTTCACCATGTTGGCCAGGCTGGTCTCGAACTCCTGACCTCAGGTGACCCACCTGCCTCAGCTTCCGAAAGTGCTGTGATAACAGGTGTGAGCCACCACTCCCGGCCCTACCTTTGTGTTTAAAGGAGGGTAGAGATAGGAAAACTGTAAAAGACAAAGGAAGAAACACCTTGAATTACATGTTTATGTGAGATGAAAACATTTTCCTTTAAAGCTGTGTAACTGGAAACATTTTCTGGACAAGGCAATACAAAAACACTACATTACAGCATTGTGCAATGAATACACTGCATTTCACAATAACTGAAAACTATTGGGGATAACCACCTCCAATGACTTCTGATTCAGAGGAAAAAAAAGATTAATGGTTCCAAATTACTTGAAACTTAGGTAAAATAAAAAGAAAAAAAAAAGCTTTTTTTTTTTTTTGAGACAGAGTCTTACTCGGTCACCCAGGCTGGAATGCAGTGGTGTGATCTTGGTTCACTGCAACCTCTGCCTCCCCAGGCTCAGGTTATTCTCCCACCTCAGCCTCTTGAGTAGCTGGGCCTATAGGCGTGTGTCACCACACCCAGCTAATTTTTGTATTTTTTTGTAGAGATGGGCTTCACCATGTTGTTCAGGCTGGTGTCAAACTCAAGCGATCCTCCCACCTTGGTCTCCTAAAGAGGTAGGGTTACAGGTGTGAGCCACTGAGCTCCCCCCAGAAAAAAACTATTGTTTTTTTCTTTGAGACAGAGTCTCGCTCTGTTGTCCAGGCTGGAGTGCAGCGGTGAGATCTTGGCTCACCATAATCTCCGCCTCCTGGGTTCAAGCGATTCTCCTGGCTTAGCCTCCTGAGCAGCTGGGACTACAGGTGTGTGCCACCATGCCCAGCTAATTTTTGTATTTTTAGTAGAGACAGGGTTCCACTATGTTGCTCAGGCTGATCTTGAACTCCTGACTTTCTGATCCGCCTGCCTTAGCCTCCCAAAGTGCTGAGATTACAGGCATGAGCCACTCTGCCCGGCCAAAAATTCTATTTTTTAAATGGCAGTATATATGGTATGCAATAAGATTCCCATATATCTGACAGTCTTTTTTTGTGTGAAGCGGGGAGGGCAGGGATCAAATGTAGCATATTTAATAGTGACTACATTAAAGAAAAAAATATAAATCCAATTTCAAAAGAACACTTTTTTCTTCTTTTTTAAACAATGTTTCCTTTTTATTCAAATCAATTCTAACTTTATAAAAATTTTATTGTTGCAGGATAATACAATCACTTATGAAAACCAATTGTACAATCAAGGTCTAACTGTGATAATGTTTACTAATCTAACAAGATCAAGATAAAACATTTACTAAAGGAAAATATAGATAACACAAAAAATACTATCATAGGAATCTAAGATCATCTAATTCTTTAAAAAATATTAGTTCTTTTCTGCCATTAAGTACCACAAAAGAAAAAAGTATTAGTTCTAGTTGTCTTTATACGTTGTGACAATTTATAGCAGAGTTTAATGACAGAAAAAGCAACAATGTCTATATTGGTGGTATACATTTTTTAAGATTTTTATGTGCAAGGCCACTTAAAAGATGACAAACCACAGATGAAAATGAAGGCAACAGAAAAATTCAACTTTTCACAACCAAAAAATTAGGGCAAGCTTAAAACAATTTGGAAAAGGATGTCCTAAAAGATATGTTGCAGATCTGTGTTCTGTTGTCCAAGATTATATCAATGCATAATTCTAAATCTTTCTAAAGTGTAACATTAAAAATATGTAATCTAATTTACAAGGTATATGCCCATTCTGTGTTTTATCACATAGGTATGTTTCTTCATTAGCTTTTGAAAATGGGTCATTTGAAAAGACAATAATTTTTAGGCCAGGCTTGAGGGCTCACACCTGTAACCCCCAGCACTTTGAGAGGCCGAGGCAGGAGGATTACGTAAGGCCAGGAGTTCAAGACCAGCCTGGGTAACGTAGTGAAACCTCGTCTCTACAAAAAAAAAAAAAAAAAAAAAAAAAAAAATTAGCTGGACGTAGTGGCCCGTGGTGGGAGGATCACTTGAGCCTAGGATCCTCTCACTTCGATCCTCCTACCACACACCACCATGCCCTGACTGTGCTACTGCACTCCAGCCTGGGTGACAGAGTGAGACCCTGTCTCAAAAATAAAGACAACAATTTTCATTTGAAAAATTTCATTCAGGCCGGACGTGGTGGCTCACGCCTGTAATCCCAGAACTTTGGGAGGCCAAGGTAGGCGGATCACCTGAGGTCAGGAGTTCGAGACCAGCTTGGTCAACATGGTGAAACCCCGTCTTACTAAATATACAAAAATTAGCTAGGCGTGGTGGCATGCACCTGTAATCCCAGCCATTCAGGAGGCTGAGGCAGGAGAATCGCTTGAACCCGGGAAACGGAGTTGCAGTGAGCTGCACCACTGTACTCCAACCTGGGTGAGGAGTAAAATTTCATTTCAAAAAAAAAAAAAAAAAAATTCATTCAATTTTACTTGGGATTGAAGACATATGACATGTGCTATCAATACATAAATACATAAAACTCATAGTGGATAGCAGCAAAGGAGTGGGGTAGCAGTAGAGAGGGAGTTATGGCAGATTAAGGAGAATCTGAGAATTCCCATTGTAATTATTTTGGAAATTGATGAAGATAATTCACACTTCGAAAAACTCAAGACTTTCCTTTTTCAAGAACCGAAATAAACTCAAGACACCTTGCCAGCACTTCCCCACCTCTCAACAAATTGATTACTCTTTTACACATAAAACTGAAACAGTTATGGCAGCAAAATTGAGAGCAGCAAAAGTTTATAAAACTGTATTGCAGTTTCTTTTTCTTGATTCCAAAGTGCAAGATGCAGGGTTTTCATAGTCTTTTAGCAATGATTCTCCTGTAAATAAGTCTTCATTTTGTTTGGCAAAGGTAGTTTGTGAAATAAGTCTATTCTGGTATACTGACATAAAACAAATGACATGGGTGCTGCAAAGAACAAACTTGTGTGAATTATGATATCGGATTGGTTGGTCCTACAGGGTAAATTGCAGATCCAGGCAACTGAGACCTTGAATAACAAAAAAACTTGATTTTCCAGAGTCCCTGGTTGAATGTTCAATTAGATTAACTAACTGTCCTTTCACATCTGGTTGTTCATAAAAGCAAAACCTACCATTTGAGTGTTCAATTCTAGTGTGATGTGTTTTACCATGGGAGCAGAAGCTTGAGCTTGAAAGATAATGGTCACCAGGGCTATCCCGGACAAGAAAAAAACCATCTAGCACATTTGCTCGCTTCTCTTCTGCATGTCAGCGTGTGATTGCCCCCCAGCACCATCCTTATTTTGTAAGTTTTTTTCACCTCCTCTGTAAGACTTGTCACAACTATAACGTCACGACTTTGGGCAGAATCATCAACTCTTGCAACCCCAGGAACAGAGTCAGAATCAGAATTCAAATGACAGTGCACATGGACTGGCGCTGGCACTACTGCTGCTAAATGTGTGTTGTTTTGCGCAGCTGTATTTGCGATGCTTTGTTACACAGCAGCAGAAAACTAATGGACACGTGGACATCTGCACCTGTGAGTCCACAGAAGTTCCTTTAGATTTGATTGTTCTGTATTGGAGGTAGTAATGATGAAAGTGTCTTCATGACTTGCTCTTGGGCTCTGTACTGTAACTCCTATAGGTGCCAATAAACAAGCCATTCAGGGATGCATCCACAAAGATCTCCGGGGCAACAACCAGGTCCTGCTCTACCTGATTCTCAGCTTTGGGGATAGAAATCCCAGAAACTTCCATGGGAGAACTGTCCAGATAATAGCATGAGACCCTTGCAAAGGATAGAGCCTCTTATCTAAAGGCACAGAATACTGAACATAGTCTTGAGGCATAAGTCTAATAGGTAAAGGCACATGTTCATCAAGGTGAAGATACAAGTCTTCATTCTGAAATTCTGAACTCTCTCTCTCTCTCTCTCTCTTTTTTTTTAATGAGACGGAGTCTTGCTCTGTCGCCCAGGCTGGAGTGCAGTGGCACAATCTCAGCTCACTGCAACCCCCGCCTCCCGGGTTCAAGCGATTCTCCTGCCTCAGCCTCTTGAGTAGCTGGGATTACAGATGCGCGCCGCCATGCCCGACTAATTTTTTGTATTTTTAGTAGAGCCGGGGTTTCGCCATGTTGGCCAGACTGGTCTCGAACTCCTGACTCGTGATCTGCCCGCCTCAGCCTCCCAAAGTGTTGGGATTCCAGGCGTGAGCCACCGCGCCTGGCCTGAACTCTTTAATTCACTATTTTGTTCTTTGCACGCAGCTTCAGGCTGAAGATAGTGAAAATCCGTGCAGGACCTGGATCGGAAGAATGAAGCAAGGCTTTGAGTCTCATGGTGTCATCTCCATTTTGATATGCCTCTCCTCAGTTTGTAGGTCAACAAGGCAAGGAGAGGACTCTAGTGAGGACTGTGGACGGAAGCGGACCTTATTGGTCTTTGAGCTCTCACATCTTTAAAGACTGTTGGTGCTGAGAAGAGAAAAAGTATCCTCATCTGGCAGAACTCCCAGAGGGTGCGCTCCCCTTGGTTGGTCTGCTTTTGTTTTGCAGAAAGCTGCCTTTTCAATGTACTAATTAGGCTTTCACTGTTTGATTATTCTTTTTTCATCTTTTTTACCTTTTTCATCTTTCACTGTTGATATCACAGGTTGCCATATCAGCTACCAAATAAGAAATCATCTTTTCCAAATTCACTGTGTGTAGTGATGGTTGTTGTACTACCATGAAATCAGTTTTTTCTTAACTTTTATTCAGGTTACAAGATTTCTGGAAGGTTTTAAGATCAATTTTAATTAGTCTTTGTGACTGGTTACTTCATCCAGTGGACCAATTTCTCTCTGGAATATTAGCCCCACACTTCTCAAGTGCCTGTGCCGCTGCATCTATGTATTTCTTTGGCTTCATTTAACCTTTGGAGCCATTTTTTTTCCAGCAGCAGCGCGGCAGCAGCCACCAACACGGGTCTCGTCCAGCTCTGGCGCTACTGCTGCGAAATGTGTGTTGTTTTGAGCAGCTGTATTTGTGATACTTTGCTAGACAGCAGCAGAAAACTAATGCAACATCAATGGTGTTATTAGGGTGGCAGAGTTTGGGAATGGAGTTGAAGACTCAGCTGATTTAATTACAGTTGATTCTAAATTTAAAATTGCACATAAAAGAAAAAACCTGAAATCAATGTCAACAACAGCAAAAAAACCACACAAGCACTTCCGTCAATGTCCAGATCAAGCCTTCTTCGTGACCCCCTGCAACCTGACCTGTTTCCTCTCTAGAGATTCATAGACAGTAATATGTTTTATCATCTAAATAATAGTCTTCTGTATTGCCCTCTAGTGCCTTTTTGTGTCTACCTAACTAGGCTTCAGGTTCCTTGAGAGGAGGATTTGTTTTGTTCATTTTTGTGTCCCCCCTCACCCCCCACAGTATCTTGCACATAGAGAATCTAGTAAATGTTACTTATTGGCTGAACAAGTAGGAGAATGACCTGCATTTAGCAACAGAAAAAGTTTTAATTAGCTAACACCCACTCATCAGCAAGGCCTAAACATCTGCCAGTGAAACCTGGGAACTCTCTTCTAAAAGTTGAAAAGCTGCGTTTATTTATGACAGATGGGGAACTTGTAGTGGGTGTGTGTATTGGGGGAGGGGTTTACCAGTTAAATCAAATTACAAGAGGTTGGTGCCCAATTTTCAGGAGAGTTTGTGTAGCGATCTTTGTCTTTTTCATTGCATGATGTGACTTGATTATAGGATGGAAGAAATTAGCATTATGAATTTTCTCTGTGCTCATTTCCATAATTGTTTGTCGACTGTTTTGAAGAAACTTAAGCAGAACTTGAGAATTTAGTTGTTTAAAAAAATGTAGTGAGGGGGCTAGGTAGCAAAAACTTTTTGAAGAAATTCATTGACCTGCTTTCTTAGATCAAGGACTTTTTGAAATAAGAAGGCTCTCAGAGATCCACCTTGTAGCCTCCAGTGGCTTGTAATAATTTCTTGCTGATGTGGCAAGCTACCTTAAATCGTTTCTAGAACAAAAGATGAGGTATAAATGCTAGTGTGACAAAATGTCTGAACAGTGGACTTGAAACTGCAGGAGGATCATAAGAGCCGATTTGTTCAAGGAAGTGGAGGCAATTCATGACTCAATCTAGACGTGTGGTTTAGGCAGATGGCAAATGAATTCATTTGTCATTGTTGGTCTGCCTTGAGCTCAGTGGAATCGCCGATTGTGACAATTTGCAGGGCTAGTTGGTGGAAATGAAGTCACAAATCATTTGTTGGTGGAGGGGAGTCGTGGATTTTGTTGAACATGAATCACCTTTAACATTTTTATAGCTGCCTTCTGAGTCCAAACGCCCGGCACGCCCCCTGAGTTATTAAGTATTTGCCCTATCACCGTGGGCAGGAGTCTCCTAAATACCAAAACGATTTTGAAATTTCAGGCTATACGACAAAACATTGGAGATGTCTGCATTCAATTGGCCCTGTGAAAGCATCATTCTTTTTCATCAAAGTGCTGAAATCGATGGCTAAGTTACAATGAAGAACAGTTCAAATCGGAACCCTCTGTCTCCTTTTGAAAAGCTGTCTTTGCGATGCACTCTTTTGAATTAATTGGCTCAGAATTGATCCGCGAGACTCGTAACCATCCGTTTTTGTAAGAATAAAGTTGATGAAACTTTTTTAGACGCCTTGGCATTTATGTTTAAAACGACACCACCGGCTAAGTAACAGACTCTTCTTTATCGCTGTGGGAAAAATGTATCCGTCTCGTTTGTGTGTTTGTTTTTACCCTTCCGCTACACTCTTAAGAAACTTGGCCGCTCCCGCCCCGAAGAGTGCCCTAACCCAGAGTCAGGTTGACAGGGCTGATCGCATGCGCGGTCTCCACCGTGGTGTTTGTCGCAACGGGCGCTGCGCGGAGGACTACATGGGATCTCGACTTTGCAGCTTAAAGTCATTTTGTTGGCGGCGCTTGTTACCGTCTACCTCCGCGCGGGCACTTGATTGTAACAGAAAGTAGTTCCGGCCCGTGTTGTTTCGGCCGAGGAGCCGTCGCCGCCATTTCAAGATCGTGCTAGGTAGATGGCCAACTAGAGTTCCTAGGGTTCGAAGCCTGTAACTGCTGCCGCCGCTCAAGCCCTCCAGAGCGCTGCTACAGCTGCTGCCCTTGTACTACTACCTCCAAATACGTTCTTGCCGGTAGTGGCGGCAGCAGAACCAATTACCTCTTCTTTGCTCTCCCTCGAGAAGCTCCAGATGGCGTCTTCCGTGGGCAACGTGGCCGACAGCACAGGTACCGGTGTCCCGTTCTACCTTGGCAGATGCCCCCTTGGGGTCTCGCGCCGTCTTCTGCCTTACATCACTCCCTACCTTCCCTCTAACCATCCCCATTACATCAATGACATTCATTGCTCAGCTTTTCGTGATCTACTGGCATCTGATCAGATCGGGTTTTCCGCTGTCGTCCGCTCCCCGAACATTTCCTCCTCCTCCCTTGCTTGCTTTTTGCTCCCTTTTTTGCTTTGTTTTTATTTCGTAAATGTTCTAGCTTTCCACTCTCTCCCGGCGCTTCTATCACACGTGCGCGCTTAGAATGTCGTGGAATGGACTGCATTGGAACCCCTGCCCTTTTACTTCTTTGCAGCCGTTTTCTCCATCCAGCTCATCACTTCTCCTTTTTTCCCTCCACCTCCCCCTCCAGCCTTTTCCCCTTAGCCAGATTTGGTCCTTCTCTACCAATCTAGGGCGGGGGTGCCGTTCCGATGTAATCATATCCTCACTTTGCATCACCCGAGAAGTAGCAGAAGCTCGTCGATGGTGCCACAAGTCACCTCGAGAAGAGGGGACATTGAGCAGCCTCCCGCTAGGCAGTGCCTTTCTGGTGTTCTTTCGGTTGAGCAGTCCCAGTTTAGATTGGAAATTTCCAGGGGTTTCCTTTGCCATCGCCCAATTCCACTGCTGCCCCCAGCCTGGATTTCCCACCCTGTCCGCGGGGAACCACACCCTTCCCTTCGCGAGGTTGCCAGCCCTACTGTTCACTTCCTATCCTTGGGGGAGAAACCACCCCAATGCTGCTGCTTTGGCGTTGACCACCCTGCCCGCCCAATTCTCGCTTTGTGTTACTTTCTCGATGTATTCCTCCGCCGCCGCCTCTGGGTCTGCCATCCCCATTCTTCAGCCCAGTATCTCTTTATTCACAGGGTGTATATTTTTTTTAAGTTTCCATCCCTGCTTGAAGAGTTTGTAAAGCAACTGGAGTGTAGCTGCACAAGTACCAGGCGGTTGCCCTTTTAGACAATTCAGTCGCGAGCATTTGGTACTAAAAAAATGAAAACAACCAAATTATAGGAGTGTCCTTCAGCTGCCTTTCCATATTGAGGCGATTTGGGGCGGAAGGGGGTGGGGAGTTGGGCTGCGCTTCTAAGGTTTCCCGCGAGGTTATTTTTTTGGTGGTTTCTCAGTTGAGCTGTGTCGAGGGTTTTAGTTACTTACTGTTTGTGGACGTTGTGCTGTAAGTAGTAGGTGAATCGTCAATTGTACCTTATCCGTAATTGTAGGGAGTGGGATTAATAATTAGTCCGTGCTCTCCTCCCCACTCCTCCACAGTGATTTTCAAAGGTTTAAGATTCTGTACTGGATTCTGTACTAGGCTTGCCCTTTTTAATGTGTTATTTTATTTGAGGAAGCTGTTTCAAATGTTAAAATACCAGATAAGCGGCATTGAAAAGTGACAATGTGAAAATAAGGAGCTAGGAAGTTCTAGAGACTTAGCTAAAATGTAATTTTATAGTTTCTGTTAGAGAAAACCTCCCAGATGTGGATTGCAGATCTCAATGCTCTTTGTGTTGGTGGTCAGCTGTGCATTCTGTCAGGAAATTTACTTTGCTTTCCTCAGTATCCAGAACACTCATCAGCTCTAATGATTGGGGAGCTGGGCTCAAATTTGAACTCATCACTTTAACCTTGGTAGAATTAAATAATTAGTCCATGGTTTCCCATTTCAACGAGCTAGTGAAGTGCTATAGTCGAATTCCCAGTTTAAGTATTTTCACTTGTGACAAGCAGTTGTTTTCCCTCTATGGGCTTTAGTTCTATCCTTCAAAGATCTTTATGTATCTGCATTAAGTCACTTGCAGCAAAGTGCTTTTATTCATTCTTTTGCGCTTTATCAAATATCTTATATTTTAGCTTCCACCCCCTCCCAAATGTTTTGATCATTGCAGTTGCAGGTAAACTGCCTTGTTTATATAGGCTTGTTTACAATGTCTTAATCCTTTAGTCTATACCAGAGCTCTTTGGAAAATGTTAGTGCTAAACCAACGTGGGTGAGATTTAGCCAATTTAGTCCCCTTGTGAGCTTGGGATGGTAGAGGAGCAGTATAATCTTGGGTCTTTATTTGAAATGTTTAATGACCCCTTTAAATATTTTGGCTCTTGACAAATGACAAACATCTTGTTTATCAGCTGTTTTAAAAATAGCACTTTGACTTTTCGGTTTTTTCCCTCAGGCTCATTTCTACGTTGTCCTTTTAAAGAATTAAATTGTGAAATATACAAACACATTGATATAATTTAAAGAGTTAACATATCTGGTGTCCTTACTGAGGTTAAGGTTAAGAGATAGATTATTACCAGTATTCCACTTCCACAAATTCAACCTCAAATAGGGCACAAAATATTGTTTCCCAGTATGTTAAATTCTGATCTTATTAAATCTTTGTGACCTTACAAATCACATGTTTAATATTTTGTTTATGTTAACTAAGGTATGAGGAATAATGTTCAGTGAATCGTTAGATGCTACCTATGATTTATAATTTAAAAGTACAAAGTATTTTTGGTCTAAAATATAATCTTATATGGAAGTAAATATTCCTTTCTAGTTTGGGAAAGAAAGTATTAATGGGTGAATTCTAAAAATACCAATTCTGCACTTGATGTTAACTTGGAGATATAAATAACGTGCAGAACACTCTAGTGCTTTACATAGTTTCAAGCATTTTCATTTTTAAGTTAAATATACCATATTTTTACATTTTTTTGTTTGCATTTCTAACTTTTTGTTTTCCCCCCTCCTTCCCTCAAATGTTTTGATGATTCTCCAGAACCAACGAAACGTATGCTTTCCTTCCAAGGGTTAGCTGAGTTGGCACATCGAGAATATCAGGCAGGAGATTTTGAGGCAGCTGAGAGACACTGCATGCAGCTCTGGAGACAAGAGCCAGACAATACTGGTGTGCTTTTATTACTTTCATCTATACACTTCCAGTGTCGAAGGCTGGACAGGTAGGAGATGTGGGGGTACCTGCTGGTGATTGCTGCCTCTGGGTGCTGAGCTTGAAAAATGATACTTTAATATTTGAACTTGAAATTTTTCCAGTACCGGGTTTCAACTGAGCCGCCAACGCACATCTCTCTTGCCCACTTGTGACATGCCCAGCTGCCAGTTTTCCTCCTTCCTTTTGTGGTGGTGGTTATATTATCAGTGTGACTAGGGACCTTTTCTAGATTTTTCTACCTGGGTCTGCTGCATTCCAGACTCTGTTCAGGTAATAAATTACTGTCAATGTATATCTGAGCATCCAGTCTCCCTTTCATGAGACCTGTCAGTTTGAGGGACTGAAATGCTCAGAAGTGATGGTTACATATGCTGTGGCAGGAGATGCATACCTGAAGTTGCAAATGCAGTTGTTAAGTTGTTATGGTGTGTTGCTTTTAACTTCAGTTGAATTAATCGAAAGGGAAGAACTTGTGTTCCTGTCCTTTTCATAAGTTGTCATTTAAAGATGTGCATCATTAAATCTTAAGAAATGAAAAATGACACTCATTCACATAGCTTTTCATTTTTGATCTTGATCATGATTTCCAATGTGGTAGTTTTTTTTTGTTTGTTTGTTTGTTTGTTTTGAGACAGAGTTTCGCTCTCGTTGCCCAGGCTGGAGCGCAATGGTAGGATCTCAGCTCACCACAACTGCAACCTCCACCTCCCGGGTTCAAGTGATTCTCCTGCCTCAGCCCCCAAGTAGCTGGATTACAGGCGCGTGCCAGCACACCCGGCTAATTTTTTTTTTTTTTTTTTTTGCTAGAGAAGGGATTTCTCCATATTGGTCAGGCTGGTCTTGAACTCCCGACCTCAGTGATCTGCTCGCCTTGGCCTCCCGAGGTACTGGGATCACAGGCATGAGCCACCGCGCCTGGCCAATATGGTAGTTTTGTAACAAGACTCTAGTTAGAATTAAAAAAATTTTTTTCGAGATGGCGTTTCACTCATGTCACCCAGGCTAGAGTGCAGTGGCATGATCTTGGCTCACTGCAACCTCTGTCTCCTGGGTTCGAGTGATTCTCCTGCCTCTGCCTCCTGAGTAGCTGAGATTACAGGCGCCTGCCATCACGCCTGGCTAATTTTTTGTAGTTTTAGTAGACTCGGTTAACCATGTTGGCCAGGCTGGTCTCAAACTCCTGACCTCATGTGATCGTCCTGCCTCAGCCTTCCAAAGTGCTAGGATTACAGGTGTGAGGCACTGCACCTGGCCAGTAATTTTATTTCGTAAGAAAAAGCTTTCCATTTTGAAATGTAGAATACTTCTACTTTTGAAAATCTTTCCCAAGTTTTTCCTGCTATGCACTAGTTAAAAGATAAGGTATTATATAATGAGCAGTAGCACAGATCTCCAACTGTTTGAGTTGCATATGGGCCATACCTTCTTTTCTGTAACATGCATACCCATGCATTAACACTTCTCGCCTTTTCCAGATCTGCTCACTTTAGCACTCTGGCAATTAAACAGAACCCTCTTCTGGCAGAAGCCTATTCGAATTTGGGGAATGTGTACAAGGAAAGAGGGCAGTTGCAGGAGGCAATTGAGCATTATCGACATGCATTGCGTCTCAAACCTGATTTCATCGATGGTTATATTAACCTGGCAGCCGCCTTGGTAGCAGCAGGTGACATGGAAGGGGCAGTACAAGCTTACGTCTCTGCTCTTCAGTACAATCCTGTGAGTAAAATTTTAATGGTTATTTTCCCTTCCTAGAAACCCAGAAAGAAACATAGTGTGATATTTCAGACACTAAAGTAGGTTTTCGAATGGAATAAAGTCAAAAGCTTAGAAATGTTTATGTCCTTAAAATGGTGAAATTGCTTTTAGCTGGTCTGTGTTGTGCTAAAATATTTGTTTTATTTAGCAAGTTATATTAAAAAACATAAAAATTCTTATTTCAAGAAACTACATCAATTTTAAAATAACAGCTATAAAGTACAGGGCACATGACTTTTTTCTGTTGTGGTTAACTGGATAAATTCTGATAAGTGTTTGCAGGTTAATTGATTTTCAAGGAATAGTGGCTAATGGGTCTTAATCTGTAAAATCTGTAATATAAAATGGTTTAAAACAAGATGCCAATATATGGATTAGTGATGTGAAAACTAGGCTACAAAATTTCTTCCTCAATATCTTAGTTTCTTTTCTTTCAATGTAATTAGAAGTGATAGAATTTAGATGATACTACTTACACTGGGCTTTCGATTAGTTTAAAAATTTTTTTTGTCTAAGTTGCAGATGTGTTCTGGGAACAAGTGAGGCCCAGCTGGCAGACCTTAAGTTCATACTGTGTTTAGGATCTCCGAAAGATACAAAAACATAAGACTTTCCCTCAGAACTTTTGATGTAGTTAGAGAAAGTAGATGTAAACTTAAGAGGTAAGTGATAGTGGAATTATAGAAATCTAGAAAAAGTTCCCAAGTTACATTGTCAACATTCAGTTTTGTAACCAGCCTGGAAATGGTTAATAGTTTATTTTAGCTACCATTTACTGAAAGTCTGTGTGGTCAGACACTCTACTGACAGCTTCAAATTATTGGTCTTAGTTAATCCTCATAATAATTCCTAAACATAGATGATATTTCTAATTTTACCAATTTTTTTTAAAAAAACGTGGACTCAAGTTATGTGGCTTTCTTGGGATCACAAAGCTAGTAATGAAGTATTAATAGACATTAAAAGCTGAACGTGAATATCTTCAAAGCAAATGTTGAAGTTAAATAAAAGTGGGATGATATGCCCAGAGGGCACCCACCCATCAAAGCAGCCCTGGAGCACAATTCAAAAACCATTGATCATATCCTGCTGCCCCTTAATCTCCATTTTATTGGTTAAGAAACTGAAACTAAATTTAGTACTTTGCTCAAAGATCCGAAGTCACTTTTCATGATGACATATATTAACAGTTTTTTAAAGTTAATTTTGAGAGTTTAGACATGTCCTTTTTAAAAAATCCATCGCTTTAAAAAAATTTTTTTTTAAGAGATGGGGTCTTGCTATGTTGCCCAGGCTGTACTCAAACTCCTGGGCTCAAGCAATCCTCCTGCCTCAGCCTCCAGAGTAGCTGGGACTACCGGTGTGTTTCACTACACCCAGCTTCTAAATGTATGTGTGTGTATATATATCTATATATATATTTTAAAAGATGGTGTCTCGCTATGTTGCCCAGGCTGGAGTGCAGTGGTTATTCACAGGCACAATCCTACTGCTGATCAGCATGATGTTTTGACTTGCTCTGTTTCCGACCTGGGCCGGTTCACCCCTCCTTAGGCAACCTGGTGGTCCCCCACTCCCAGGAGGTCACCATATTGATGCCAAACTTAGTGTGGACACCCGATTGGCATAACGCATGATATCCCAGAACTCTTGGGCTCAAGCGATCCTCCCACCTCAGCCTCCCGAGTAGCTGGGACTACAGGCACGTGCCACTGTGCCCAGCATGTATTGGTTTTTGAATGAATACAGTGAATACCTCCAGTTAGCACTCTTGGAGGTAGCAAATGAAACTAATTTCTTGTCTGTCTTTTCAGAGATACTCAGTGTGTGTATATATAAATTTGAGTGACTTTATAAGTTTTATTGCAGTACTAATCTAGCTAGTTACCCACATAAAGTTTTAGAGAGCCCAGTATGTGTTACCACTGGGCTTTGGAGCCTATTTTTCCCAGGGCTCACCTCTACCCAGTTGTCACAGTAAGTTCTTTCCCTTTATTAATCAGGTTGATTCTACTCTTGTTGATTGCGTACCCTCTTACACAGCTGTGGTCCTTACCATCTTTAAGTGATGCCCTTGGGTCAGGTTTCCAGTGTCCTGTGTGTGTAGCAGAGCAGTCATTGCTACTGATAGTATACCAAGCAGTAGGAGTATGTTGAGAAGGAAAACTAAAGTGAGAGATAGAACCATGTCCATTTAATATCTAACCTGCTGTTAACAGGAAGCTTATTGTTGTACCCTACTAAGGAAGTGAGATAGCGCTAATATAAATCATGGGATTACCTCTTAAATGCATTGAATGGCCATGTGTTCTCATCTGGTTCTATGTTTCTTCCAGTGGAAGGTGCTTCTTTACTTATTTATTACTGTTTTTACCAATAAGAATGAAAATGGGATTGTGCAAACTCCCTTGATTTCAACTAAATGTGTCGTAGTGATCATATTTTAATTTATTTCACGATATCTAAAGTTTTAATTAGATTTAAACTTACTGTCAAATGCCCATTGTCAATTCAGTACTGGTAGAATCATGAGTCTGTTCCTTATGTTCTTGTTGACAGTGCTTAAATGTATCATTAGTACATTGTGAGCCTAAATCACAGATGTAGTTGGCATTCTATGAAAAATGGTTAAAGAAGCTCAGGTTATTTTGGTTTTGCAGCAGTGAAAGAGTAGAATGTTAAGGTAATATCCTTAGTAACTTTGGTAACTGTTTTCAACAGCGTTTATCTTTTTAAGTTAATAGATATGTCAATTTAGAAGTTGTTCTCTGTGACTTGATTATAGAAATTATTTTTGAGACAGCTATCTCATTTTTTACATTCTTAATTCTATAATGTTGGGTGGTTTCATAATTTTGCTAAGACTTTAGTCTGTCGTATTTTTTTTTTTTTTTAAATGGAGTTCCGCTCTTGTCACCCAGGCCTGGAGTGCAGTGGTGCGATCTTGGCTCACTGCAACCTCCGCCTCCTGGGTTCAAACGATTCTCCTGCCTCAGTCCCCCAAGAAGCTGGGATCACAGGTGCCTGCCTCCACGCCTGGCTAATTTTTTGTATTTTTAGTAGAGACCGGGTTTCGCCATGTTGGCCAGACTGGTCTTGAATTCCTGACCTCAGGTGATCCGCCTGCCTCAGTCTCCCAGAGTGCTGGGATGACAGGCGTGAACCACTGTGCCTGGCCATTCTGTTGTATTTGAAGGTGCTATTGCAGATAGCACCTTGCAGTGGCAGCACATGTTCTTTTACATCATGACTCACTAGAGTTGCCTATATCTGGCAATTCGTTTTACAGATTATGTATAAAATTGTCCTTTGTATAATGGCTATAACCCTGAGTTTTAAACAGATCTGTTTCTGAATCTGTAGGTCATTGAACTGTTGCTTGTGCTTTGATTGTGGATGCTCAGAACTGAGAGCTGCTGGCATCCTGGCCATCATGTGTGTTCCTGTCATGTTATTTATTACTGCTGAGCCTCACTTATACAGCTGCGCTGTAGAAAACCATACATTTCTATTCCTCTCTGTTTTGCTTTTTATTAACATTGCTGTGCAAATGTCACATTTAAATACCTGAGTACTTATTGTGCGGGCAGTGCTTTGTTAGGAACTGGGGAGATGTGTTGTGTGGGAAGTTGCGGGTGATAATGTAAGACAGGATCTGACCTATAAAGGAAAAAATGGTGTAAGCTCCTCGGATGATAATTGTTGGAGAGTATTAATCAGAAGATTTCCTCGAGTGGGTGCTTATAACCTAAGCATTCTGTAGGAAGGTAAATAGCAAGTAGACTTCCTTGGCTGAAGTGGTGAGTCAAGTAGTAACAAGAAGTGAATGTAGTAGAGGAGAGTCAATTGGAAGATTTAGAAAGAATAGAGAGGCTTCGGAGTTTGAATTTAATTTGAGAGGCAATTGAGAATTACTGTAGGTTTTTATCGGCCTGATTTTACTTCATATGTATGTATGTGTCTAGATGTTGTGGCTGGTGGGGGTGGGAGGCTCTAGGAGCAAAGGCAGGAAACTGATGCAATCTTAGGAGGAATAGTTCTATAGGAAAATCTTACTCATTTCCATCTCCTTACTTTTATTCACACGATTTTCCCTTGTATACTGTGCTCTCCTTCTTTGTCTATTAAAACCCTACTCATCCTTCAAGGCCCAGCTTAAACTTCTCCTATGAGCTCATCATTTATTTCTCTTAAAATTCCTTACTACTGTGTGGGCATTTAGTGTGTGCCTTGTCTTTTCACATAGATTGTAAGCCTATGTAAGATGATAAGGATTCTATTAATTTCTTTTCCCTACAATTCCAGGCATGTTTTTGAATTGAATAACAGTTTGCATGAAATGTATTAACCTGGGATGGATAGAATGGGCTAGCTTTGAGAAATATAATTGTCAAAAACGTTTTGATTTGACAGATGAAGCAGAATTGAAGTCTTAGGTTTTGAACTTTTGGGAGAATGGTGGTGTCCTTGCATTTTCTAGAAATTAGCTGTTTATGCACATATGTTTGGATTCCCAAACAGGAGAATTGGATTTCACTGTTATATTTAATATGACATTTTGGCTTTTTCTAAAACTGCCTGATTGATTAGCTTATAGTAATCTTGAAGATAATCTATTTTTAACTGTGAGCATTGTGTTAACTTGATTTAGTATGCTGTGATGGATCTAGATGATAACAACCAAATATAGATAGATAGATAGATAGACAGATAGACTGTCAGGACTTAAGTGGCATCCATCCAAGAGTTTATAGAAACTAGAGGGTAATAAAATGACGCAACAGTTGGCTACCACGTATAGCCATTACAGTCATTTTTGGAGACTTTTGATTATTATGGCTTAGAAAAGGCACAGGAGTTGGTCAAAGTCCAAACATATAACCACAATTATCAAGTAGTAGAAGGAGCTTGTATGAATGAATTGGATTATGCAGTCATGGTTTGCCAAACAGGGGTAACCCTTTAAGTTTAGAAAAAACATAACCATACAAAGTAGATAGCAAGATCATATAATTCATTACTTCTGAGAGTATAGTGTTAAAAAATGCTTAGTCTAATTAGAGGAGAAGTCAAATAAGATTAATGGTACCTTTGATGTTTTGAGGATTAGTATTAGCCTTTTGTGCTAGAAGTGATGGGAGACAACCTTACTCTCTAGAACATCAGTCACTGCTTGAAGGACAGTACTGAGTCAGGGAGATCATGGAGCTGACCCAGTATGGCTGACTGTAAGATTGTTGTGTGGCAGCCTATACTTTGTTGGCAGACTTTTTGGTTCACCTGATGTATGATACTATGCAACCACAAAAGCTGTTTATCAAAATTAATCAACTGATTCTGGAAACCATAATACAGTTACAGAGCAAATCATATGTATGATGATTCTTTGGCATAGTTGACAAAATTTCACTTTGTAGGACTTAATTTAAGGCTCTTTCACCCACGGAAGAGTTTGGAATAATTAGCATACTTCCTGTTGTCATTGTTTCTGCTTGTTGACTGATAGATGTGACTGACAATGGCAAAATAGGGCAAATAAAAATTTAAGCTCTCTGTTCTGATGAGTGTCTCATCCTGATGAACGGACTGGTGAGTCAGATGACTGGCAGGCAGCACAATTGAGCTGCTAATAAAAAGCAGAGTCAACTGCTTTCATTATTCACCCACTCAACTCTAATGGCACTTAATACTAATGAGTAATCTAGTGGCAGGTGCCAGGATTGAGGCTTTGGTTGGATGGTAATCCTTTTGCCCGATAGTGAAATGAAGTCAGGGTTTCTAAATGTGCCTGTCAGCCTAAGAGGGTAGGTTTGCTCATAGGTAGTCATTTGCTAAATATGGTTTTTTCCACTCTGGAAAATTTTAGGTCCTTGATACAGGAGTGATTCATCATAACCTTGAATATCATAGTTGGACAAATATTTGAGATATATATGTATTTCTTTTTTTTTTTTGAGACAGAGTCTCTCTCTGTTGCCCAGGCTGGAGTACAGTGGCATGATCTCTGCCCGCTGCAGTCTCTGCCTCCTGGGTTCAACCGATTCTCCTGCTTTAGCCTCCCAAGTAGCCGGGATTACAGGTGCGCACCACCATGTCCAGCTAATTTTATATTTTTAGTAGAGATGGGGTTTCACCGTGTTGGCCAGGTTGGTCTCGAACTCCTGACCTCAGGTGATACTCATGCCTCGGCCTCCCAAAGTGCTGGGATTACAGGCGTGAGCCACCATGCCCGGCCCGATATATATTTTTAGCGTGACTGACATTTGGGGAGGAGAGAAGCTCTAGTAAGGTCCTGTAATCTTTTATGTGAAACTAATGGGGCCAAATGCATTTCAAAATTCAGAATTTTTGGATTTTAGAAAGATAATGCCATATATTAAAACACCCAGACGGGTCTGGAGCAGTATCTTCTTGTAAAACACATTTATATTTCTGCAGCAAAAGATAGGCGTATTCATGCTAAGTGAGATAACTCAAATCTATAAATAGTTTCATGTCACTTAAGGTCAGGTTTAACCCTCAAATGAGTTTTTGGAATTTTTTGGGATTTGGAATTGTGGATGAGGAGTTGTGGTCCTGCACTGAAGTTTGTCAGGCAGTATCTTTAGTTGATAGAATAAAGTGGCAGGGAGCTAGATGCTTAAAAGTGATTTCAAGATATTTTTAATTGACAAAGCAGAATATAATTAATGACAGAGTGTCTCTGGGTTTCTAGGATTTGTACTGTGTTCGCAGTGACCTGGGGAACCTGCTCAAAGCCCTGGGTCGCTTGGAAGAAGCCAAGGTAGGTGTTTGATAGAACACATTTAAACATCAGTGTTACGAAAACTTGTACTTTTTGCCAAGTCTTCAACTCTTCATTGAGCTATCTTCACAAAACAGTCCTTTGAAACTGAGGAAAACTGACGGCATGAATCGCCTCAGACTAGAGCAGGGCCAGGCTTTGGCATATCTGTTCTAAATCTGGGGTAAAGCAAGAACCTGAACATTTTGGAGCCTTTCTGCTGAGCTAGACCATCTTTATAACAATGGGCTCCGTCATGATCTTATGTGGGAATAAATAACATTCCTTCAAATCTGAGGCTTGCCTGCTGGTGACAAGCAGAGCGCCTGTGATTTGGCTCAAGACTCCTATATGATGCAGGTGCCATTGAAAATGCTGCTCTTCTAAGTCCTTTGTGGCTTGTAAGTGGAGAAGAATTTCATCCAAATGTTACCCTGTAATACTGGCATTTAAAATTCTTATTTAACCTTCCTCCCTTCATCTTCCTCACCCTTTTTACAGTGGAAGAAAGGCTGTTAAAATGATTGCAAATTAATAATTGGAGCATCCTGTCCCTTCTTGTCCCCACTCCCTTCCCAAGTTCCTTTTTCCTCTTTTCCAATCCTAGTTGTCTACCTTCTTTTCTTCCTCATTTCCTTCTTTTATTCCTTCCCACCCCAACCCCTTAAAAAAAAGGTCAGAAGGACAAAGCTGGTTTGTTTGGGAAATGGACTGATCGAAAGAAAACTTGCCAAAGTGGAAAGGTGGCTTTTAGCATTCTGTGTTTCCAAATAATGAATTTGAACACCAGGTTGGGTTAATTAAAGCTTTTGGTATAATTTAAAATTAAATTTATAAATGCAGTTGTCTTGTTACAAGCCACCTTACGCAACCGCGCTGCAGGGGTGAGGAGTGGGGAGAAACCAGAATGCTTCTGAAACTCCCACCTGTTGCTCTGAGCCCCACGCGCATGCTAATGCGTGGAGTGTATGCGCAGCGTAGCTGTCTGTTTGACTGCTTCATCCAGGGAGGGAGAAGGCTTTTCAGCACCATCTAATGTTAAAAGGCACTAGTTTGAAGTGCGTAGCTCATAAATTCTGCTGACATTTTGGATTAACCTTATGTAGGTTGCCAGCTAATGAATTGTAATTGATTTCAATCTTAGCTGATAAATCTAATTGGTAATTTATAGAACAAACATTTGATAAGCTCCTATTAATTGTCACCCCACCAAGCGGACAGCTAACATGAATTGCACTTCACTGCAGCTTTAGAGATCGGTTTAGGCTGAGACGTTGCGCCTGCCTTAGGTTGCTGACTTCTTTATTTCAGAGCTCTGGAGACACCTAGTTTGAAAAATGTTATTCTGTTTTTTGTGAGAACTTAGTAAACAAGAAAATACTCTTGAGTGAAATGCAATGTATTTCTTTTGTAATCAGTGCATTTAAAAATTCAAGCCAGCACATTCCTAGTAGATGGAAGCAAAATTAAGTTGTCTTTGTAGAAAATGAAGAGCCTTTCTTCCAGCAAAAATCCCTGCTGTATGCAATAGCCCTGATTAACCCTGTCCCTTCTGCATGTTTCCCATGTTACAGACTTGAGACTGTCCTCATTCCCATATGTAATAGACATCCAAAGAATTTCAATTGCTTTGTTGAACTTTTACTAATGATCTTGTTTTTATTTTCTCTCTTGTTTTTGGTTTTTCACCATTGATATTGTATTTAGAAGGTTTCAGGTGGGTGAAACCTCCTATTCCATGCGTAAGGTGCCTCGCTGAAGGGAGCTCGAGGCCTGGATCTAGGGCAGACACACAACCTCCTCCTCCTCTTCCAGCAAGGAACGCACCGAAAAGTCACATGATGAGAAATATGGTAACGGGTTTGTAACTGCCACAGCAAAACAATTTGCCTCCATGCCTGAATCTTCTGTCTTGTGGCTTCAGAAACAGCTTAAAATAATTTTATTTACAAGCAAGTTATGTAAGAGAATGTTTTATACTATAGCCACAATTCTGTCAAAGATAAGTAAAAGTTAATTGATATTAAAATTATTAGAGATAATTTACTTAGTAAAAGCTTCTAACTCTTCTTGTTGTTCATTTTTTTTCCTTTTTTCTTCTTTGTTTGGATTGCAGCATTCTGCTCTTCTGATGATGAGCTGTGACCCTGCAGTAGCGCAAAGGCTGCGCAGCGTTAATGCGCATTGCGTGCGAATGAGCCCCTGTGAACGGTTGACTAGATGAGTAATCTGATTGACTGGCTCCCTCAGTCCTATTCTGTAGCCTTTTTGGATAAAATTGGGTTTTAACATACCTCGAGTCCAACTAATCTCATTAAACAAATATTCTCTATGGGCCTGTCTAGTAGATTAATGGATCTGGTTGGCCGTTTGCTGCGTCTAGGGGTGTTGTATGTAGCGCAGCAGTTCGCAGCGATTGCGCAGTGCGATGCTGTTAGGTTGCGCAAGCGATGTTTGCGCTCGCATTACAGGGACCTCAACCTAGGTGCAATCCTGTCATGTGAGGTTTCAGCTTCAGTCCTCCTTGGGAGATGGGTATTGTGAGAATGCAACTTAAAGCCTGGCTTTGTGATATCCAACCTGGCAGAAAGACATTTTTCTCCTCAGTAGCATAGTTTTGACGTTAGTGAGGAACATTGTTGAAGAGCAGCATTTCCCAAAATGTGTTTCATAGTATTTTAATAAAATGCCCAATGAAAGAAGAGTTCCATGGTCAACTAAGTTCAGGGAACCTTGTTATACTGTTAAAGGATTAGGGAAGTCCTATAGTGAAGAAACCTGTTTTCCGAATTTATTTGATCATGAACTTCTTTTTTTTTTCAGCCATACCTCTTAACACCTCATAGAACACACTTTGGGAAATGGTGGGGGTAGGAAAACTTGGCCCCAAGTTGCACCCTCTAGATAGCACTTAAAAACATGACAAAAGCCCTTAGTTGTTTGGGTAAGAGAACTCCAGCATAGAGTCTTATAGCAACTGATTTCCTAGTTAAGTCCCAGTGTAAGGGTTGGTCTTTGGTTGGCAGAACTGAACATGGTGGTTTGCACTTGGGTTCTGGTGGCGCAGGCGCAGGAGCAGCCAGCTGTGGCAGCGCATTAGTTTTGGCGCAAGCGAGCCTATGCTGCAGGGTCACTTTTGGCTGGTCAGAGAAGGAATAATGATATCACCTTCTTCCCCCCCCTCCAATCTTTTTTTTTTCCCTTTACAAATTTTCCCCTTTCCCTTTACCTCCTTTCCCTCCCATCTTCTTTCATTAACCCCTCCTAAGGCATGTTATTTGAAAGCAATTGAGACGCAACCGAACTTTGCAGTAGCTTGGAGTAATCTTGGCTGTGTTTTCAATGCACAAGGGGAAATTTGGCTTGCAATTCATCACTTTGAAAAGGTTAGTCATTAAATTAATAATGGTATTTTTGAAGTGCTTACATGTGTAGAGTGTTTTTACTAGAACTAAGTAACAGGTCTTAACCAGTCATATCTTTCTCTGGCAATATAGGCAGTACATGACTTACAGCAAACAATGATTTGACTTAAATATTTTTTCAACTTTATAGTGGTGCAAAAGAGATACACATTCAATAGAAATCTTGCTTTTAGTACCCATGTAGCCATTCTGGTTTTCCCTTTCAGTAGAACATTCAGTAAATTACATGAGCTACCCAACACACTATTATAACATAAAAAGGAGGCTGAGGCAGGAGGGTCACTTGGGCATGGGAGTTAGAGGCTGCAGTGAGCTATGACCATGCCACTGCAATTAGCCTGAGTGACAGAGTGAGGCCCTTTTTCTAAGATTAAAAAATAAAAAGGTACCATAAAGACACATGCATGCATATGTTCATCACAGCACTTTTCACAATAGCAGAGACATGGAATCAACCTAGATGCCCATCAACGGTGGGCTAAAGAAAATGGTACATATATGCCATGGAATACCATGCAGCCATCAAAAATGAAATCATGTCCTTTGCAGCAACATGGATGCAGCTGGAGGTCATTATCCTAAGTGAATTAACACAGGAACAGGAAACCAAATAACTGCATGTTTTCACTTATAAGTGGGAGCTAAGCATTGAGTACACATGGACACAAAGGGGAACAGCGGACAGTGGTGCTTGCTTGAGGGTAGAGGGTGGGAAGAGGGTGAGGGTAGAAAAACTGCTTACTGGTTACTATGCTTACTACCTGGGTGACAAAATCATTTGTATAGCAAATTGCTGTGACACAGTTTACTCATGTAACAAGCCTGCATGTGTACCCCGAACCTAAAATAAATGTTGGAATTAAAATAAAACTCATATTAAATTTTACAAAAAGGGCTTTGTGTTAGATAATTTTGCTCAACTATAGGCTAATCTAAGTGTTCTGAGCATGTTTAAAATTATGCTAGGTGGGCCAGGTGCAGTAGCTCACACCTGGGATCCCAGTGCTTTGGGAGGCCGAGGAGGGCAGATCACTTGAGCTTAGGAGTTCAGGACCAGCCCGGACAACATAATGAGACCCTGTCTCTACAGAAATTAGCTGGGTGTGGTGGTGGCGCTCCTGTAGTCCCAGCCATTTGCAGGGCTGAGGTGGGAAGATTGCTTGGGCCCAGGAGCTGGAGGCTGCTGTGAGCCTAAATTGTACCACTGTGCTCCAGCCTGGGCAACAAAGTGAGACCCCATCTCAAAAAAAAAAAAAAAAAAGGCTAAGCTAGGATGTTTGGTGTTTTAAATGTATTTCAACTTAAGATATTTTCAATTTATGATGGGTGTTTCAGGACATAACCCCATCCTAAGTTGAGGAACATCTTTATTGCAGTATTTGCTGGACAGTACATGGTATGGCAGTTTCCGGTTTGTGTTCAGAATGTACTTTAGGCTGTGTGCAGTGGCTCACACCGTCATCCAGTACTTTGGGAGGCTGAGGTGGGAGGATTGCTTAAGCCTAGTAGTTTGAGACCAGCCTGGGCAACATAGTAAGACCCTATCTCTACAAAAAAAATACAAAAAATAGCCAGGAGTGGTGGTGCACGCCTGTAGCCACAGCTACTGGGGAAGGCGAGATGGGAGGATAACCTGAGGTTGACAGTTTGAGTCTGTAGTGAGCCGTAATCATGCCATCGCACTCCAGCCTGGCTGACGGAGTGAGACCCTGTCTCAAAGAAAATACACTTTAGTAATTAAAAATGATTTTTATAATTGGGCTTTAAAGAAGCAAGGCTTCTTGGTGAAACGGCAGATTCCAGGTCTAGGGCAGGAAATGTAAAAAATTTTTTGAAATGCCTTGTTACACCAGAAAGCGAGGAAGCTTTGACATTACTTTGTGTCAAAAGGACTCAGGAAGTAACTTGAGGAGGCTCCCACTGGCTAAAGATGGGGACTTGAGCATCAATAGGAATAATAACTGAAATATACTGAAACTTATCAAATATGTTTAAATCTATGAGCTCATAATTATGCTAAAAAATTCGTTGGTCACCTTTGGAAGGCTTATAAGGAGTAATTCATTTGAAAACTGGTTAAAAAAGGAAGAATAAAGCTTTTGAGGAACCTCTATACTGTTTCCCAAAATGGCTATACTAATTTATACTTTCCCCATCAGTTACAAGGCTTCCCTTTTCTTTACATCCTCAGTAACACTTGTTATTGTCTTTTTGTTAATAGCCATACTAACAGGTATGAGATGCTAACTCATTATGGTTTTATTTTGCATTTCCCTGATGATTAGTGATGTTGAAAATATTTTTATATATCTACTTGCCTTTTTTTTCTTTTTTTTTTTGAGACGAGGTCCTATTCTGTTGCCCAGGCTGGAGTGCAGTGGTGTCATAATAGCTCACTGCAACCTCAAACTCCTGGGCTCAAGTGGTCCTCCCACCTCAGCCTCCCAAAGTGTTGGGGTTACAGACATGAGCCACTGTGCCTGGCTTGTACTACTTTTGAGAAATGTCTATTTAGGCTGGGCGTGGTGGTTTACACCGGTAATCCCAGCACTTTGGGAGGCTGAGGCGGGTGGATCACCTGAGGTCAGGAGTTTGAGACCAGCCTGGCCAACATGGTGAAACCCTGTCTCTATTTAAAAAAAAAAAAAAAAAAAAAAAAAAGAGAAATGTCTGTTTAGATCCTTTGCCTGTATTTTAATGGGCGTATTTGCTACTGAGTTGAGTTCCTTATCCCTTTATCAGATGTAGAGTTTGCAAATGCTTTCTCCTAACCTGTGGGTTGCCTATTCACTCTTGTTTACTGTGCAGAAGCTTTTTAGTTTGATTCAATCTTGCATATCTTTGCTTTTGTTGTTTGTACTTTATGCTAAGTGAAATAAGCCAGGCACAGAAAGTTAAAAGTGATATAATACACTTATATCACTTATTTGTGGAATCTAAAAAAGTATATCTCATAGAAACAGAGTAGAAAGGTGGTTACCAGAGGCTTGCAGGGAGGAGAGATGGAGAAAAGGGAGATATTATTGATCAAAGGACACAAAGTTTCAGTTAGACTGGAGGAATGCTTTAGTTAAAGATCTGTAGTACTGCATGGTGACCACAGTTAATAACGTATATTTCAAAATTGCAAAAAGAATAGTGAGGTAATGGATATGTTAATTAGCTTTGTTGAATCCTTCTACAATGTATATATGGATCAAACCATCACATTGTACCTCATAAATATACACAATTATATGTGAACTGAAAACTTAAAAATTAGAAGAATAAAGCATTTGTCTTCCCTCTCCTATATGAACTGGACCATAGAGTAACCCGGTAGTTGACAGGGGAAGTTTATCTTTATAAAAGCATTCCAGCTAATAAGTGAAGAAGGAATAAATAGAGTATCACTGTTAATAGTTTAAGCATTTATCAGTGACAAAAAAGAGATACAGTCAGGTATTAAGTACCTTGTGGTAAACAATCTCACCGGTGAAGTAGTCTTAAAAAAGAAAAGAACACAAATCTAATTAAGCTTCTAGTTCTACCTACCAATTTACAGGCGATACATGGGACAGGAAACGTATTAAAGGACGCCATAGGGATGCAGTCAGCAAAATTCAAACTTTGGGAAGCTGACCTTACTTCAACAAATTGTAGTAATAAAAATGGAGATTTAAATTAAACTTTTAGGCCAGGTATGGTGGCTCACGCATGTAATCTCAGCATTTTGGGAGGCCAAGGTGGGTGGATCGCTTGACGTCAGGAGTTGGAGACCAGCCTGGCCAACATGTGAAACCCTGTCTCTACTTAAAAACAAAAAAAACAAAAATCTGGGTGTGGTGGCCTGTGCATGTAATCCCAGCTACTTGGGAGCTGAGGCAGGAGAATCACTTAAACCCGGGAGGTGGAGGTTGCTGTGAGCTGAAATCATGCCATTGCACTCCAGCCTGGGTGACAGAGTAAGTGAGACTCAATCTCAAAAATAAATAAACTTTTAAAGAATTAAAAGAAGGTTAAACACATGGACAAATTATATGGGTCTTATTTGGATCCTGGCTCAGTTAATGAGAAATTGGACCACTGAATGGTTGGTTGGTTGTTTTTTTTTTTTTTTTGTTTGTTTTGAGATAGGGTCTCACACTATTGCCTAGGCTGGAGTATAGTGGTGTGATCTCAGCTCACTGCAACCTTCATCTCCTGAGCTCAAGTGATTGTCTTGCCTCAGCCTCTGGAGTAGCTGGGACTACAGGCCTGCACCACCATGCCCGGCTAATTTTTTGTATTTTTAGTAGAGACAGGGTTTTGCTGTGTTGCCCAGGCTGGTCTTGAACTCCTAAACTCAGTCAATCTGCCTGCCTAGGCCTCCCAAAGTGCTAGGATTATAGGCATGAGCCACCACACCCGACCATTAAGGAATTGCTGTCTTTTTTTTTTTTATTGTTGTTGTTAGGTATGATAATGGTATTGTGGTTAGGTTGGGAGGAAAAAGCATTCTTGTCTTGTCCCTGAGATACATATTGAAATATTTTGAAATGGAATATGTCTGGGCTTTGCTTCAAAATGATCTGGGAAGAGGGGGAGTAGGTTGGAGTATAGGTTAAATAAGATCGAACATGATATATGAATTGTTGAAAATGGATAATGGAGACTTGGGAGTTATCTTCCTCTGCTTTTGTGTGTGTTTAAACATTTCTATTATAAAGTTTAAAAGTTTTTGGGGTGGACAGCTATCACTATAGACAATCTAAATTAAATGCATCATGCCATGTTTACTAGAGTTGTCATCTAAGTGAAGATGAAGTGTTCTTTATTTTTTATTATTTTTATTTATTTATTTATTTAATTTGAGACAGAGTCTCGCTCTGTCACCCAGGCTGGAATGCAGTGGTGTGATCTCGGCTCACTGCAATCTCTGCCTCCTAGGTTCAAGCAATTCTCCTGCCTCAGCCTCACAAGCAGCTGGGATTACAGGCGTTTGCCCCCATGCCCGCCTAATTTTTTTGTATTTTTAGTAGAGACAGGGTTTTGCCCTGTTGGCCAGGCTGGTCTTGAACTCCTGGCCTCAGTAACCCACCCACCTTGGCCTCCCAAAGTGCTGGGATTACAGGCATGAGTTACTGTGCCCAGCAGAGGAAGTGTTCTTTATCAATGTTTAATAAACATAGTGTCTTAAATACCTTTTGGTGGTTTTTTTTTTTTTTTTGACACAGTCTTGCTCTGTCACCCAGGTTGGAGCACAGTGGCACAATCTTGGCGCACTGCAACTGCTGCCTCTTGGGTTCAAGCAATTCTCATGCCTCAGCCTCCCAAGTAGCTGGGACTACAGGTGCACATAACCACGCCCAGCTAATTTTTGTATTTTTAGTAGAGATGGGATTTTACCATGTTGGCCAGGATGGTTTCGATCTCTTGACCTCGTGATCTGCCCACCTCAACCTCCCAAAGTGCTGGGATTACAGGCGTAAGCCGCTGTGCCTGGCCTATCCAGATCTTTTATAAGCTCCTCATGTGCAACCAAGGAAAGGAACTGCTGATCAAGAAGGATACTCCTATAATATGGTAAATGCAAACTTTAATCAAAACACTGGCCGGGTGCAGTGACTCACACCTGTGATCCCAGCACATTGGAAGGGTAAGGCAGGTGGATCACTCGAGGTCAGGAGTTCAAGACCATCCTGGCCAACATGGCAAAACTCCACTCCAGCCTGGTGACAGAGCAAGATTCTATCTCAAGAAAAAAGAGGCCGGGTGCCGTGGCTCAAGCCTGTAATCCCTGCACTTTGGGAGGCTGAGATGGGTGGATCGCCTGAGGTCAGGAGATGGAGACCATCCTGGCCAGCATGGTAAAACGCCGTCTTTACTAAAAACACAAAAATTAGCCAAGTGGGGGCCTTTAATTCCAGCTGCTCGGGAAACTGAGGCAGGAGAAACGCTTGAACCCAGGAGGCAGAGGTTGCAGTGAGCTGAGATCTCACTATTGCACTCCAGCCTGGGCAACAGAGCGAGACTGTCTCAAAAAAAAAAAAAAAAAGATCTGGATATCCTGACCCTGTCTTCAGAGGGTATGATTTAACTGGCCTGTGATAGAGCCCAGGTACGTTTTCTAGGAGGTAAATTCCTAATATACTGCCAGGGTTGAGAATCATTGCTCTAGGTATATTCAGCTATGTTTCAAGACAACATGACAGCTATTTGGATAGCACCATTTAATGGGTAGTTGGTTAGTATCTCCTTGAAATATTATATCTTACTGTGTATACAGCTCTAATTGAATGTCTTAATAAGGTCTTGCTGAGTGTAAGTTGTACAACTGAGGTTTGTATTTCCTTTTTGGTAAGAGTTTGCTGCCTCTTTTGCCAATATTTTTTCAGAAGAGTTAGACTGGTTAATTGAGAGTAAAATGGGGCCAATCATTAGAAATATTCAGTTTAATGAAATTGGAGCAGACCCAATTTTTTTTTTCTCTTTAGGACCCATTTTGCTTATGAGAACATGAGGCATGAGAAGTCATTTTGATAATGTTGAGGTTTGTAAAAATAATGAGAAGGCACTAAATAATTGGTTTATTAAAATGAAATGTAATTGAAAGTCTGCAAGGACCTTAGAGTAAAAAAAAAATTGTAATTCGGAAGTTGATCCGGTGAAATCCTAATTTGCTCTCTGAGTAACTGTCTTGAAATTTTTAGGCTGTCACCCTTGACCCAAATTTTCTGGATGCTTATATCAATTTAGGAAATGTCTTGAAAGAGGCACGAATTTTTGACAGGTGAGAGAATGTTTTGTTTAATAAATTTTCTTGAATCTTTGTTGTATTGACACTTGACAGTTTGGACTGAAATGATGACAATGGTCCATTGAAATACATTTGCCTTTTCTAGTATATTGTTGTTCCCTGCCCATGATGTCTGCTGTGTTGCCTTTTATTTGTAGGTGTTGTTTGTTGCCTGACTTTTTGTTGTTGGCTTTCCTCAAAGCCATTAATTATCCTTCTCATCGGGGGTTGAAACATTTTTATTGTAAAATGGCTGAAATGGTTCTTTCTTAGACTAAATTATCCTTTGATCTGATTTAGAAAGCCAAGTAAATCCTGACTTAACTTTTTTTGTTGTCAGAGGAAAGCCTGTTTTTTATGTGGGAGTAGAAAATTTCTCATTGTAAAGATACATGTTATAAAGGTGTAATTTTGGTTTGAGGTTAAAATATAATGCAGCATGAATTATGTAATTACAATGACTTGATATATTTTATATAATACAGCTTGAATGAGTTGTAACAAACCATCTGTTAAGAATGAGTTATATTTTATGTGTGTGTGTGTGTGTGTGTATGTTTATTTACAGAGCTGTGGCAGCTTATCTTCGTGCCCTAAGTTTGAGTCCAAATCATGCAGTGGTGCACGGCAACCTGGCTTGTGTATACTATGAGCAAGGCCTGATAGATCTGGCAATAGACACCTACAGGAGGGCTATTGAACTACAGCCACATTTCCCTGATGCTTACTGCAATCTAGCCAATGCTCTCAAAGAGAAGGGCAGTGTAAGGATTTTTACTCATTCTATTTTTTTGTTATCTGGTAGGATTCAGAGTCTTTTTCTGGCCAGGTGTCAAAGGAAAGCCTATTTTTTATGTGGGAGTAGAACACTCATACTTGTAATGCCAGCATTTTGGGAGGCCGAGATAGGAGGATTTCTTGAGCCTGGAAGTTCGAGACCAGCCTGGGCAACATGATGAAACCCTGTTTCTACAAGAAATATAAAAATTAGCTGGGCATGGTGGCACACAACTGTAGTCCCAGCTCCTTGGGAGGCCGAGGTGGGAGGATCAATTGAGTCCTGGGAGGTCGAGGCTGCAGTGAGCCATGATTGTGCCACAGCGCTCCAGCCTGGGCAACAGATTGAAACCCTGTCTCAAAAAATTACAAAAGCCAAAAAACAGCAAAAAAGGAAAGTCTTTTGTACAAGTATTGAGATGGTGTATTGGTTTACTTTAGAGTTTTGGTTGAGGATAAGAATACCAAAAAATACCAATTTTCTGTAGTATTACCAGTCAATAGGTTTAATAAAGCAATTATTAGAAGAGTATCAGTGGAGGCTTTATGATTCTCTGTAGTTTTTGAAGACTTTGTTTTGTTTTCTAGGTTGCTGAAGCAGAAGATTGTTATAATACAGCTCTCCGTCTGTGTCCCACCCATGCAGACTCTCTGAATAACCTAGCCAATATCAAACGAGAACAGGGAAACATTGAAGAGGCAGTTCGCTTGTATCGCAAAGCATTAGAAGTATGTGAGGATGGTGTAGTTGGGTATTTAGTGTGATAGTAGAGGGAAAGCAGTTAACCATTATCCACCTGTTTTGTAAAGATAGTGGTTGAACCATTTAAAAGAGGATTATTTTAAAAAAAAGGATTATTCATTGAAATAATAATTGAGTAACTAAGGTATGATGTGAGGTCCTAGGTGACATTCCAGAAAATCCCTGTTTTCAGAGTTCATTATTCTATGGATAAGATCTGTACAAAAAAACTAAACATTAACCCACAGTTCAAGAGAAGTTACCGATAAGTATATAATTTTAGTGCCTGATGGCTGTATGGTAGTGGTTAGTAGATGTGGTAGGAGTTTAGCAGAGAGAGATTTCAGTAGCATTGGAGTAGTCAGGATAAACTAAGAGGAGAAGAGGTGTACCTCATTATGTTTGAAACAAGAGTTATAAAATAGAGGAAGAGGTAGAATTTCAGAGTGAGTAGACTTGGAAAAGTAGAGACAAGTTTAGGTGTGTAAATGTACTTGAGCAAAGTTCTTAAGGTTGTGGAGAGTTATTACTGCTGCTTTAGCAATTTTTTTAACCTCAGTTATGATCTTGATTCTTTATAGGTCTTCCCAGAGTTTGCTGCTGCTCATTCAAATTTAGCAAGTGTACTGCAACAGCAGGGAAAACTGCAGGAAGCTCTGATGCATTATAAGGAGGCTATTCGGTGAGAGACACTAACAGCCTTATTTTAGAAATTACTTTTAATTTAAAAATGTTTACATTCGGCACATTGTAGGTGCTAAAATGGCTTTAACAACAGAATAAGTTAACTTTACAATGGGTTAAAGATTTTTGTATTAGAGAAATAAAACCTTTGGCTTCTCTTTTAGAATCAGTCCCACCTTTGCTGATGCCTACTCTAATATGGGAAACACTCTAAAGGAGATGCAGGATGTTCAGGGAGCCTTGCAGTGTTATACGCGTGCCATCCAAATTAATCCTGCATTTGCAGATGCACATAGCAATCTGGCTTCCATTCATAAGGTACTACTGTTTAGTATAATATATGCAGCTTAGCACCTAAAATTTAAGTTTTGGAAACTTTTTACCATCCTGCTTTATTTTCCAGGATTCAGGGAATATTCCAGAAGCTATAGCTTCTTATCGCACGGCTCTGAAACTTAAGCCTGATTTTCCTGATGCTTATTGTAACTTGGCTCATTGCCTGCAGGTAAAGAATAACAGGCCAGCAATTGGCTCTCAGTGTTGTAATAGATTTTTAATTGTTATGTCCCATAAGAATCCAAGCCTGACTGGAAACAGTGTTTTTAATAGGCTATCTGACATTGCTTTAGGCCAAAGACATATCAAATATTAAATCCTGGAATGGGGCTTTCTGGATAATAACTTCTTTTTGCTTTCTCTAGATTGTCTGTGATTGGACAGACTATGACGAGCGAATGAAGAAGTTGGTCAGTATTGTGGCTGACCAGTTAGAGAAGAATAGGTTGCCTTCTGTGCATCCTCATCATAGTATGCTATATCCTCTTTCTCATGGCTTCAGGAAGGCTATTGCTGAGAGGCATGGGAACCTCTGCTTAGATAAGGTCTGATTCTTTTGTTTTAATCTTTTTGTTGTAAACTAAAACACAAATACAGAAAACTGTGCAAATCAAATTTGTGGCTTAATAATTATAAAGTGAACACCACCCAGGTTGAGCAATAAAACTTTTGTGAGCCACTTCAGAGCCCCTTCCATTGTGCCCTGTCTTGAATATAACCCCCTGTACTTCATAGGACGGACTCATTAACTCCTTAACTTAAACACTAACAGTAGACTGATGGTACTTTTAAGTTGAAAGCCATAATTTGTTTTTCTTTTTTCTTTTTCTTTTTTTTTTTGCTTCTGAGACAGGGTCTTGCTCGGTCACCCAGGCTGGAGTGCAGTGGTGTGATCATGGCTCACTGCAGCCTCGCCCTCCCCAAGCTTAGGCGATCCTCACACCTCAGCCTCCTGAGTAGCTGGGACTACAGGCGCGTGCCACCACACCTAATTTTGTATTTTTTGTAGAGATGAGGTTTTGCTATGTTGCTCAAGCTGGTCTTGAACCTCTGGACTGAAGTGATCTGCCCACCTCGCCCTCCCAAAGTGCTGGGATTGCGAGTTTGAGCCACTGCGCCTGGCCAGCCATCATGGAGTGCTTGGTATTTTGTATTCACCTTTGCGAATTAGAGCACTGCTTGATCAAGGATTGGATCAAAGGTTGGAGAATAGAGTACTAGGTGTAATTTTTTTGTTTTTGTTTTTGTTTTTGTTTTGAAACAGAGTGTCTCTCTCACCCAGGCTGGAGTGCAGTGGCGTGATCTCATCTCAGTGCAACTTCTGTCTCCCAGGTTAAAGTGATTCTTGTGCCTCAGCCTCCTGAGTAGCTAGGATTACAGGCGTGTGCCACCACACCTGGCTAATTTTTGTGTTTTTAGTAGAGATGGGGCTTTGCCATGTTAGGCTGGTCTTGAACTCCTGACGTCAGGTGATCTGCCTGCCTCAGCCTCCCAAAGTGCTGGGATTATAGGCATGAGCCACTGCACCAGGCCATAATTTTGTTTTTAGAAAATGTTGCCCTGTAGAATTTTCTAAAATGCTGGAAGGTTTATCAGTCTCTGTTCGTACTGTTTCATATCTACAAGTTTTAGATTTGCTCACTTTTTGAGACAGGGTCTTACTCTATTGCCCAGGCTGGAGTGCAGTGGCACAATCTTGTCTCACTGCAACCTCCATCTCCTGGGTTCAGGCGATTCTCCCACCTCAGACTCCCAGGTAGCGGGGACTACAGGCACGCACCACCACACACGGCTAATTTTTGGTGGTGTTTTTTTTTTTTTTTTCTCTCCAGTAGAGATGGGATTTCGCCATGTTGGCCAGGCTGGTCTCGAACTCCTGACCTCAAGCAATCCACCCGCCTTGGCCTCCCAGAGTGCTGGGATTTGCTCATGCCTTTTATAGATCTCAGGAGCAGGTCAAAGTATGAAGCATATTACATGAAGTGCTGAGGTTCCATCTCTCTGGCAATATTAATTAAATGCTCTGGGCAGACCTTTTTCAACAGGTGTGAGGTATAGGTTTGGCGTATTTTTCGACAGTTTTCCTAGATTGAAATTTATGTGTAGATTTTACTAACAAGCATTGCATTCTGTTGATAGATTAATGTTCTTCATAAACCACCATATGAACATCCAAAAGACTTGAAGCTCAGTGATGGTCGGCTGCGTGTAGGATATGTGAGTTCTGACTTTGGGAATCATCCTACTTCTCACCTTATGCAGTCTATTCCAGGCATGCACAATCCTGATAAATTTGAGGTAAGACTAGTGTTTCTCTAAAATTACTATTTGTTTAAAGAAAAAAACCCACAATGTTGGCTTGTCACCATAAGGCATGGAAACCCAGTGTCTTTTGGAAAGATTTGAACAGGAAAGGTTTGAGCCAGTGTTATTAAATATGCCATGTGCTGCCTTTCAGGTGTTCTGTTATGCCCTGAGCCCAGATGATGGCACAAATTTCCGAGTGAAGGTGATGGCAGAAGCCAATCATTTCATTGATCTTTCTCAGGTAGATGAAACTCTCATACTTTAACTTTTTATTTTGAGCAAGTTTAAATAAAACCATTAGCATATAGTTTATTTTTGTACGTGTTAAATGCTATAGTACCACGTATAGGCAATTGTGTTGATCTTATTTCCTTGGTTATTTATGTTAATCAGCATGGCTTTTGCTGAGGTAGCAAATGAAACAGAAATGTGTTATGCTTGTGTTTGGACATACAGCTTTTCTGGAGATTGAGCCAGCACTTGTGACAGAAGATACTTAATAAATATTGACAAAATGGTGACTTGGGAGAAGAATAAATAGGTCTTTAAAAGAAAATAGATGAAATATGGTTCATCAGTTTCCATGGGCCTTTGCCTTTGGTTATCTTTATTTCTGTAGTTGTGCTATTGTTGCATCCTCTCTGAGAGTAAGTTTTATGATAAATTAAGATTGAAACCTGTGGGGAAATTCATTTGCTGAGTGTGTAGGCTACAGTTTTTTCTTTGTAGACTATTAGCCACTTTGACTAATAGGGATAATATACTCTTTACATAGTGTGTGTGTGTACACATGTATGTACATACACATGCAGGTATGGTATGTATGCATATATATAGAAATATATGTGTGTATGTATATATATGAATCATTGAAGTCCTAGCAGAAAGGTTGTAAGACTTCTCATTCAATAAATAGTATGTACCAACAAATTTTGCAGTATAGCTGTTGCTTCAAAAGTATGCCTGGCCATTTTTGATATACAGTTGGACTCTGTGACCAAGAAGCATACCTCTTCCTACATCTGAGGTCTTCAGAGACTCACTGCTGATTGACTACAGTCTAAACTCTTCAGCATAGCTTCTGTAATCTTTCTCTGTTTGCCACAACTTTGTCGATACTTTCACCCACCATTCAACATCATATATACCCATACCAAATAGAAGTGAATTACTCACCATTTTTAAATTTTTTTTTGAGATGGAGTTTCGCTCTTGTTGCCCAGGCTTGAGTGCAGTGGTGTGATCTTGGCTCACTGCAACCTCCACCTCCCAGGTTCAAGTGATTCTCTTGCCTCAGCCTCCCAAGTAGCTGGGATTACAGGTGCCTGCTACCACACCCTGCTAATTTTTGTATTTTTAGTAGAGATGGGGTTTCACCATGTTGGCCAGGCTGGTCTTGAACTCCTGACCTCAGGTGATCCACCTGCCTCGGCCTCCCAAAGGGCTGGGATTATAGGCATGAGCCACCATGTCCGGCTTACTCACTATTTTTTAAACTCCCTCACATTTTAGTTCTTCACTCATACTTTTCTCTAATGAGACTGCATTCTGTTAAACTCCTTAAAACTCCTGTTCATCTTTGAAGGCCTAATTAGAATACCAATTCTAAGCTGGATGCAGTGGCTGACACCTATAATCCTTTGAGAGGCTGAGGTGGGAGGATTGCTTAAGGCCAGTTTGAGACCATCATGGGAAAATAGACCCTGTCCCTACCTTAAAAAAGAAAATTACAAATTTCAAATACTAGTTTCTCTATGAAATGTTACTCATACATTCAATCCAGAAGTGAACTCTCCTTCCTCTGCGTTCTGTTTCCGTAATGCTTTGGGCCCATTTTAATGGCACTCAACCATATTTATGTCCGAATTAATGTAGTTAATTTGTGTTCTTATCACTTTTCCATCTGGGAATCTGAATTCTGTTAAATGCCACTAAAAGAAGTTGATCCGAGATTATACATAGTGAGTTTTTATTTTCTATTCTGTAGATTCCATGCAATGGAAAAGCTGCTGATCGCATCCATCAGGATGGAATTCATATCCTTGTAAATATGAATGGCTATACCAAGGGTGCTCGAAATGAGCTCTTTGCTCTCAGGCCAGCTCCTATTCAGGTAAACCGATTAATAGTCATCACTGATAACATGTATTTGGCTAAGAAGACGGTGATGTGCTTCTTTTCCTACCTCTGGTTAACTGATATTTGAAACTGTAGGGCAGACATGCTTTATTTTTTAACTTTTTTAGGTTGTTGAAATGCACAGGGACAAAAAGAGTGTAGAGCACAATGCTTACAGGTACATGTATATAGAGACTTGCAATTCATGGTTGGGTATAAACAGTTTACTCTGTCTTGCAAATTTGAAGAACATTTTAGCATTTTGAAAGTTAGTCTAAAATACAGGCCGAGAATGGTGGCTCATGCCTGTAATCCCAGCACTTTGGGATGCTGAGGCAGGAGAATCACCTGAAACCAGGAGTTTGAGACCAGCCTGGGCAACAAGGCAAAACACCCTCTTGCTATAAAAAATTTAAAAAATTAGCCAGTTTAGTGATATGGCCTTGCGATCCCAGCTATTTGGGAGGCTGAGGTGGAAGGATTGCTCAAGCCTAGGAGTTTGAGGTTGCAGTGAGCTATCATTGTGCCACTGCACTTCAGCCTAGGTGACAGAGTGAGACTTTGTCTCTTAAAAAACTACTACATTGCTTTCAGCTAAAGAAGTCAGCCTTGTTGGACGTGTGGCAAGTGCCTGTAATCTTAGCTACTCTGGAGGCTGAGACAGAAGGATCGCTTGAGCCCAGGAGTTTGAAGCTGCAGTGAGCTATGATTGCACCATTGTACTCCAGCCTAGGGAACAGAGTGAGACCCTGTCTCTAGAGAAGAGTTAGACCTAGAAAAGACTCAAGAAAAGAGTTAGACCTTCTTGTTTATTTACTTATTTAATTTTGGCATGTTTAGGTTCTTTTTTAAAAAACCACTTTATTGAGATACAGTTGACATGTAAAAACTTGTACATATTTAATGTATATGACTTGATGAATTTAGAGATAAGTGTACTGATGAAGGTTCTTAATCAGTTTTTGATGTGATTTTTTAAGGCAATGTGGCTGGGATACCCTGGGACAAGTGGTGCGCTTTTCATGGATTATATTATCACTGATCAGGAAACTTCGCCAGCTGAAGTTGCTGAGCAGTATTCTGAGAAATTGGCTTATATGCCCCACACTTTTTTTATTGGTGATCATGCTAATATGTTCCCTCACCTGAAGGTAGGCATGAAACAGTGCTATGGAGGAATTTCAAAGAACTGTAGCTTTTTATTTCCTTGCTGTTACCTGTATAAATCCTAAAAGACATGTCTGAAACTATTTTTTCCATTAGAAAAAGGCAGTCATCGATTTTAAGTCCAATGGGCACATTTATGACAATCGGATAGTTCTGAATGGCATCGACCTCAAAGCATTTCTTGATAGTCTACCAGATGTGAAGATTGTCAAGGTCAGAACCTAGTCAGTATTGTCATTGAAATAAAGTTAACTGCATTCAGGATCTTTCCCCTAATGATGCATTTTGTGTGTGTGTGTGTGTGTGTGTTTCTTTTAGATGAAGTGTCCTGATGGAGGAGACAATGCAGACAGCAGTAACACAGCTCTTAATATGCCTGTTATTCCTATGAATACTATTGCAGAAGCAGTTATTGAAATGATTAACAGAGGACAGATTCAAATAACAATTAATGGATTCAGTATTAGCAATGGACTGGCAACTACTCAGGTGAGAAGATAATACACCATTATATGTCCCACCAACTTTGCATTTATTTCCTTTAAACCTCATGATAATTCTAGGAGGCAAGTATCATTATCATCATTTTATAGATGAGGAAATGAGTTTAGTGTAAACGGGCATCTTATGTAGGTTTGTGTGATTTTAAAAGTCTCCTGGATTCAGCCAGCAGATTATTACTTACTGAGAATCTGCTGTGTTAATACCATGTTGTTATTCCCTGCCTGTGGCTTTATTCTCTTAGCATATGATGAACTATCTGTAGATATTGTACAGTTTCTTGCTTTTGTAAACCCATCCTTTCCCTAGCTAAATCCTACTCAGACATTCAGTTCAGACAGCTCTTCCAGGAATCCATTTCCGTACTTATTACTAATGTCTCTACCCCTACTTCATTGGTACCTGTCTTCTATGCCTCTGTTATGTTTGGAATATATCATTACATACAACACAACAGATGATAATTCCCTGTGTTTGTATCCTCTACTGAATTGAATTACTGGGCCCATCTCTTAGTAATGTAGTATGTACTTAATAAATAATATATTGCATGTTTAAATAAGTAGCTCTATCAAGAGCGTGTAAGGCAAAGGAAGATCTCTGGCCTCTAGAGGTCATAGATGTCCTTGCATACCTGGAATAGTTATGTAGCAATGTAAGGCAGTACTCAGATGTGTGAGAATTACAAGATAAGACTAACTATGTATGTAGAAGCCCAGAAATGGTGATGATCAATGTGAAGAGAGATACTCTTGGAAGAAGAGACCATTTGGAGGAGTAATTTATTTAGCCTTGAAGAGTAGATGTGATTTAGAAAAGGACATTTCATTCATAAAGAAAAGAGTGATCAAAAACTGTTGGATCTTGAGACCTTTTTTTGGTTAAAGCAAGAGGTTTCATAGTGCAGTCTCCCCCAAATTAAGATCATGCTGCAACTGTTTGCCTTTTCTTAAATTTCATATATCATGAATATTTTCTCATGATTCAGGGACTTTGGTTATACCATTTTGGATCTTATGGATTGAAATATTGGACTCCTTTTGCCTTTAAATATAACCATCATCTTTTCCTTGTTCTAGATCAACAATAAGGCTGCAACTGGAGAGGAGGTTCCCCGTACCATTATCGTAACCACCCGTTCTCAGTACGGGTTACCAGAAGATGCCATTGTATACTGTAACTTTAATCAGTTGTATAAAATTGACCCTTCTACTTTGCAGATGTGGGCAAATGTGAGTATGCATAGACTCATTGTTACCGTCTCAGAGACTAATAAATAAGGATTTTGTATACAGAGCTTCTTGCTGAAGATGGTCCTTCCACTCCCATTTAGGAGCTGTTCTGCTCATTTATTTAAAAAAAATTTTTTTGGCCAGGTGCAGTGGCTCATGCCTGTAATCCGAGCACTTTGGGAGGCCAAGGCAGGTGGATCACCTGAGGTCAGGAGTTTGAGAGCAGCCTGACCAACATCGTGAAATCCCGTCTCTATTAAAAATACCAAAAAATTAACTGGGTGTGGTGGTAGGCACCTGTAATCTCAGCTACTTGGGAGGGCGAGGCAGGAGAAGAATCCCTTGAACCCAGCAGGCGGAGGTTGCAGTGAGCCAAGATCACACCATTGTACTCCAGCCTGGGCAACGAGAGGGAAACTTTGTCTCAAAATAAATAAATAAATAGAACCTTTTAAAAAATTCATTTTATTTATTTACATGTGACTCAACTGGGTTGTGCTCTTTTTTTAAAAAACAGAATCTCACTCTGTTGTTGAGGCTGGAGTGTAGTGGTATGATCTTGGCTCATGGCAACCTTTGCATCCCAGGTTCAAGTGATTCTTGTGCCTCAGCCTTCCAAGTCGCTGGGATTACAGGCATGTGCCACCATGCCTGGGTAATTTTTTTTTGTGTTTTTAGTAGAGACGGGGTTTCACCATGTTGGCCAGGCTGGCCTTGAACTCCCGGCCTGAGGAGATCTGCCTGCCTTGGCCTCCTAAAGTGCTAGGATTAGATGTGTGAGCCACCGAGCTTGGCCTTGTGCTCATTTATAATCTTCAAGAGTTACAGATTTTTCAGGCATTTTGGTTCCAAAGTCTAAACATGTCATTGTGAACCTTTTAAATTTACATATTCAAAGTATTCTTCTGTCTAAAGGGTCAGCAAACTTTTTCTTAAAGGGCCAGATGGTACATATTTTCAGTTTTGTGGTCCATACTGTCTCACATCTACTCAGCTTTGTCATTGTAGCATGAAAATACCATAGGCATTTTGTAAATGATGAGTGTGGCTGTATTCTAATAACATTGTATTTGTATGAAATGGCAGTATGCCATATTTAGCTCACAGGCTGTGTAGTTCGCCAACCCCTGGTCTAAACTGATAGCATATACTGTCATGTACATCCACCCGTGTTTAACATTCTTGTAGTATTGTAGAGTTATAACCAAGAAGGAGTCGATCTATACATACAATTATCTCTTAGTTCATCAGACAAGTTTGCATATGTGGGATATTAGATAGCTGTAACTGGCTCTTAACCGATAGAAGTAAAATAAAATAGCATGTTTTACCTTTAGGTAATCTGGAGATAATTTCTTGGTTAATTTTTTTCCCCTGGTATCTGTTTTATGTTCAGAGGAGAGGGGAGGATAGAAGAGAAGAGGAAGCAGATTAGTACAGGTCTACTGTCCTTAATCCTTACTTCCCGATGTTCACAAAATCTATGAAAATCAAAAGCTTTTTCATAAGTGTGTGGCAAATTTGTTTGGCAGCAAAACTACCTGAACTGACATTAGAATATGTATTAGTCTGTTCTCATGCTGCTATATAGGACTGCCCGAGACTGGGTAATTTATAAAAGAAAGAGGTTTAATTGACTCAGAGTTCTGCCTGGCTGTGGAGGCCTCAGGAAACTTATAGTCATGGCGGAAAAAGGAGCAAAGACATGCTTTTTCACATGATGGCAGGAAGAAGTGCCAAGCAAAAGGGGGAAAAGCCCCTTATAAAACCATCAGATCTCATGAGAACTCACTCTATCATGAGAACAGCAGCATTGGGAATAACTGCCCCCATGATTCATTTACCTCCCACTGGGTCCCTCCCATGACATGTGGGGCTTATGGGAACTACAGTTCAAGATGAGCAATTTGGGTGGAGACACAGTCAAACCACATCAGGGTATTTATAGTCTTTTATTTATTCCATTTAGTATGACTATTCCTGCATCTCAGTGCAGAGGTACTGATGTGTTTATTTGTAGGAAGTTGCTGCTAAGGGTGTTAACATAATACACACACACACACACACACACACACTACTACTATTTTAAAATCTGAAAAATTCTGAGTTTGGAAATTCATCTGTTCTCATAGCTTTCAGAGAAAGGGATTTTGAACTTATGTGGTACATTGAGTAGACAAAAATCTAAATCAGGAGTTGGCAAACTATGACTCATGGGTCAAACCCAGCCCACTGCCTGTTTTTGTAAATACAGTTTTATGGACACATAGACATGTTTACTTGTTTGATACATTGTCTATGGCTGCTTTCAAATTACAACAGAAGTGGTGAACAGTTTTAACAGTCCACGTGGCCACAGAGCCAAAAATATTTGCTATCTGGCCCTTTACAAAAAAGACCAATTTACATTAGACAAGTAAAGTTAGGGAAGTGTGAGGTAACTTTCTTTGTTGTATCATAGTGGGGGATTTGAAATTTGGAATGCAAAATTTCTCTCTCTCAACAAAACCCACTGCCTGTGTCAATTTCCACAGGAGGTAGCTGCCTCAGATTTTGCCGATTAGTAATTTGTTTTGTTTACCGACGTCTACCTCCTCTCCTTTTTTGAACTCACTCTGAGGACAGCTAAGCAGAAGAGGGCTAATTCAATTGATCTAATCATCTCTGTGAAGGAAAGACTTAAGTTCACAGTAGGCGTCTATCTACATGGATAGAATGGAGTGTGGTAGAACTATTAGAGACCTCTGGGAGTCTTTGTTGAGAAAGACTGCTATTAATAATTATGCTTATTTTCCCTATTTTAGATTCTGAAGCGTGTTCCCAATAGTGTACTCTGGCTGTTGCGTTTTCCAGCGGTAGGAGAACCTAATATTCAACAGTATGCACAAAACATGGGCCTGCCCCAGAACCGTATCATTTTTTCACCTGTTGCGCCTAAAGAGGAACATGTCAGGAGAGGCCAGCTGGCTGATGTCTGCTTGGATACTCCACTCTGTAATGGGCACACCACAGGGATGGATGTCCTCTGGGCAGGGACCCCCATGGTGACTATGCCAGGTAAGTTGCTGATAAATCACTGGAATCTTCCTTGTTTTTTGAATATCTCCTTTTGGGGAGAAACTTCCAGGTGAAATTATATGTACTAGAAGCAACATTGAAGGCAAAGTGATACAAAGTGAAACCTGTTCTCACTTCATTCTCTTCATCTGCATTGTGTGGGGACTTATAAACATTAACTCTGCTATTTTACATTCGCAGATGTGCAGTTGTTATCTTTTGTATTACAGGAGAGACTCTTGCTTCTCGAGTTGCAGCTTCCCAGCTCACTTGCTTAGGCTGTCTTGAGCTTATTGCTAAAAACAGACAAGAATATGAAGACATAGCTGTGAAGCTGGGAACTGATCTAGAATAGTAAGTAAACTTTTCTGTGAACAAATTATAAAGTAGAGAGAAGGTAGCTGTTATAAAATGAAACCATAAAATAAGTGTAATATAAAATAGGTGAACTAGCTTAGCTTGTATGCCCTCTAGATGGGACCAGTTTCTAAACTCTTAGAAACGAAGTGATCAATAGGTTTTGCTATGTAAAAAGTAAATGGCTAAATAAAAAATATTCAAGAAAATTAAAAGGCAAACGGGAAAAAATCTTTGTCTCAGTATTAATTGCCTGGCTATATAAAGACTGCAGAACATTTACATTTTAAATTCCCCAGTAGGAAAGTAAAAATGGAAATGACTACACACCTCACTGAAGTGGAAATACCAAATGGTTAACAAAATGTTTCAGGCTCTGTAGTAGAAATGCCAATGAAAATTACACTGAGGCCGGGCACGGTGGCTTATGCCTGTAATCCCAGCATTTCGGGAGATGGAGGTGGGCGGATCACTTGAGGTCAGGAGTTCGAGACCAGCCTGGCCAACATGGTGAAACCCCGTCTCTACTAAAGATACAAAAATTAGTTGGGTGTGGTGGCGCATGCCTCTAGTTGCAGCTACTCCGGAGGCCTAGGCAGGAGAATTGCTTGAACCTGGAAGGCAGAGGTTGTGGTGAGCTGAGATCACACCATTGCACTCCAGCCTGGGTGACAGAGTGAGACTCTGTCTTAAAAAAAGAAAAAAATTATACTGAGGTGTATCCATTATTTGCCTATACAATAAAAAGATTTTTTATATCAGTGAGGGAGCATTGAGGACTAGCCTTTTCATGCATTGGTGAACAAATTGATAGAGCCCTTCCGCAGAGTTTTTAGAGCCTTAAAAGTTACGGTGGCTCATGCCTGTAATCCCAGCACCTTGGGAGGCTGAGGTGGGCGGATCATGAGGTCAAGAGTTCAAGACCAGCCTGGCCAGCATAGTGAAACCCAGTCTCTACTAAAAATACAAAAATTGGCTTAGCATAGTGGCTTATTCCTGTAATCCCAGCTACTCAGGAGTCTGAGGCAGGAGAATTGCTTGAACTGGATACCGGGAAGCGGAGGTTTCAGTGAGTCGAGATCGCGCCACTGCACTCCAGCCTGGGCTACAGAGTGGGACTCCATCTTCAAAAAAAAGTTTGATCTTTGACCCTAATACTGTCACTTCTTCACTACAGTCAGTGTAAGAAATAAAAAAAGCATAACTTAACTGGCTGAAAATGAGTAAGAATTAGGTGATGCTTAGATGAGTGAGGATTTATCCATACAATAAACTAGTATTTCTTTCATTCTTGTATTTTTTTTTTTTGAGATAGTATCTCACTTATCTCACTCTGTCACCTAGGCTGGAATGCAGTGGTGTGATCTTGGCTTACTGCAGCCTTGATGTCCTGGGCTCAGGCGATCCTCCCACCTCAGCCACCTGAGTAGCAGGGACTATAGGTACATGCCACCATGCCCCATGCCTGGCTAATTTTTAAATTTTTTTGTAGAGACGAGGTCTTGATATGTTGCCTAGGCTGGATATTTCTTAAATGAGGTTTTTCTTTCGGTATAATGGGTGATGTTTTTTTCTTTGTGTTTTTCTGTGAAGTAGCATATTACATAGAAATTAAAGAAGCATACTTTTTGAGTCAGACTACCTGAGTGACTCAAGCTTTTCTGCTTATGAGCTTTGTGACTTTGGGGAAATAAATCTCACTCAGTGTTGTGCCTTGGTTTCTTCTACAAAATGGAGCATAATGCTAGTACCTACTTTGCAGAGATGATGTGAGGATTAAAAAAGGCATTCTGTGTAAAGTGCTTAGAATAGTTACTGGTGCCTGGTAAGCATTTGGCAGATATTAGCTACTACTGTTTTCAGAATTTTCTCCATAGAACGTCACATACATCTAAGAAAAGTGAGAAATTTGAGCCCAGGCATTAAAAACAATTAAGACTGATGTCCATTAGCCCAGAAATAACTATAGTAAAAAATGTAGTGTGTTTTATTTTCAGACAGGTTCTCGCTCTGTCACTCAGGCTGGAGTGCAGTGGCATGATCATGGCTTACTGCAACCTCTACTTCCTAGGATCAAGTGATCCTCCCACCTCAGCCTTCCTAGTAGCTGGGACTACAGACACATGCCACCATGCCTGGCTTTTTAAAATTTTTGTTTTTTGTAGAGATGAGGTCTCATCAGTGTTGGCCAGGCTGGTTTCAAACTCTTGGGTTCAAGCAATCCACTTGCCTTGGCCTCCCAAAGTGGTGGGATTACATGTGCATGAGCCACTGTATCAGCCTGTAGTGCATTTTAAAATTTTTTTAGACTTGGCCAGGACTGGTGGCTAAAGCCTGTAATTCCAGCACTTTGAGAGGCTGAGGAGGGCGGATCACGAGGTCAAGAGATTGAGACCACCCTGGCCAACATGATGAAACCTCGTGTCTACTAAAAATACAAAAATTAGCTGGGCATGGTGGCGTGCACCTGTAGTCCTAGCTACTTGGGAGGCTGAGGCAGGAGAATCTCTTGAACCTGGGAGGTGGAGGTTGCAGTGAGCCGAGATCACGCCACTGCACTCCAGCCTGACAACAGAGCAAGACTTTGTCTCAAAAAAAAAAAAAAAAAAAAAAAAAAAAAAAAAAAAAAGTTTTCTTTATTAGACTCTTTGGAACTTAGTTTGGTTCATATGATACTTTCCCCCAACATTTTTGTTATGAAAATTTTTAATTTTATAATAAACACATCTATACCTACTGCTTAGAATCTACCATTAGTATTTTACTATTCTTGCTTTATTACATATCTATTCATCCTTTTATTCTCTTTATTCATCTGCTAATCCATCTTATTTGACACATTTTGAAATAAATTGCAGACATCAGTACACTTCTTTTTAAATACTTAAGAATGGCTGTCATTAACTGGAGTTCAGTATACATGTATTTTTTTGAGACAGGATCTCCTTTTGTTGCCTAGGCTGGAATGCAGTTGATGCAATCTCTGCTCACTGCAACCTCCACCTCCTGGGCTCAAGCAGTCTTTCCACCTCGACCTCCTGAGTAGCTGGAACTATAGGCACCAGCCACCACACCCCACTAATTTTTGTATTTTTAGTACAGGCAGGGTTTTGACAGATTGCCCAGGCTGGTCTTGAACACCTGACCTCAAGTGATCTACCTGCTTCAGTCTCCCAAAGTGTTGAGATTAAAGGCGTGAGCCACCATGCCTGGCCATTTTTTTCTTTTGAGGCAGAATTTACATACAGTGAAATACACAGATCTTAATATTCAGTGAGCTTTGAAAAATACCTTTGTAACCCAAACACCTATGAAGACATAGAACACTATCACTCCAGAGAGTTTCTTCATGCCCCTTTTCAGTCAGTCTTTCTCACCGGCCCCCAGAGACAACCACTGTTCTGATTTTTTTTTTCCCTTCCATAAATTAGTTTGCTTTTCTAGAATTTTATCCAAATGGAACTCTGTCAGTATGCACTCTAAAGCCTTCTTTCAGCAAGTTTATTTCTTTTGATTCCTGAGTAGTATTTCACTGTATGGATGTACTACAGTTTGTTTTCCTATTGATACATAGAACTTAAAAAAAAGTAGAGTACATAGGTCTTTCTCTTTGGAGAGTAGCATTAATATGGACATGGTTGTATTGAGACCAACAGATGTGCACAACCATTTTACTACTTCTCTCACAACAAACATTAAAACAAGGTTGGGCATGGTGGCTCATGCCTATAAACTCAGTGCTTTCAGAGGCTGGGGTGGGAGGATTGCTTGAGCCCAGGAGTGCGAGACCAGCCTGGACAACATGGCGAGACCACCCCATCTTTACAAAAACTACAAAAATAGCTGAGTGTGGTGGTGTGTGCCTATAGTCTCAGCTTCTCAGGAGGCTGAGGCAGGATGATTGTTTGAGCCAGGAGGTTGAGGCTGCAGTGAGCGATCACTGTGTCATTGTACTCCAGCCTAGGCAACAGAGTGAAACTATTTCAAAAATTAAAAAGAAAATAAAAAAATTAATAGATTTAAAAGTGTTACGTTAGGTCAGAGGGTTATGAACATTTAAAGTTAATACATACATTGCTAAATTGCTTACCAAAAGGTAAGCAGTCTGTGTTCTGACAATACATAGGAATAGTCATGTGCCATTGTCAATTCTTATTTTAAAGGTAGAAATGAGACGAAATGGAGAAGGCCTGGTATCCCTTGGATATACTTGTTTAGAAAAGAACTAAATTTTTTCAGAGTACATGGAGGTGAGCTCATTTCAGTGTTAGCATTATGTAAGCTGTGACCCTTCCCTTTTTCAGCATTGAGATAACAGGAAGCCAATCAGGAAATGAGATAGTGTAAAGTTTGGTCATGCATTTTTTGCCACAAAGGGGACTAGGTATTTATAGGGTGTGGTTCTGAGTTTCTGCTCTGATTGGTAAACTAAGTTCTCTTTTTTTATTACCCAGCCTGAAGAAAATTCGTGGCAAAGTCTGGAAGCAAAGAATATCTAGCCCTCTGTTCAATACCAAACAATACACAATGGAACTAGAGCGGCTCTATCTACAGATGTGGGAGCATTATGCAGCTGGCAACAAACCCGACCACATGATTAAGCCTGTTGAAGTCACTGAGTCAGCGTAAAGAAAGACTGCACAGGAGAATTACCCCTATACCTGAGCCTCAACCTTCTGGGGGAAAGGGAACTAGATAACATACTTCTTACTTGTCTGTACAGTACCTTGTTGCAGATGGGTGATATATAATGGTAATAGAATAGCACAGCCAGACTTGCTTCCTGCATAATAGGGAGAGACACAAGAGATAAGAGATGGGAAACTGCTGTTCCACAAGGAATCTCCGTAGAATTTTACAGCAACCAGATGGTGCATAGGTCTGGAAGGTCTGATCTCCCTTGGTCTTCCATGGGATGGTTAGTGTGGAGGGGAGATATAGATTGTCCGGCCGCTTTGCGATTCCATGGATTGATTGAATCTTCTGGATTAATTTTTTTCTTTATATTTTGGGTATTGGAACTTTTAAAAATGTTTGGTTTCAGGTATTTTTATTCATGTGAAGTGTATATGATTCTCTTGAGATAAGGTTTTAAGCTAAAATGTTACTCCCTGTTTTAGTTTCTGAACTCTGACAGATCGACAGGGACTTTGCTGGTGTAGTCTTTTTATAGGTTTTATAAACCACTTGAGCCTATATCAGTCGTTTTAGTGTCTGACCTAACGTTTGGAGCTATCAGTTCTTTGTTGATTTAGATGATGACTCAAAGATTTTTTTCTGGTCCATTTCCCATTTCCTTCTCTTCCCTGACCCCCATACCCCCACCCTTACAATTTCTCCTGTAACTCAGCTAACAAAATCAAGTCTGATTCAAAACATCCTAGGGTGTTTCTCTTAAACACACCATCTGGTGCCAAATGAAGATTTTTAGGAGTGATTACTAATTATGAAGGTTACAGTTGTGGTACTGTCATTGATAATAATATAGATTTTTTTCACTAATTTTGACCTATTTCACCAGTGTTTTACCCTTGACTGCCCCTTCTATGCTGCTTCCAAAAGTGATAGTGTGTGTTAAGATTTTTACCTTCCTTTCTAAATTTTTTTTTTTTTAAGTGAGTCCTGTTCTTCCTATTTCTTTCAGCAGAAATGAAATCCCAGGTAAGTATAAGTATTCAAATCAGTAAGTCACAATTATCTCTGGTGCATTAAATAACTTTCATCAAGAAACAGGTTATAGGTAAAATCTCTGAAGGACCATCTGTGTATTCAAGTAATTATTTTTTAGAACTTGTAGGGTATTCTATAATAACTGTCTTCTGGACTTGGTCTTGAAGTCTGTACAGATTCAGCCTCAATAGTAGCAAACTGCACTGGTACTTGGTTTGGAGTACAAATTAGACTTACAGTCCTGGAACTTGAGTTGTTGACAATAAAATCATAGGAATAAAATTACGGGATTTTAACAAAGGGTTGAGGGTTTGAGGTTTAAACAAGCCAACGTATGAATATATGTTTTGTCTTGCTGTTCTGCACTTATGCTATCCAGTCGCAGATAGTTGTCTGCTAGTAGTACTCTAGATTATGTCTTTCCGAAGCGCTGAGGCTGTGCACCTATTCTGTAGTTGCAGCTGATGCCTGAATGTATCCTAGCTGACAAATTATTGCTTAGTAAGAACTTGAATTTCTGAAAGATTCTTACTCTTAACCAAATTTTGAGCAAGGAGTCTCGAAGGTAATTCTGAACCAGAATTACATGTTAATAAACAGTGTACCTTTTAACATTGTAAATCGCAGAATATCAGTGAAGGGATTTCTTAATTTATTTTTTACCTGATGATTGAAATATCAGTTAAAGGTTACCAGCATGGTTGCAGATAAACTAATGTTTGAAATTCACCGAATTACTTAATGTGGAATAATAGGATAATATACTTCCAGTGCCCTCAAGGCTGTGACTTTACAGCCATTTGACATAGCACATCATTCCTCCTATAGGGATGAACTTTTTCATGGCACGAAAAGTAGCCGCTCTGGTTGAAGCTTTGCTTATTGTAACAGGCTTTTATTTCCAGGTAACATGTCTGTGGAAGACTTAATTCTGATTAGAGATATAGATATTACTGGAAACTAATTGTTTTTTTTTCCTATTGTACTCTGCTTTATCAAAGAAGTAAAACATTTAAATCGTGCTACAGAAATTAAGATGTTGTCTTGCGATCCTTAAACAATAAATGAATGATTTCCCCTTAATATGGCTGATGTATTTTGTCTCCTGTTATATTGAGTGTTACTGAAGAATAGGGTCATCCAGTGATGAAACCTGTGTTTGAACAGCTCCAAACAACATTAAAGTACCAAATTTCCCTTCTTTAGCTATGATATTAGGAATTGTTTTCTCAGCAGGTCTGGTGGAGGGTGGCGTTATGATCCATTAAGAAGACAAAGCAGCCGGGTATGGTGGCTCAGGCCTGTAACCCCAGCACTTTGGGAGGCCAAGGCAGGTGGATCACTTGAGGTCAGGAGTTCAAGATCAGCCTGGCTAACATGGTGAAACCCCATCTCTACCGAAAATACAAAAAATTAGCCGGGTGTGGTGGTGCATGCTTGTAATTCTAGCTACTCAAGAGGCTGAGACAGGAGAACCACTTGAAACCCGGGAGGCGAAGGTTGCAGTGAGCCGAGATTGTGCCACTGCACTCCAGCCTAGGCAACAGAGTGAGACTTCATCTCAAAAAAGGAAAAGAGAAAGGCTGTGATCCCCAACACACCCATTCATGCTTGTTCCTCTTTTGCTTATGACCTCTCTGCTTTTATTTACACTTGTTTCAGTCTTCATGTGGACCATTCTTTTCTTGGCTCTTTGGGGGCAAAATTATTTTCCTTCTTGCTGTGTATAGTGCTCAAACTCTGCCACGAGCGTGAAGGAGGAAGATATCAGTGCATGAGGGGTCAGAACACACTGTTTGCCAGTTTTCTCAGAGATATAAGTGAGAGGGAAGATGTTTTTCGGTAGCATTTTGCATAATTCCCAACTTCTGTTGGTTGTACCGTTAAAGCCCTAATGTGGATTGGTGTTTGTTTTCTAAAAGATTATGGGAAGAAAGGTGTTCAGCAGCCTACTCAAAAGTTTTTACTCCTATCCGCTTCTGTTGAAGAATCTGCATTACTTCCAGTCTACTTTAGCTCCTCCTGACTTCAGTCTAAAGGAGTTGTTGCTTGCACACCTGGAGTAAATGTGTGTAATTTCTGAACTGCCCGTTTTAAGATTTGATTCTAATCCTAACTCTTTTACTTGACGAATATGCCTCTCAATCATAGCTAACATTTTGGTTCTTTGCCAAACCTCTGAGGCACAGTTATGTAATCGTCATTTTTATAAAGAGGCTTGTTAGAGGTTAATTTGCAACTGTATTGTAAAGAGAGTAATAAGTCCTCTTTATCCAATCCCCTATCAACTGAGAAAGTGACTGTAAATTATGTAGGCAATCCAGTGCTTAAGAGCAAGCTTTGGAACTAGAGTTGGAGTCTGAATCTCAGCTCTGCCACTTTTTTCTTTCTTTTTTTTGAGACAGTTTCGCCGTGTCGCCCATGCTGGAGTGCAATGGCGTGATCTCGGCTCACTGCAACCTTCGCCTCCTGGGTTCAAGCTATTCTCCTCCCTCAGCCTCTTGAGTAGCTGAGATTACAGGTGCGCACCACCACGCCTGGCTAATGTTTTGTATGTTTAGTAGAGACGGAGTTTCACCATGTTGGCCAGGATGGTCTTTAACTCCTGACCTCGTGATCCGCCCACCTTGACCTCCCAAAGTGCTGGGATTACAGGCGTGAGCCACCGTGCCCTGCCACCTCTGCCACTTTCTAGCTGTGTGATCTCAGTAAAATGAGAGCACTAACAATTGCCTACTTTTTAAAATGTAAGAATTAAATAATAAAACACTTGGAACAACACCTAGCACAAAATAATATCAAATGCAGGGACATTTTCTTTGTATTCTGTTAGCCAAAGGGTTACCTTATGAAATGTATGGATGTTCGCTGGAGAAACTGGTATAATCTAGAAAGCGCTGCTTCCCCCATTTGTTTTTCTCGGTGTGTATGGAGTGCCAAAAAGTCTCAAGTAACCAACCCTTTTCTATCTCCAGGGTTCAGAGGGTTCTGGAAGTAAACAGTTCACCGTTGCCAGGAGCTGTTGAGTTGCTGCCTTGGTCTTATCTAGGGGTCTAGGCCTTCCCCGCAACGCCCGCCCTAGCTCTTGCGCGCTTCGCCCTTCCCGTCCGCACCCCGCTCCCCCTCCTCCACGCCCCACACTGTGCTTGGAATAACGGACTTAGAGGTCTGGATAATTCAAGCAGGGGACAAGGCTCGCTTATTCAAGTTCTCGCAGGATGAAACTTGGTTAGGAAGGATTTGACATGGTTTCTCCTCATCACTCGGAAAGTTATTAGGGACTTTTACTCACAGAATTGGCCTCGGGTGCCCACACTCTGTATCAAAATGGCGCTTCGGGACAAATAAGCAACGTCCGTGAGAGGGGGAAGTGATAGACCTGACTCTGGAAGCGTTACGGCTAGGCGCCAAGTTGCAAAGTTCAAATTTGCCTCGTGACCACACTGTGATAGGTGGGTACGGGGGAGCGCGGGCGGGTACACGTCAGTTCTTACCGCCCCCTAGGTCTGGGCACTATAAAAGGGCCTGCGCCTCGCATTCGTCGCAGTTGCTCGGGATTTCTGCACGCACTCCATGGACAGCTGGAGGTGAGCTGTGCCGGCCACGCCACAGGCTGCAACAGCTGGTAGGTGACCGACTGGTCAGACTGAGATGGGTGCTGAAGTGGTCCAGAAGCTAGTCCTAATTGAGCAACTTAATTAAAAGTAGGACCACAGGACCACTGTATTCCTTGGACTGTGATTGTCCATGGACGTTGGTATTTAGCCTGTGGACCAAAAGAAATGTTGTGCCTGTTTCCATATACAAAGGCCTTTGGAAGAAATTTATTGTTTGTATTTATTTCTGTTAAATTTATAGTGCCTTATACTGTTTTGGAGACAATGGGGAATGGCGGAGGCAGAGACCTTGGTGAGGCTATCTTGGTGTGCGAGTGGAGGTGACGCGGGGGAGCTGAGGTTGAGGGGATAGTCTAGGCCCTAGCGGTGGGTGGAAGAATCACTGGGAACTTCCGGTGGGAGTAGGTGTGGAGAGTGTAGGACTGAGCAGTGAAAGATCCGGTGGAATGAGGTGGGAGTAGGGGAAGCGGCAGCGTGGAGAAGTGGAGGCGCCAGTGGCGGCATTGGGAGAAGTGGGAGTGCTAGTGGCAGCACTGGGGGAGGTGGGGATGCCATTGGTGGTGTAGGAGCACATGGTGACGCCAGTGGCAGTGTTGGGAGAAGTGGGGGTGCCGGTGGTGGATGGGGAGAAGTGGGGGCATCAATGGCGGCATGGGGAGAAGTGGGGGCACCGGTATCAGTGTTGGGGGAAGTGGGGGTGCTGGTGGTGGTGTAGGAGCACGTGGTGGCAGTAATGGCATGAGAAATGGGGTTGCCAGGGGCGGCATTGGAGGTGGAGGCACTGATGGTGGCATGTGAGCACCTGGTGGCAGCAATGGCGGCACGGGGAGGAGGGGGGGCACCAGTGGCGGCATTCGGGGAGGTGGTGGAGCTGATGGCGGCATGGGAGCACGTGGTGGCAGCAATGGCGGCACGGGGAGAAGTGGGGCGGTGCCACGCCATTGGCGGCATTGGGGGAGGTGGTGGAGCTGATGGCAGCATGGGAGCATGTGGTGGCAGCAATGGCGGCGTGGGGAGTAGGGGGGCGCCAGTGGCGGCATTGGGGGAGGTGGTGGAGCTGATGGCAGCATGGGAACACGTGGCAGCAATGGCGGCACGGGGAGAAGTGGGGGGGGCGCCAGTGGCGGCATTCGGGGTGGTGGTGGAGCTGATGGTGGCATGGGAGGCATGGGAGCATGTGGTGGCAGCAATGGCGGCCTGGGCTAAGTGGGGGGGTCGCCGGTGGCGGCATTGGAGGAGGTGGTGGAGCTGATGGCCGCAGCGATGGCGGCATGGGGAGAAGTGCGGGGGTGGCATGCCATTGGTGGCATTGGGGGAGGTGGTGGAGCTGATGGCGGCAGCAATGGCGGTGTGGGGAGAAGGGGGGCACCAGTGGCGGCATTGGGGGAGGTGTTGGAGCTGATGGTGGCATGGGAGCATGTGGTAGCAGCAATGGCGGCCTGGGGAGAAGTGGAGGGGTGCTGGTGGCGGCATTGGGGGAGGTGGTGGAGCTGATGGCGTCATGGGAGCATGTGGCAGCAATGGCAGCCTGGGCTAAGTGGTGGGGGCGCCGGTGGTGGCATTGGGGGAGGTGGCGGAGCTGATGGCGGCATGAGAGCACCTGGCGGCAGCAATGGCGGAGTGGGGAGAAGTGGCAGGGAGCCAATGGCGGCATTGGGGGAGGTGGTGGAGCCGATGGCGTCATGGGAGCATGTGGCAGCAATGGCGGCCTGGGCTAAGTGGCGGGGGGGGGGGGGGCGCTGGTGGCGTAGGAGAAGGTTTGGCAGTCCTAGTGGCTGCGTGGGGGAGAAGTGGGGGTGCTGGCCGCCGGAGTGGGGGAAGTTGAGGTTCCAGTGGCTGTGTGGAAGTATGTGGTGGTGTCGGTAGCGGCGCAGGAGCACATGGTGGCGGTGGAAGTGGACTAGGAGCACATGGTGAAGCGGCCATGTTGTGGCGGAGAAAGAAGCGATGCAGCGGCGAAAGGGCGCAGGAACACGTGGTGGTGGCGGAAGCGGCCCTGCGTGGCGGAAGCGGAAACGTGGTAGTGGCGGGAGCAGTGTCCTAGGAGCACGTGGTGTTGCTGGTGGGCGTGGGGAGAAGTGGGTACCCGGTGGCAGCATTGGGGGTGCCAGTGGTGGCATAGGAGCAGATGGGGGTGCCAGTGCCAATGTTTGGGGAGGTGTGGGTGCCAGTGGCAGGGTTGGGGGAGGTGGAGGGGGCAGTGGCAGCCATGAGGGTGGGGGGAGCCAGTGGTTGTGGGTAGGGGTGTGTGTGGCGGGGGTCAAGGTCTGAGTGGTGGTGGGAGACCAGAAGTTGGATACAGGTGTGGGCGGCGTGGAAGCCTGCTTGGAAGACTGGTTGGAAGCAGTTGAAGATGGCTGGAGGTGGTTGGAGGTGCAAGTGTGGGGGAAGGGTGGTGGAATTGAGGCCTGATTGGTGGAAGACTAGATGAGCATGGTGGGGGTAGGGTCCAGACCTGATAGGAGGAGGAGGGAGTCGGGGAGGGGTCAAGGACTGATTGGTGGAAGATTGGCTGGAGGCAGGAATTGGGAGTGGGGAGGGCCTGGCCGGGTTCTTGTAAGACCAGTGAGAAGCCAGAGTGGTGGGAGTAAGGGGGCGGTGGAGGTTGGCTAGCAGGGTGAGGGGGCGGTGCAGGTTGCCTAGCAGGGTGAGGGGGTGGTGGTAGCCTGGCCTGGGTAAGACTGACAGAGTGGGGAGTAAGGAAGTGGGGGAAGGCAGGAGAGGTTGATACCTGGTAGATGGCAGACTTACTTACTTACTTAGGGTGGGAGTAAGGAGACTGAAGGTGTAGGGAGGTGGAGGGCCAGTGGGATGTGGGGGTGGTCGAGGCCTGATAGGTGGAAGCCAGGCTGGCAAGCTGAGGTGGGAGTGGAGGGGGGTGGGAAGGGATTGGAGTGGTTAAGGCCTGAGTGGGAAAGGTTTGCAACAAAAACAAATTTAAATACTTACTATTTTGCAGAGCAAAGTTTCGGCTTTAAATTAGGGTAGGGAAGACGCCCAAAGATAACTGCAGAATGTAGAGATGTCTCTGGTTTTGAGTTCTGGCTTTCTTAAGAAAGTATATCTTTGCTCTACAGACATGGACCCGTATGAAGAAGAGCTGCGCTGCTTGCAAGACCCGGTGGAGGATGAGGATTGGTGAGATTGGAAAGTTCTCTTTTCTTTTAGTTTAGTCTTACCGTATTGGCAAAACAGCTTTCTCGAGAAGTATGTTTGTTTCCTTTAGTGTCTGTGGTACATATAACTTGGTTTGTCATAAAATGAGAATCGTAAAGAAGAATTTTACAATATGGGAGTCCAGCCTCCTATGAAATTCATGAATCCACTATATAACTTCTCTGTTAGTGGGCAGGAAATAACGACATCTGAAGCGACAGTGCATCGTTGAATATATGTGGTTTCTAGAAAGTTCTTCATTCTGGTGCAATTCAAATCTGTAGTTCCACGCCAGTATTGGTAGTGCTGCCCTCTAGAGGTACACAAATTATTTTTCCTCTCCATGATAACACAAGGTGTTTTTGTTTGTTTTTAATTTTTTTTATTGAGATGCACCCTCAACCACGAAAGGTTCAGAGAGCTTCCAACATGAGGTATTTGTGTGTGAATGTGTGAGACAGGGTCTGCTCTGTCGCCCAGGTTGGAGTGCAGTGGCGTGATCAGGAGCTATTTTAAGATAGCTGCCTAAGTTTTTTCTCTTCTGGAACACTACCCTGTTTTCCTCCCTCACAGATACGCATGTAAGAGTGTAATATGGGAGAAGATACAAATCAACAGAAAGTCTGGAAATAGACTTAAGTACATATTAAAATTTACTAAAGAAAAACAACATTTCAAATCAATGGGGAAAATACGGATTGGTCAACAAACCATTTGAGGATAATTGGCAAACCATTTGGAAAAAATAAGACTTGGGTTTTTGCCTTATTAGTTCTTATGCCAATATAAATTTCACATGGATCAAATATTTTAAAATAAAAAATGAAACCATTAAAATGTTAGAAAACATAGATGGATTTTGTTTCCAATAGTTTTGGAGTAAAAAGGTCTAAGTTTGAGATCAAACAAAATATAAATATGGAGAATAAACTGAAAAATATTTGTATTACATATATAAAGGGCTGTTTAACAAAGGGCTTTTATAAATCAGTAATTTAGAAAAAGGTGAACAAACACATGAAACATGACGAATATTAGAAGGTAGCTCTCAGGGAAACAAAATACAAATGGCCTTCAGACATTAAAATTTTTTCAGCTTTGCCCTGGCACGGCGGCTAAGGCCCGTAATCCTAGCACTTTGGGAGGCAGAGGCGGGTGGATCGCTTGAGTCCAGGAGTTTGACCAGCCTGGGCAACATAGTGAAACTCTGCCTCTACAAAAAATAAAAAAAAATGAGCTGGGCATGGCGGCCACACCTGTAGTCCCAGCTACTCGGGAGGCCAAGGTGGGAAGCTTCAGTGAGCCAAGAGTGTACCACTGCATTCCAGCCTTAGCAACCCGACTGGAGACCCTGTCTCAAAAAAAAAAAAAAAAAAAAAAAAAAAAAGCCGGGCACGATGGCTCGCACCTGTAATCCCAGCACTTTGGAAGGCTGAGGCAGGCAGATCACGAGGTCAGGAGATCGAGACTGAGACCATCCGGGCTACACAGTGAAACATGGTCTCTACTAAAAATATACAGGCTGGGCAGTGGGGGGCTGAAACCTGTAATCCCAGAACTTTGGGAGGCTGAGGCGGGTGGATTGCGAGGTCAGGAGTTCAAGACCAACCTGGCCAAAATGGTGAAACCCCATCTCTACTAAAATTACAAAAATTAACTGGGCATGGTGGCGGGTACCTGTAATCCCAGCTACTTGGGAGGCTGAGGCAGAGAACTGCTTGAACCCGGGAGGTGGAAGTTGCAGTGAACCGAGATTGTGCCATTGTACTATAGCCTGGGCGACAGAGGGAGACTCCATCTCAAAAAAAATCAGCTTTTAATTATATTGCTTCTCATTAAATAATTTTAATTATATTGCTTCTCATTAAATAAATGATAAATCTTATTTTCTTGTTCTCCCACTTGGAAAAGTAAAGAAATGATAAATTTTAAAATGAGATTTCATTTCTTATAAATTTGCAAAAAGTTTGATGATTCCCAGTGTTGGCAAATTTGTGGGAAAACAGAAAATCTGCTACTCTTTGTGAGAGTATATATTTGGTACAACCTTTTTGTAGGGCAGTATGGCAGTATCACATTTTAAATGCCGATGTCCTTTGAAGTAGCAGTTCCACTACTGAGACTTTTTCTTTTAAAGCCATTTTTTCAATTTCTTTATACCTGTACTCCCATACACATAATTGTGATTATATCATACATCTAATTCAGTAATTGTAATTCGGTCTTACTTTTTCTTGACTTCCCCCCCTCCCCTTCTCCCATGGCCTTTCTCTCTGCAACCCATGCTAAATATTTATGTAGCTAGCCTTCCATACTTTTTTCCATGTTCACATAATCATATATAGACATTTACAGGTTATTTTGGTCTTTGTTCACTTTTGTGGAAGGAGTACATATCAGTATAGAGAAATATGTATACGAACATTCATTGCAGCACTGTTTGTGATAGCACAAATTTGAAAAGAGCTAAAATGTCCTAAGTGTCTAGTTGAATAAATTATGATTCATTTAAAAAATGTGGTAAGAGCTATATGTACTGATAATGGAAAGACTACTAAGAAATATAAAGTGAAAAATGCAAGCTGCAGAACAATCCATGTAGCATAATATTTGTAAAAAAGAAAAGGGGGCCGGGCGCGGTGGCTCACGCCTGTAATCCCAGCACTTTGGGAGGCCGAGGCAGGTGGATCACGAGGTCAAGAGATCGAGACCATCCTGGTCAACACGGTGAAACCCCGTCTTTACTAAAACTACAAAAAAAATTAGCTGGGCATGGTGGCGCGTGCCTGTAATCCCAGCTAGTCAGGAGGCTGGGGCAGGAGAATTGCCTGAACCCAGGAGGCGGAGGTTGCGGTGAGCCGAGATCGCGCCATTGCACTCCAGCCTGGGTAACAAGAGCGAAACTCCGTCTCAAAAAAAAAAAAAAAAGAGAAAGAAAAAAGGGTATGTGTACTTGTTCTGATGTGTACTTACACTTAACTTTCTAGAGGAATAAATAAGATACATTGTCTCTGGGAAGAACAAAGATAGAGTGCTTCTCACTGCTCTTTTCAGAGTTTTTTATCAGTTAGGAAAAAAACTACCTGGTAAACGTTATTTTGCCATAAAAATGGGGGTGGGGGATGGGGTGGCTCATGCTTGTAATCCCAGCACTTTGGGAGGCTGAGGCAGGAGGAATGCTGGAGGTTATGAGTTTGAGACCAGCCTGGGCCATTGTAGCATGACCTCTCTTTTTTTGTTTTTAAAAAAGGAGGGGGCGGGGTAGAGGGGATTAGCAAAAGAATGAAGCCAGCGTTCGAAAATATACGTCTTAACAAGTAATAAAAAGGAATGCTAATTTAAAAATCATTTACCTGTTACTAAATTTAAAATATTTAATGCCATTGTAGTAATGCTGCTGACATCATAAACTGGCAGAAGCCTTTGGAAATGATTAAGCAGATGTACCAAGAGCTATAAAATTGGTTTAGGTTTTTTTTTTTTTAGACAGTCTTGCTCTGTTGCCAAGGTTAGAGTGCAGTGGCACGATTTTGGCTCACTGCAGCCTCTGCTTCCTGGGTTCAAGTAATTTTCCTGCCTCAGCCTCCTGAGTAGCCGGGATTGCAGGCACATGCCACCATGCTTGGCTAATACGTTTTTTATTCCTGTATTTTTTTATCTTGTATTTTTAGTAGAGACAGGATTTCACCATGTTGGCCAGGCTGATTCTGACCTCCTTGGCCTCTAGTGATCCACCCGCCTTGGCTTCCCAAAGTGCTGGGATTACAGGCGTGTGCCGCCATGCCCAGCTTATTTATTTATTTTTTGTATTTTTAGTAGAGATGGGGTTTCACCATGTTGGCCAGGCTGGTCTCAAACTCCTGGCCTCAAGTGATCAACCTGCCTCAGCCTCCCAAAGTGCTGGGATCACAGGTGTGAGCCACTGTGCGCAGCCGGACATACTTTTGATTGAGTAGTTTGATTTTTGGCAACCAAGCATAGGAAAATACAGTTTATGAAACCAATTAAATGGCCAAAGGTGCTTTTTGTTAAGATTTAATTTTGTTTTTGTTGTTTGAGACAGCATTACTTTGTCACCCAGTCTGGAGTATTACTCTGTCACTCAGGCTGGAGTGCAGTGGCATGATCATGACTCACTGCAACCTTTGCCTTCTGGTCTCAAGCAATCCTCCCACCTCAGCCTCCAGAGTAGCTGGGACTACAGATGTGCCACCACGCCCAGCTAATTTTTGGGTTTATTGTAGAGACAGGGTTTTGCTGCCAGGTTGTCCAGTCTGGTCTCGAACTCCGGACTCAAAGTGATCTGTCTGCCTTAGCCTCCCAAAGTGCTGGGATTACAGGCGTGACTGCTGTACCTGGGCTTGTAGCATTTAATTTAAAAATTAAATTAATACTATGTGTGTGATCAAAAATGCAAAAGATGGCCAAGCTCAGTGGCTCACACCTGTAATCCTGGCATTTTGGGAGGCTGAGGTGGGCAGATGGCTTGAGTCCAGTAGTTTGAGACCAGCCTGGCTAATATGGTGAAACCCTGTCTCTACGAAAAAAAAAAATACAAAAATTAGCCAGGCACAATGGTGCACACCTGTAGTCTCAGCTACTTGGGAGGCTGAGGCGGGAGAATCGCTTGAACCCAGGAGGTGGAGGTTGCAGTGAGTCAAGGCACTCCAGTCTTCATGATGGAAGTGAAACCCTGTCTAAAAAAAAAAAAAAAAAAAAAAAAAAAGTCAAATTGCAACTCTATGACCCCTCAGTCACTTACCCTCAAACAGGGAGTGTCCAGGGTGGATCATTAGTCTCAGTTGTCCTGAGAGGTAAATGGGTTATGTTTTTTATTAGCCCCTTGTGAATTTGGTTGACAGGAGTCATGCCTTTAGCATTTGATGAATTGATAAATCTGAGTTTCTAAAGCTACAAGTACAAAGAGCAGATCCTGGGCTTTTGGTAGGAGATAGCTCTTGAGGTCAGACACCAGCCTGCCAGTCTCTAACCCATGTTAAGCTCCAAATTGGGACTGTTACCTCCCTTGATCTAGGCATTGTATTTTCATTAATGAAGATTGTTAGCTTTTTTGTTTTTTACTTTGGGCTGACCCTTTATAGATGGGCATATATGTGTAATTGCATTTTTTTTTTTTTTTAGATGGAGTCTCGCTCTGTCGCCCAGGCTGGAGTGCAATGGCATGATCTTGGTTCACTGCAACCTCCGCCTCCTGGGTTCAAGCGATTCTCCTGCCTCAGCCTACCAAGCAGCTGGGACTACAGGTGTGTGCCACCACACCCAGCTAATTTTTTGTATTTTTAGTACAGATGGGGTTTCACCATGTTAGCCGGGATGGTCTTGATTTCCTGACCTCGTGATCTGCCCACCTCGGCCTCCCAGAGTGCTGCGATTACAGGCGTGAGCCACTGTGCCCGGCCATGTAATTACATTTTTACACACAGAAAATTATTACTTAGTGAGATCTAGTAGGCAGAATCCTTTCACAACTTGAGGGTTTTTTGGGAAGTGGAAAAGAATAAAAGTGGTCTTTGGAATCACTCTTTGAGATTCATTCATACATTCATTCGTTTAACAAATATTTACTGAATCCTGACTTTGTATGGAACGATGTGAAACAAATACTCTTCCAAGTCCTTGTATAGCTTACTGTCTGGGGTGGGGGTTAGAAACATGTAAACAGGTAGTTAGAGTGTCATCAATGCTGTGATGGGGCAGAAATACATGATGCCATAGGAGTACAGAGGAGGGCAGACAGGATCTTGTTGACTTTCCACAATAGCCCTATGAAATAAATGTTTTTTTTTTTTTTTTTTTTTTTTTTTTCAGCTGAGGCCCAAGAACTTGGTATTATAAAAGTCTAGGAGGGTGGCTGTGCGTGGTGGCTCACATCTGTAATCCCAGCACTTTGGGAGGCTGAAGTGGGTAAATCATGAGGTCAGGAGTACGAGACCAACCTGACCAATTTGGTGAAGCCCCGTCTCCTCTAAAAATAAAAAAATTAGCCTGGCATGGTGGTGCACACCTGTAACCCCAGCTACTTGGTAGGCTGAGGCAGGAGAATTGCTTGAACCCAGGAGGCAGAGGTTGCGGTGAGCCAAGATCATGCCACTGCACTCTAGCCTGGGTGACAGGGTGAGACTCTGTCTCAAAAAAAAAAAAAAAAAAAAAAGGCTAGAAGTGATGGTGGCTTAGAGTATGGTACTACTAGTGGAGTTGGAGAGATATGGATAAATATGCAATATATTATAGTTCATCAGTTCGTAAATGTCTTTTGACATTTTCACATTTCTGAAATTGGCATGTATCATACATTTGGCAGGTTATAGTTTGGTAGTGTTTTATTTCTTTCATAGAGGAGGTATATATAATAATGTGTCTTAGATTAGATGAAATATTTTATAGAAGTGAAGCCAACAGGTCTTGCACATTGGATATAGGAGGTGAGAAAAAAAAAGCATCAAGGGTGACTCCTAGTTATTGGCATTACTGGGTGATGGTGGTGCTATTGACTGAGATGGGTAGGGCTGGGATTGGAACAGGGTTGAGGGAAAAAATAGAGTTCTGTATTGGCCATGTTACCTTTTTTTTTTTTGAGATGGAGTTTTGCTCTTGTCATGCAGGCTGCACTGCAGTGGCGTGATCTCGCCTCACTGTAACCTCTGCCTCCCAGGTTTAAGTGATTCTTCTGCCGTAGCCTCCCCAGTAGCTGAGATTACAGGTGCCAGCCACCACGTCTGGCTAATTTTTTAATTTTTTTTTGTGGGGGGAGAGGTGCTATGAGAAGTTTTTTTTTTGTTTTTTAAATTGTACTTTAGGTTCTGGGGTACATGTGCAGATCATGCAGGATTGTTGCGTAGGTACATACGTGGCAGGTGGTTTGCTGCCTCCATCCCCCCCATCACTTATATCTGGCATTTCTCCCCATGTTACTCCTCTCCAACCTCCCCACCCTCCACTGTCCCTCCCTTAGCCCTCTCAACAGACCCCAGTGTATGATGCTCCCCTCCCTGTGTCAATGTGTTCTCACTGTTCAACACCTGCCCATGAGTGAGAACATACTGTGTTTGATTTTCTGTTCTTCTGTCAGTTTGCTGAGAATGATGGTTTCTGGGTTCATCCATGTCCCTACAAAGGACACAAACTTGTCATTTTTTATGGCTGTGTGGTATTCCATGATATATATGTGCCACATTTTCTTTGTCCAGTCTATCGTTGCTGGGCATTTGTGTTGGTTCCGGGTGTTTGCTATTGTAAATAGTGCCACAATGAACATACGTGTGCATGTGTTTTTATAATAGAACGATTTATAATCCTTTGGGTATATACCCAGTAATGGGATTGCTGGGTCAAATGGAATTTCTATTTCTAGATCCTTGAGGAATCACCACACTGTCCTCCACAATGGTTGAACTAATTTACATTCCCACCAACAGTGTAAAAGTGTTCCTCTTTCTCCACATCCTCTCCAGCATCTGTTGTCTCCAGATTTTTTCTCTCTGGCTGCCCTTAGCATTTTCTCCTTCATTTCAACCTTGGTGAATCTGATGATTATGTGCCTTGGGGTTGCTCTTCTTGAGGAATATCTTTGTGGTGTTCTCTGTATTTCCTGAATTTGAATGTTGGCCTCCCTTGCTAGGTTGGGGAAGTTCTCCTGGATAATACCCTGAAGAGTGTTTTCCAGCTTGGACTCATTCTGCCTGTCACATTCAGGTACACCTATCAAATGTAGATTAGGTCTTTTCACATAATCCCATGGAGGCTTTGTTCGTTTCTTTTCACTCTTTTTTCTCTAATCTTGCCTTCTCGTTTAACTTTATTGAGTTAATGTTCAATCTCTGATATCCTTTCTTCTGCTTGGTCGATTCAGCTATTGAAACTTGTGTATGCTTTGCAAAGTTCTCATGCTGTGTTTTTCAGCTCCATCAAGTCGTTTATGTTCTTCTCTAAGCCGGTTATTCTAGTTAGCATTTTGTCTAACCTTTTTTCAAGGTTCTTAGTTTCTTTGCATTAGGTTAGAACATGTTCCTTTAGCTCAGAGAACTTTGTTATTACCCACTTTCTGAACCCTGCTTCTGTCAGTCCATCAGACTCATTCTCCATCCAGTTTTGTTCCCTTGCTGGTGAGGAGTTGTGATCCCTTGGAGGAGGAGAGGCGTTCTGGTCTTTGGTGCTTTCATCCTTTTTGCGCTGGTTTTTTCTCATATTCACAGATTTATCTACCTGTGGTCTTCGTAGTTGGTGACTTTCGGATGGGGTCTCTGAGTGGATGTCGTTTTTGTAGATGTTGAAGCTATTTCTTTCTGTTTTTTAGTTTTTCTTCTAACCAGCCCCTCTGTTGCAGGACTGCTGGAGGTCCACTTCAGACCTGGCTTGCCTGGGAATCACCACGGTTGCTGCCAGTTTCTTCTTCTGTTATCTTTGTCCCAGAAGGGTACCTGCCAGATGTCAGCCAGAGCTCTCCTTTATGAGGTACCTCTGTAGATATACGGGGGTCAGGGACCCACTTGAGGAGACAGTCTGTCCCTTATCAGAGCTCAAGTGCTGTACTGGGAGCTCTGTTGTTCCATTCAGAGCTGCTGGGCAGGTACGTTTAAGTCTGCTGCAGTGGAACTCATAACTGCCTTTTTTCCCAGGGGCTCTGTCCTGGGAAGGTGGGGCTTTATTTATAAGTTCCTGATGTGTGCCGCTGCCTTTTTTCACAGATGCCCTGCCCAGCAAGGAGGTAGTCTAGTCACAGTCTGCCAGCAGAGGTGTTGCTGAGCTGCTGCAGGCTCCACCCAGCTGCTGTGTAAACTTCCTTGCAGTTTTGTTTACAGAGGTACCATTAGAATTGCCTCGGTAATGGTGGAATGCCTCGGTATTGGTGGACTGCCTTGGTAATGGCAGACGCCCTTCCCCCCACAGAGCTGGACTGTCCCGGGTCCAGCTGTACTTGCTACTAAACTCTCAATCCAGAGCATTTCAGATTGCTGGTCTTTGTGGGGGTGGGACCTGCTGAGCCGGATCACCTGGCTCCCTGCTTTCAGCCCCCTCTTTTTCAGTTGAATGGGCAGCTCTGTCTCCCAGGCGTTCCAGGAGCCAGTTGAAAGGAATGCCCAGATTTGTGTGAGTTATTTTGTGGAAACTCACGGCACCAGTTGAGACAGCCGTGCTGGGAACTCGTGGTGCTTTTTGGCCTGGGAATCTCCTGGTTTATGGGCAGTAAAAACCTCTGCGTTGCTCTTGCTGGGAACTGCACTCCAGAGCTGTTCCTACTCGGCCATCTTGCCCAGGTATCCTGAGAAGTTTTATATCACTGGGGCAAGAGGAAAATCAGTTCTCCCAGTGAGTACATATAAGTTATGAAGGCTGAAAAATCCAAGATGAAGGTGCCGGCACCTTGTGTGGGCCTTGTTATTGCATCCTCATGGAGTAGAAGGCAGAGGGCAAGAAAAGATGAATGTGTCCTTACATGGCAGAAGAGTGAAGGGCTAATTTTTGTATTTTTAGTAGAGACGGGGTTTCACCATGTTGGCCAGGTTAGTCTGGAACTCCTGACCTCAGGTGATCCGCCTGCCTTGGCCTCCCAAAATGCTGGGATTACAGGTGTGAACCACTGCGCCCGGCCCATGTTACCTTTTAAAGACTTAAAAAATATCCAACTTGTCAAGTAGTCAGTTGGAGTTCAGCGAAGAGCTCAAGGCTGTTAATATAAAATTCAGGACATGGAGTCTAGGGCTAGTAGCATGAATGGTTCAGGAGAGAGGGGAGAATGATGCTGTACAGAGTGCTGGAACTACAGGAATAAAATCCTTGAGAAGGCTAGAGGAGATGAGGTCCAAAGTATAAGGGAGGGATTGGCCTTTGGTAATGGCAGGGACACTGTGTTCTGCTGTCAGTAATAGAGAAGGCAGAGAGTCTGGTATGTTTAGGTCAAGAGATTTGTTGTTGGGAGGATGAGTGAGTTCCTAGCTGATTGCTTCTATTATCCTAGTGTTTTATGAGACAAGATCATTAACACAGTGAAGGATTGGGGGAAGGAGGGATTGGCACTTCAGAGGCAGAAGTTGTACTGAAATGCATAATGCAAGAGGTGGGGATCTGGTTTTCATTGATAAGCCTAATTAGTACTCTCTGAAGCCCACTGTCCAGTGCTTTTTAGCCCAAGCAATATTGTTTTGTCAATACTATTACAAGATAGCCTTGATGATATGCAGAAATACTGTATTTTAAAAATTATCCTGTTAGGCTGAATTTAATCAGAAAAGCAAATGGGTCACCTAGTGTAGGTTGGCTATTGTTTTAAATTTCTCGACAATACTAAATTTACTTAATTAGCATTCTGTTGATATTTTCAATTCCTGATTTAAAGGAAAAGAAGGCTGTCACAGTTAAATGGTATTCCTGAAAGTGTGGTCTGCAAGTTTCCTGGATCAGAATTGCCTGGCGGTGCTTGTTAAAAATGCAGTTTCTTGTGTGTTGTTTTTTTTTTTTTTTTTTTTGGAAACAGCCTTGCTCTGTCGCCCAGGCTGGAGTGCAGTGGCACAATCCCGGCTCACTGCAACCGCTATCTCCTGGGTTCAAGTGATTCTTGTGCCTCAGCCTCCCCAGTAGCTGCGATTACAGGTCTGTGCCACCACACCCAGCTATTAAAATTTTTGTATTTTTAGTGGAGATGGGGTTTCGCCATGTTGGCCAGACTAGTCTAGAGCTCCTGAGCTCAAGGGATTCACCCACCTTGGTTTCCCAAAGTGCTGGGATTACAGGCGTTAACCACTGCGCCTGGCCAAAAATGCAGTTTCTGATTCCTGTTGTTCTAGAGTAGTAAGGCTCATGAAAATGTTCTTTTTTTTTTTTTTTTTTTTCTTTGCCACTAGATTGTGAGATCCCTGGAAGTCATTTTTTTTTTTTTTTTTTTTTTTTTTTGTAGCCCCGGTACCAAGCATATAGTAGATGCTCGATAAATGTCAAGTGAGTGAATGACCCACAGATAACGGATATTCTCATCACATTGTAAAATATTTGTTGAGTTGTAAAAATTACTAAGGGAATACAGGTCTGTGGTGAAAATAAACAGTACAGAAGCACATAAAGTAAAAAGTGAAAGCCTGCCTTCATGTGCATGTATCCTCCCATTCTTCTGAGGTAATAATTATGAATAATTTGGCAGTGTTTTTTTCTAGAGATTTTTCTGTAGTCATATAAAAGCATATATAATCTTTATGATTTAAGGCCTTAGTTTTAGAGAAAATATCTGGCCAGTCACCATGGCTCACGCCTGTAATCTCAGCACTTTGGGAGGCTGAGACAGATGGATCATCTGAGGTCAGGAGTTTGAGACCAGCCTGGCCAACATGGTGAAACCCCGTCTCTACTAAAAATACAAAAATGAACCAGACATGGTGGTGTGTGACTGTAATCCCAGCTACTCCGGGGGCTGAGGCAGGAGAATCACTAGAACCCAGGAGGTGGAGGTTGGAGTGAGCCGAGATCATGCCACTGCACTCCAGCCTGGGTGACAGAGCAAGACTGTGTCTCAAATAAAAAAAATAAAGGAGAGATTTTCTTTGGATCTTTTGTAACTTAAAAAAATTATTTTTTTCTTTGTCAGCCAGGCTAGACTGCAGTGATGCCATCATAGCTCACTGCAGCCTCGAATTCCTGGGCTCAAGGGATCCTCCTGAGTATCTGGGAGGATCCCACATCCACCTAATTTAAAAATATTTTTTGTAAAGACAGAGTCTCGCTGTCGTGCCCGTGCTAGTCTTGAACTTCTGCTCTCAAGTGATCCTCCAGCCTCAAGCTCCCAAAGTGTTGGGATTACAGGCGTGAGCTACTGTTTCCAGCTTTTTATAATTTTTGAGGTTTTTTTTTTTTTTTAATGTATCTTTAAAGCCTTCCAATGTTATTTCTTAGTCCTTTCATGATAGAGTTCGGCTCTTCTTCCTTCAATGCATATATTAATTTTTTTTTTTTTTTAATGACATGGGGGTGGGTCTTGCTGTATTTCCTAGGCCAGAGTGCAGTGGCTGTTCATAGGTGTGATCATGGTGCACTGAGGCCTCCAACTGCTGGGCTGATTCAATCCTCCTACCGTCTGTGTAGCTGGGACTACAGCATACCTGGCCTGCATATATTTCCTTTTTTTTTTTTTTGAGACAGAGTCTCGCTCTGTCACCCAGGTTGGAGTGCAGTGGTGAGATCTTGGCTCACTGCAACCTCCACCTCTGGGGTTCAAGCGATTTTCCTGCCTCAACATCCTAAATAATTCGGACTACAGGCACATTCTATCACATCCAGCTAATTTTTGTATTTTTTAGTAGAGATGGGATTTCACTATGTTGGCCCGGCTGGTCTCAAACTCCTGATCTCAGGTGATTGTTCACCTCGGCTTCCCAAAGTGCTGGGATTACAGGCATGAGCCAGTGCACCCAGCCTCCTGTTTTCTTTTTTTCTCCTGTTCTTAACGTGTCAGCTAGTCTGCAAATATTTTCTTTCTTTCTTCTTTATTTTATTTTTTTCTTGATACAGGGTCTCACTTCCATCATTCAGGTGTGACTGCAATGGTAATGGTGCTATCATGGCTCTCTGCAGCCTCCACCTCTCAGGCTGAAGCAATTCTCCAGCCTCATTTTTGATTTTTTTTTTTTTTTTGTAAGTACAGTTTCACAGTGTTGCCCAGGCTGGTACTTAACTTTTGGGCTCAAGTGATCCTCCTGCCTCAGTTTCGCAAAGTGCTGATTACAGGCATGAGCCACTGCATTCAGCTGCCTGTGTATATTTTCTAATAATAGTAACATGAGCCTTGAAATACATTCTAGGGACTTGTACCCCTGGTAGTGAATTTTATTGGAAAAGATACCAAACAAAATCTGCCTTCTTTCTGACCATGTATTCCTTCCTTAGTATTCTTTCCTTGGACTACTTTACCTGTTGGTTACTATCTCACCTGGAATTTGATATTTTCGCTTAGGGATTTGGGTGGGGCTCTCTGTCATGTAACTTTTTGCATCATGTTTCTGATCCTTTGTTCCTTTGGACTGATCTCTCAAAAAACAGGTGTGTCTGTAACACAAAAGTATGTAAGAAGATGGATGAAGTCTGAGTCAGTTTTTGGTTTATGTAAAATGTAGTGCTGTTTACTAACAACCAACATCACATAATGACCTATACCTGGGAAATCGTATACCCAGCAACAGTTTTCTTTCCTGATTAAAGAAAAAAACTTGAAGTCTACTGCTGAACAAGTCCAATGTACAGTGGTTGAGAAATGCATAGGAATTTTAATCAAGGAGTTGAGCCATCATATATTTTGAAAGATTAGAAAAGTATACAGGCAGTGCAATATCAGCCTCTAGGCCAAATAAAAAGCCCTAAAGAAGTGGTTAACTATTTTTTTTCTTTTTTTTGAGATGCAGTCTTGCTTTGTGGCCTAGGCTGGAGTGCAGTGGCACCATCTTGGCTCACTGCAACCTCTGCCTCCTGGATTCAAGTGATGCTCCTGCTTCAGCTTCCAGAGTAGCTGGGATTATAGGCTCACACCACCACGCCTGGCTAATTTTTGTATTTTTAGTAGAGATGGGGTTTCACCTTGTTGGTCAGGCTGGTCTTGAGCTCCTGACCTCAAGTGATCCACCACCTCGGTCTCCCAAAGTGCTGGGATTACAGGTGTGAGCCACCACACCTGACCTAAGTCTAACTTTTAATATGTAGAGCCTGGAATTCCTTATAGCTGTTATGTCCCCCTCCTTTAGCATTTTGATATCCTCTGTGGACTATGTGTCACCACGCCTGGGCTGGAGTTTGGATGTGGCTGACAGTGGAAGTCCAGCCGGCTGCTGTTGTGATTCTAATTTCCTAAGAGTTTAAAGTCTTTTTTTTTTTTTTTTTGAGACGGAGTTTCACTCATGTTACCCAGGCTGGAGTACAATGGCGCAATCTCGGCTCACTGCAACCTCCGCCTCCTGGGTTCAGGCAATTCTCCTGCCTCAGCCTCCTGAGTAGCTGGGATTACAGGCATGCACCACCATGCCCAGCTAATTTTTTGTATTTTTAGTAGAGACGGGGTTTCACCATGTTGACCAGGATGGTCTCGATCTCTTGACCTCGTGATCCACCCGCCTCGGCCTCCCAAAGTGCTGGGATTACAGGCTTGAGCCACCGCGCCCGGCCGAGTTTAAAGTCTTTAAAACCTTTTTGCATTTCAGGAATTCTGATTGGTGGTTTTCTTCACTTATTTGGGATTTTGCTATTTGGTTGCTTATGATGTCGGTAGCCCTCATTTTATAAAGCATCTCTTTTGTTTTTGCAGTTACATTCTTAACGTCCAGTCAAGCAGTGATGGCGCCAGTGGGTCTTGTAAGTAGAGTCCACTCAAAGCAGTAACATTTCAAAGTGCCTTTGTAGAGAAGACTGAAATGTGATTTGGGATGTCTAGCCTAAGTTGGTTCTAGGTTCATCACCTCTAGGGCTGTCTTTAGGTTGGTGAAATGAAATTTCCCTACTGTCAGGAGTGGAGGAGGGCCTCTGCTTCTTTTCCAACTTACTTCCTTTCCTCTTTTTTTTATTTTTGTTCTTGGCTCTGGGTTTTCTTACTTTTATTTCCTTTCATGGGAGATGTAAATTTTAATCGGTTCTGATTTACAGACTTTGGTTTTAGGGAGTTAAAGACGTAGGCAACCAGATTTTATCGTGCTTCAGATGTTTTCTAATGCCTTCTTTGTCTGATTTAGCTGTGGCCAGAGCAGCTCCACAGAGACAGGGCAGGTGAGTAGGAGAATTAATGAAACTTGACTTTTTTTGTTCTTTAAGGGGGAAAGCCCAATGCTCTGGGAAATTTAAGAGTAAACTTCACATTTCCTCTGTGGACACTCTGGTTCTCAGTAGAATCATGATGGCTGTTTGTCATTGCAGCCAGGCTCAAAACATTGGATTCTTTATTTCTGACCCATTATCTAAGTGGTCAGTTTCTTCTGCAAGGTATCTCTATGAACTGTGCCTTAACATCCAGGTTTTACTAGTCTAATCTCTTATCAGTGTTTACTCCTTTTTGTTTTTGCTTTTATTTTTTTGTGAGACCGAGTCTTGATCTGTTGCCCAGGCTAGAGTATAGTGGCACCATCTTGGCTCACTGCAACCTCAACCTCCCAGGTTCAAGTGATTCTTCTGCCTCAGCCTCCAGAGTAGCTGGGATCATAGGCACACCCCACCATACCTGGCTAATTTTTGTATTTTTAATAGAGATGGGGTTTCATCATGTTGGTCAGGCTGGTGTTGAACTCCTGATCTCAAGTGATCCACCTGCCTCGGTCTCCCAAAGTGCTGGGATTACAGGCATGAGCCACCGCACTTGGCCTAATTCTAACTTTTAATATGTCGAACCTGGAATTCCTTATAGCCATTATGTCCCCTCCTTCAGCATTTTGATACCCTCAGTGGACTATGTGTCACAATAACTAATAACAAGATGACCTATGATGTAGCCAGGCACCACATCGGAGGAGTGGCAGTGACGGTGAAGTGATGCTCACCACAGTGTGACTTCTCTGGGCTGGAGTTTGGATCTGGCTGACAGTGGAAGTCCAGCCGGCTGCTGTCTGGTGAGCTGAAGGGTTCCGAGCAGGAACTGCTTGGCTTCACCTCAGGTAGTGCCGCACAGCTGTCTGGTAAGTGATGGCAAGAGGTAAAGTGGCCTGCCACACAGCAGTGGAGAGTGAGTGCCGAGGCCGCTGGCAGATGAGGCAGAGAAGCAAGAGGCCCCCCCAGCATCATGGTTCACTGCAGGGAGCAGTTGTAGCTTTGAAACTATCCTTCATTGGTTCCCCATGAAACTGAGTTCAGTACTTGTCCATTTACCTAGATAGCAATCCCAAACTGTAGGCTGTCTCCAAAAAGTACACCCTGAAATGGGACCTCCTTGCCCTTTTGCCTTTTGAAGTTTTAGCTGCAATCTCTTCATCCTCAAGTCCTTTCCCTTGTGGCCCCTACCCTAAGACTCACTTTCATGCCTTTGTTTTTTATTTTGTTTTTAGAAACAAGGTCTTGCTGTGTTGCCCACACTGCAGTACAGTGGCGCCATCATAGCTCATTGGAACCTTGAATTCTGGGCTCAAGCGATCCTCCCCCCTCAGCCTCCCGAGTTGGTGGGATTGCAGGCGTGAGCCTTTCATACTTTAAATAGAAATAAATTACTTGGCAGAAAGCAGACTTCTCACTGATAGCTAATGTTACTCAGCTAACATTCTTTCCGTCCTTGATTCAGTAGTAAAGACTGAGTAGCTCATTGCTTCTAATTTTTGTTCACTTCTGCTGTTGTAATTCTAATTTCCTAAGGGTTTAAAGTCTTTAAAACCCTTTTGCATTTTAGGAATTCTGATTGGTTGTTTTCCTCACTTATATGGGATTTTGCTATTTGGTTGCTTAGGTGTCGGTAGCCCTCGTTTTATAAAGTATCTCTTTTGTTTTTGCAGTTGCATCCTGAATGTCCGGTCAAGACCTGGTAACACCAGTGGGTCTTGTAAGTAGAGTCCACTCAAAGCAGTAACATTTCAAAGTGCCTTTGTAGAGAAGACTGAAATGTGATTTGGGATGTCTAGCCTAAGTTGGTTCTAGGTTCATCACCTCTAGGGCTGTCTTTAGGTTGGTGAAATGAAATTTCCCTACTGTCAGGAGTGGAGGAGGGCCTCTGCTTCTTTTCCAACTTACTTCCTTTCCTCTTTTTTTTTATTTTTGTTCTTGGCTCTGGGTTTTCTTACTTTTATTTCCTTTCATGGGAGATGTAAATTTTAATCGGTTCTGATTTACAGACTTTGGTTTTAGGGAGTTAAAGACGTAGGCAACCAGATTTTATCGTGCGTCAGATGTTTTCTAATGCCTTCTTTGTCTGATTTAGCTGTGGTCAGAGCAGCTCCGAAGAGACAGGCCACGTGAGTAGAAGAATTAATGAAACTTGACTTTGTTTTTTTTTTAAAGGGGGGAAAACCCAATGCTCTGGGTAAGGAAATTTAAGAGTAAACTTCAGCCGGGCGCGGTGGCTCAAGCCTGTAATCCCAGCACTTTGGGAGGCCGAGGCGGGTGGATCACGAGGTCAAGAGATCGAAACCATCCTGGTCAACATGGTGAAACCCCGTCTCTACTACAAATACAAAAAAAAATTAGCTGGGCATGGTGGTGCGTGCCTGTAATCCCAGCTACTCAGGAGGCTGAGGCAGGAGAATTGCCTGAACCAGGAGGCGGAGGTTGTGGTGAGCCGAGATCGCGCCATTGCACTCCAGCCTGGGTAACAAGAGCGAAACTCCGTCTCGGGGAAAAAAAAAAAAAAAAAAAGAGTAAACTTCACATTTCCTCTGTGGACACTGGTTCTCAGCAGGATCACAATGGCTGTTTCTCATCACAGTCAGTTTCAAAATATTAGAGTCCTTGTCCCCGACCCATTATCTAAGTGGTCAGTTTCTTCTGCAAGGTATCTCTGTGAACTGTGCGTGAATATTCCAGGCTCTGCTAGTCTAAGCACTTATCAGTGTTTATTCCTTTTTATTTTTATTTTTAGTTTAGTATTTTTTGAGACTGAGTCTTGCTCACTTAGGCTGGAATGCAGTGGTACAATCTTGGCTCACTGCAACCTCCACCTCCTGAGTTCAAGTTATTCTCTTGCCTCACCCTCTCGAGCAGCTGGGGTTACAGGTACACGCCACTATGCCTGGCGAATTTTTGTCTTTTTAGTGGAGACAGGGTTTCATATGTTGATCAGTCTGGTCTTGAACTCCTAACCTCCAATTATCTGCCTGCCTTGGCCTCCCAAAGCACTGAGATTACAGATGTGAGCCACTGCGCCTGGCCTGTTTACTTCTTTTTAAGTGGCGTCCTCACCTTGGTCTTTTACTCCAGTCTGTGTACCACTTGCAGCTGAATCTCCTGAGGCACTGCTTTGGTTATGTCAGTCCCCAATTCAAATAGCTCATAATAGAAAAATCAAGCTGTTTACCCCAACAATAATTAACGCCTTCTGTGACCTGGCCATAACCTATCTTTCAGCCTCGTCTGCTACTCTTCCTATTAATGAATCCTCTGCTCTAGCCAGAGCTAGATGGAGGGTTGTTGCCCAGGTGCCTAACTATACGGGTTGCTGAAAAAAATTACTGGAGTAAATACCAAGTATGGTTCTAGATAACTATGGTTTCCACATTGTTTCCTTGAATTACTGTACAAATGTGAATTGGTCATTCTTGTTCCCCCCATCAAGCCAAATAGTGCTGTCAGGTTGGGAAAGTTTGTATTCTGGCTAGCTCTGATCTCTGTTGAGTATTTTTACAACATGTAAGACACCAACTCCTGACACCAATGTGTGAAATGTCATTTAAAGTCAGCAGTTGCAGTCTTGGTGTGGTGGCTCATGCCTGTAATCCCAGCACTTTGGGAGGCCAAGGTGGGCAGATCACTTGAGGTCAGGAGTTTGAGACCAGCCTGGCCAAGATGGCAAAACCCCTTCTCTACTAAAAAGACAAAAATTAGCGGGGTGTGGTGGCATACGCCTCTAATTCCAGCTACTCAGGAGACCGAGGCAAAAGAATCACTTGAACCTGGTAGGTGGAGGTTGCAGTGAGCCATGATTGTGCCATTGTACTTGAGCTTGGGTGAATGAGACTCTCAAAAAAAAAAAAAAAATGAAGTCAGTTGTAGTCAGTTGAAATTCTAGTGCCGAATAAAGCATCGTATAAAGCTATTAGTTGTTGATGATTAGTTTTGTTAATTGTATTTTTAAAGTCAGGCTTATTTATTTAGTTAAAGTTTCACTCTTGTTGCCCAGGCTGGAGTGCAATGACGCGATCTCAGCTGACTCCATCCTCTACCTCCTGGGTTCAAGTGATTCTCCTGCTTCAGCCTCCTGAGTAGCTGGGATTACAGGCATGCACCACCATGCTCAGCTGATTTGGCATTTTTAGTAGAGATGGGGTTTCTCTGTGTTGGTCAGGCTGGTCTCGAACTCCCGACCTCAGGTGATCCACTCACCTTGGCCTCCCAAAGTGCTGGGATTACAGGTGTGAGCCACCGTGCCTGACCAAAAGTCAGGCTTACTGAGGTATGATTTACATATGGCAAAATTAACTCTTTTTAGGTGTATAGTTTGATAGATTTTGACAACCATATGTGGTAGTGTAACCATCACTACTATAAAGATGCAGAGTATTTCCATTGCTGTTATATTCATTTTAAATGTTCTATCATGGCTCCTAAGAAGTATTCCGGTATATAATATTGTACATAATGAAGTCTTTATTAGATAGTTGAAATGTGTCTGATTTTTAAATAGAAAAAATAGTTTCTGGCCAGGCGTGGTGGCTCGCGTCTATAATCCGAGCACTTTGGGAGGCCGAGGTGGGTGGATCATCTGATGTCAGGAGTTCGAGACCAGCCTGACCAACATGGAGAAACCCCGTTTGTACTAAAAATACAAAATTAGCCGGGTATGGTGGCACATGCTTATAATCCCAGCTATTCAGGAGGCTGAGGCAGGAGAATTGATTGAACCTGGGAGGCGGAGGCTGCAGTGAGCTGAGATTGTGCCATTGCACTCCAGCCTGGGCAACAAGAGCAAAACTCCGTCTCAAAAAAAGAGAATAAGTTTATTCCAGTCTCTGCTAGATAGATGGTGAACAAATGTTTTAAAAATTCAATTTTAAGGAGCCTGCAAGGAGTGCCCACAGGTTTTGGTCCAATCCCACGTGGCGTCTATATATGGAATAATATAGGAAGAATAGATATGGGAGGAAGGTGATGAGTTTGGTTTTGGTCATGCTAGAATCAAGGAGCCTGTAGACAGGGCTGATATTCAAAACTTTCTACCAACCAACAGAGCACAGGCAGGAATTGGCTGCTGGTGAGGACGGATACTATTAATAAACAAATCAGTTTGTATATATCAGCATATCAACCCTGCCCACAGGACATCCAGGTAGAAAGTTGGAGTTAGAAATCAGAAGAAAAGTTGGGCTCAATATAATGGATTGGGCTGGTGTAATTAATAATTGATTGTATTGTCATGAGAGGGCTGTGGATGAGTCCTGGGAATGAGTCGAGGAAGACGGGTGAATGGAAAGGTGAGACAAGAACCAAAAGACAACTGTTTCCCAGAAATCAAAAAGAGTTTTAAGGATAGAGTAGTCAATAGGATAATAAACGCCTATCAACTTGGCAATGTCAGAAGTGGTAAACATAGTGGAAACAGATGAACATGTGTGTCTGTAGCAGGTGCCAGTATGTCCTGTAACAGTGTATTAAGTATTTTTCTTTCATTATGAAAGTATATTATACTTATTATACACTATTTGGAGACAGGAGGGTGGTCAGTTTAAACCTGCTGGAACTTCTGAGCCAAATACCAGGGTCAGCCAAGGATGAGGACCCCAGGGGGTTCTCACCACTGGTACCCTGGGTGGTGCAGGTGCACTGTTGAATTTGACACCTACCAGAGCAGTCTGTCAGTTCAAGATGGTAGTCCTGATTTGATGCTGTAGAGAGTAGCACTGAAGAGAATCTCCCTACTCTGAGGCTGCCTCTCTCCATCTGAGGCCCTCTACCCTTCTCAGACAACTGGACCTAAAATTTGATAAAGAAAAATGACAACTCCCTGATCAGATTTTTCCCTGCACCAAAACTATCTGAATATATATAATCTGACAGAGCCCATTTCACTCTCAGTATGTGACAGACTCCTCCTTAGAAAGATATGAGACAGATGGAATGATGTTGTAGAAAGATGGAAAAAGATAGAAAATCAGGTAGAATGGAAGGATTGAGTAGTTCCAAAGGAGGGGAACAGAGTTATTGTGGGAAACAAAAAATTTACAAATGGTCAAGATCAGAAAAGGTGGGAAATGCCATGAAACGAAGACTGTCGCATTCATACTTCTCTCTTGTTTTTCTCCTGTCTTATCACTCAGCTCCGTGGTAGTGATTGACTCTGACTCTGATAACGAATGCTACCCCTCTGAGAAGAAAGCTAAGATACTGAAAACAAACCATGACGGCAAGTATATATCACTTTGTTAGAGAAGTGGCTGAGCCCCAAAGCCTCATCACACATGGTAGTTTCAGGATCAGTGTCCGCAGACTTTATCTTTGGAATTCCTCAGCAGCAAGTGCCACCGTTTCCTTCCTCATATGTGCTGGATGTGAATGTGGCTGGGTTCCCTATACCCCCTTGTTAATTTCCCAGCAGCAGCAACTGTTCTCGCTGCCTGAGACCTTGGTGGCCCCCTCAGTAGAGATTTTACCTGTCCAGAGCTACATCAGTGAAGCGGGGTGGGGGTGGGTGGTCAAGAACTGAGGCTGGGAAGTATGGAAGCTGCTCTGTAGTCCCCTCTTCCTCTCTCCCCCTTCTATGTGTAGGAATGACGAGGAAGAAGAAAGGAATAAGAGGCCTGGCTCATTTTTCCTTTCAATTTGAAGGGTGGTGGTTTATGGGCCAGCTGGCAGTGTCGTGTTGGGAAGAATCCTTATTTTCTCCATTGAGTTGTTGGTCTTTGCTGTTTGCCAGTCCCTCTGTATTTTCTACAGATTCTTGTATTTCTTAGAGCCTGTTTGGATTCAGAAGCCCCTTTAACCTTCTGGGAGGCTTGGAGCTTAACTCAGTTTAAAACCTACCTGCTCAGTGGGCATGAAACACAGGAAGACTAGAAACTTTAAGCACTAGGGACAGTATTTCATTGACCTTTGTTCTCCCAGTACAGGTGTAGGGCATGATACATGATACACCTAGTTAATGTTTGGTGAGCCAAACTCCACTGAAAATGAAAGGCCCGTAAAGCACCAACTACTTTTTTTTTTTTTTTTTTGGAGACAGGGTCTTGGTCTGTTGCCCAGACTGGAATGCAGTGGTGTGTTCTCAGCTCTCCGCAACCTGCGCCTCCCAGGCTCAAGTGTTTCTCCTGCCTCAGCCTCCTGAGTAGCTGGGATTACACGCACCTGCCACCGTTCCCAGCTAATTTTTGTGTTTTTTTTTTTTTTTTAGTAGAGATGGGGTTTCATCATGTTGGCCAGGGTGGTCTTGAACTCCTGGCCTGAAGTGATTTGGCCTCCTAAAGTGCTAGGATACAGGTGTGAACCACTGGGCCTGACCAGCACCAGCTACTTCTTAGATAATTACCCAAGAGCTATTGTTAGCCAGAACTTCTTAGTTAACCCGGGATATCAGAGCAGGGAAGGGAGAGGTGGTTTGAAATGCTAGTTTCCTATTGTTCCATCACCCATCGTTTTGAATTTCTTTCCCTGCTTCCTCTCTCTAGCTCTGGATGGCTATGCTTAAGCAGGACAGAGGTTTGAGTACAGAGTAGAGGGTCTGACTTGACAAGCTGTTGAAATGTGAAAGGAACTCCAAGGAGGCAGCTTGAGGGCAGGGAGGGGTGACAGAGCCAGAAACCAGTTCACAACTGGAGGCTGCCAGGTGCTTGACTCCTTGAATCAGAAGAGAGAGATTCTTTTGAGCGTGAACTTTCAACTAAGGCTGCTCTTACCTTGCTGGCCTGTGGACTGTAACTGTGGGCATCCATCCCAGCAATGGAGGGATGAAGGATGCTCCTATAGGAAAGGCTTTGTATGTTTCTTTACTGTTCTCTATGTGGCATTTCATTTTATTTAGACAGTTCTACAGAAAACAAGGCCCAGTAAACTCTAAAGCATAACTCCAACCTTTGTTGCTGTATGTAGTCATTTTAAAATATATTGTAAGCAGTGTGTCCCTACTTTTTCTAATTTTTAATTTCAGCTGTAGGTGGCAAATCTTTTAAGTTTTCTAGGAAGGAGGTGGGGCTTTTTACCATAGGAACATCCACTCCTTTTCCCTTCCCTTACTGTGTATTTGAAGTTTTTTCATAATTAATTCAAATAACAGATGAGACTCAAAATATATTACCTCAAATCTGCAGTTTTAGGATAAAGAGTTTTTGTACCATAAATATATCTTTCACATCTTGCCTATGCTATGGTTTAGATTTTTAGATTTTTTTTGCATCCAGAATCATACAAACCTAGAACTTGAGCTCCAAACAGACTCCAAAGAGCATGTGGCATCAGACACACTTGGCTTCCTTTCAGTGCAGGCAGTGATGTCCCAGATGTTCCCGAGGCCTCTCAGAGATTGCTGGCATTGGGACTTTCTCCTGGCTCTTAGATCAGTGGCTCTGAGAGCTTTGCACTTACGAACTAATTTAAAGAATGAAATTTTGGTGACCAACAGAGTTGTCAATTTTTAATTTGTCTAATGAAGGAAATTAAAAAAAAAAAAAAAACTTCAGCTACCATTTGCTATTTTTGTAATTTTGTAAAGAGCACCAAAAGTTTAACCAAGATATAATCACAAAATAAAGGACAGTCCTTTAAATTTTAGAAATTTTGCTTGATGGGGGCAAAATAACACTTTATTATTCTATTTTATCTTATTTTGCTGTGGACCAGTGAAAATATACAAGTCTACAGGCCTGTGTTTGGGAAGCCCTGAGCAACAACTGAATCTTGCTACTTAGAGACTGTGATTTGAAAATTGACGCATGAATTTGGTTGCTATTTGATCTGTCACTGCTCTCAGTAAAATAAAAAATAGAGGGAAAAACAATCTAAAATTTCTTTTTTAAAAAATAATTTTTTATTTTTGTAAGTAGATAGTAGATGTATATATTTATATGGGATACATGAGGTGTTTTGATACAAGCATGCAATATGTAATAGTCATATCATGGAGAATGCAGTATCTGTCCCCTCAAGGATTTATCCTTTGTGTTACAAGCAATCCAGTTATACTCTCTTAATTATTTTAAAATGTACAATTGAGTTATTGACTTATAGTCATCCTGTTATGCTGTTAAATAGTAGATCTTATTCTTTCTGTTTATTTTGTACCCATTAACCATCCCCACTTTTCCACACCCCTCCACTATCTACCTCTGGTAACCATTCTTCTATTCTGTATCTCCTTTAGTTCAATTGTTTTCATTTTTAGACCCGACAAATAAATAAGAACATGCGAAGTTTGTCTTTCTGTTCCTGGCTTATTTCACTTAACATAATGACCTCCGGTTCTATCCAGGTTGTTGCAAATGACAGGATATCATTCTTTTTTATGGTTGAGTAGTACTCCATTGCTCCATTGTGTATATGTACCACATTTTCTTTATCCATTCATCTGTTTTTGTTTTTGCTTTTTTTTTAAGCGACGGAGTCTCGCTTTGCTGCCCAGGCTAGAGAGTAGTGGCACAATCTTGGTTCACTGCAGCCTCTGCCTCCTGGGTTCAAGCAATCCTCCTGCCTCAGCCTCCTGAGTAGCTGGGACTATAGGCATGTGCTACCATGCCCGGCTAATTTTTATATTTTTAGTAGAGACGAGGTTTCACCATTTTGACCAGGCTGGCCTCAAACTCCTGGCCTCAAGTGATCCATGTGCCTCCCAAAATGCTGGGATTACAGGCACGAGCCACTGCACCTGGCCTGCATTTTTCTATTGATGGATACTTAGGTTGATTCAAATCTTGGCTGTTGTGAACAGTGCTACAACAAACATGGGAGTGCAGCTATCACTTTGATATACTGATTTTCTTTCTTTTGAGTATGTATGCAGCAATGGGTTTGCTGAATTGTATGGTAGCTCTGTTTTTAGTTTTTTGAGGAACCACCAAACTATTCTCCAGGGTGGTTGTACTAATCTACATTCCCACCAGGAGTGTAAGAGGGTTCCCTTTTCTCCTCATCCTCACCAACATTTGTTATTGCCTGTCTTTTGTATAAAAACCATTTTAACTGGGGCGAGATGATACCTTTTTGGCTTTTTTGGTTTTTTGTTTTGTTTGAGACAGTCTCATTCTGTCGCCTAGGCTAGAGTGCAGGGACATGATCTCGGCTTACTGCAACCTCCACCTCCCAGGTTCAAGTGATTATCCTTGCCTCAGCCTCCCAAGTAGTTTGGACTACAGTTGTGCACCACCATACCTGGCTAATTTTTGTATTTTTTGTAGAGATGGATTTTTGCCATGTTGGTCAGGCTGGTCTCGAACTCCTGACCTCAGGTGATCCACCTGCCTTGGCCTCCCAAACTGCTGGGATTACAGGTGTGAGCCTCCGTGCCTGGTCACTAATTGTAGTTTTGATTTGCATTTCTCTGATGATCAATGATGTTGAGCACCTTTTCATATGCATGTGTGCCATTTGTACTTCTTCTTTTTTTTTTTTTTTTTTTTGAGACGGAGTTTCGCTCTTGTTACCCAGGCTGGAGTGCAATGGCACGATCTCGGCTCACCGCAACCTCCGCCTCCTGGGTTCAGGCAATTCTCCTGCCTCAGCCTCCTGAGTAGCTGGGACTACAGGCACGCGCCACCATGCCCAGCTAATTTTTTGTAGTTTTAGTAGAGACGGGGTTTCACCATGTTGACCAGGATGGTCTCGATCTCTTGACCTCGTGATCCACCCGCCTCGGCCTCCCAAAGTGCTGGGATTACAGGCTTGAGCCACCGCGCCCGGCACGCCATTTGTACTTCTTTTGAGAAATGTCTGTTTAGATCTTTTGTCTCATTTTTCATTGGATTATTGTATTTTTTTCCTATAGAGTTGTTTGACCTCCATATATACTCTAGTTATTAATCCCTTATCAGATGGCTAGTTTGCAGTTATTTTGTCCCATTCTATGGGTTGTCTCTTCACTTTGTTGATTGTTTCCTTTGTTGTGCAGAAGCTTTTTAACTTAATGTGATCCCACTTGTCCATTTTTGCTTTGGTTACCATTGCTTGTGGGGTATTTGTAGTTTTCTTGTAGTAGTTTCATAGTTTGAGGTCTTAGATTTAAGTCTAATCCATTTTGATTTGATTTTTGCGTAGCAAGAGATAGGAATCTAGTTTCATTCTTTTGGATATGGATATCCAGTTTTCCCAGCACCATTTATTGAAGAGACTGCCTTTGCCCCAGTGTACGTTCTTGGCACCTTTGTTTAAAATGAGTTCATTGTAGGTGTGTGGATTTGTTTCTGCATTCTCTATTCTATTCCATTGGTCTGTGTGTTTGTTTTTATGCCAATACCATGCTGTTTTGGTTATTATAGCTCTGTAATGTAATCTGAAGTCAGGTTATATGATTCCTCCAGTTTTGTTCTTTTTGCTCAGGATAACTTTGGCTATTCTGGATCTTTCATGGTTCCATATAAATTTTAGAATGGTTTTTTTCTAGTTATGTGAAGAATGTCAATGGTATTTTGATAGGGATTTCATTGAATCTGTAGGTTTCTTTAGGTAGTATGGACATTTTTACAGTATTGATTCTTCCAATCCATGAACATGGAATCTTTCCATTTGTTGGTGTCCCCTTTAAAATAACTCATTTTTTTTTTTTTTGAGATGGAGTCTCACTCTGTCGCCCAGGCTGGAGTGCAGTGACATTATCTCGGCTCAACGCAACCTCTGCTTCCTGGGCTCAAGAAGTTATCCTGCCTCAGGTTCCCCAGTAGCTAGGATTGCAGGCGTGTGCCACCATGCCTGGCTAATTTTTTGTATTTTTAATAGAGATGGGGTTTGCCATGTTGGCCAGGCTGGTCTAGAACTCCTGACCTCAAGTGATCTCCTGCCTCGGCCTCCTAAAGTGCTGGGATTACAGGCATGAGCCACTGTGCCCAGCCTTAAAATAACTGATTCTTAACTGCTGTTCAAAATGTTACAGTTCCTGTCTTAATTTGTGCGAAGTAATCTGCTGAAATTTAATGTGTAAAGAAGGAGAGAGTATATTTACATATGATTGTGTCTCTTGAATTTCAGGTAAGGATATGGAACGTTATAATGTGAAGCCTACCATCCAGGGACCCCTAATAGTTATTAGTGATGATGATGATGACGATGACGACAAGAAGAGTAATGATTTTGAAGTTCACAGCAATAAGAGTAATGATTCAGAAGTTCCCAAAGACAAGAGTGATGATTCAGAAGTTCCCAAAGACAAGAGTGATGATTCAGAAATTCCCAAAGACAAGAGTGATGATTCAGAAGTTCCCAAAGACAAGAGTGATGATTCAGAAGTTCCCAAAGACAAGAGTGATGATTCAGATGTTCCCAAAAGTGACAGTCATGATTCGGATGTTCCCGATGACGACGACAATCATGATTCGGATGTTCCCGATGACGACGACAGTCATGATTCGGATGTTCCCGATGACGACGACAGTCATGATTCGGATGTTCCCGATGACGACGACAGTCATGATTCGGATGTTCCCGATGACGATCATGATTCGGATGTTCCTGACGATGACGATGGTCACGATTCGGATGTTCCCGATGAAGACAGTAATGATTCGGATGTTCCCAATGACAGCAATGATTGGGAAGTTCCTGACAACAATAGTGATGATTTGGAAGTTCCTGTGCCAGCAGAAGAAGATTTGTGTGATGAAAGCCAAATTGCCTCAGATGAAGAAGAGCTGGATGAGGCTGGTGAGCAGGATCTTGGTGAGAATTTCTGCGGTCCACTGAGTGATCCTGAGGCTAACCTGGAGGTTTCAAAGAGAAAGCTGCCAACTGAGGTGGAGCCTGCACCTGGGGTGGAACAGTCAGGGAAAAGGAAAGCAAAAAGCGAAACTATCGTGGAGCCACTAAAGCAACGGAAGGCAAAAACTGAAAGTATTGTGGAGCCACTGAGGAAGAGGAAGGCAAAAACCAAAAATGTACCTGTGACACCTGGTAAGCCAGTCATTCCAAGTATGCCTGTCCCACTGAATGTGCCTTGCCTGCCAAATGTGCCTGTCTTATCTAGTCTGCCTGTCCTCCTCGTCAGCCCTGTGCCATTTCAGCAACTTCCTTGTGGCCCCAGGAGGCATTCATCCTGGTGAAACGATGATTCTGGGAACGGGGGAGGAATGGCCACATCTTTCTCATGCTCCTGTATCTTAGTATTTGCTGTTCACCAGCCTGGAGTGCTGTCTCCCTAAACCTTATGTCCTGAGGATATCTTACTTTTCTTACGACTCAGCCCAATTATCACTTCCTCTATGAAGCCATAAGTCAGAGTGGCTCCTCTCTCTCTCGGGTTACCAAAGTTCTGGAGCGCATCTCTACCAAAGCACTAGTCACACTGTTAGAATATGTTTCTGAGTCTGTCCCACCTTGGCACTGCCCTGGTAGACTGTGAGCCTCTTCATGAGAGGACTCTTCCTCATTTTTTAGTCTCTCTCAGGATTTGGACTGGTGCTTAGGACGTGATAGGGGTTCAATAAGTTTTTTAAGTGTATGAATGACTGATTATTGATAACACAAGTCTCTAGCCAGAGCAGCTGGCAGGATGGGTCCTAGGCCAAGGCAGAAAAATTGGCCTTTGCTACACACTGGGTGAAGGTGCTGCCTAGGATATGAGCCACTCATCAGAGCAAATGCATGAGCTGTGCTGTACCACCTCTTTGACTGCACATGCTTCGGTTGCCCACACTGTCTAGCTTCTAAGGGCATACTCCTGGACCCTCATAGTGCTTGGTTCCTGTGACAGAATCCTGCCCAGCTCATGCTGCTGGCAGCACTGTGAATTCATGTGGGTGAGATGGTTGAGAATGATGAAGGTGGCAGTACGCCACTTCAGACAGTTTTGTTTAGAGATGTTGCACTGGACTTGGCTGTAAGGGCTCCTTTTGGGTTTACCTTTCTGTTAGTCTCTGGATGATACCAATTTTCAGGATATAAGTAAACTATTCTTCTTTCAGCTGATAAAGGACATAAGAAGTGTGGGCATTCAAAGAAGAAACCCGGTGCAGCAAAAGTTGAAAATCGCAAGACTAGGTATGTACTGCTCATGTTCAGTTGAACAGGAATTGACTGCACAGTTGTCACATTGGGTAGTACACTGGGCACTTGGGTAGGGGTGCTCTGCAAGGGGATGAAGGAGTGTGGCTGGGATGGGGTTGGAGTTCAAGATTTCTATCCTTGAGTGGGAGGGCCCAAGAAAGGGAGAACACCACCCACTGACTTCCTCCTTGCTTCTTTCCCCAGTCTTTGAGGTTAGGCATGGGCTCTCTACCAAGGTGCCTACAGTTACCCGGATAGAGGGGGGCCTGTCTGCCCCGACAGCAGCTCTGGCCTCTCAGATTGCCCGTGTCCTTCAACTCAGATCAAAGAATGATGTGTAGCCAAACAAGACACTTTTGGCTGGGCGTAGTAGCTCACGCCTGTAATCCAAGCACTTTGGAGGCCAAGGCAGGCGGATCACCTGAGGTTGGGAGTTCAAGACCTGCCTGACCAACATGGTGAAACCCTGTCTTTAAATTAAAAAAAAAAAAATTAAAAAATTAAAAAATAAAAAGACACTTTCTTTCAGGCTGGATACAGCCTCATGGCTACCACTTTGCTCTAAACCAAGGCAAAGGCAGTGGAAATGGTGAGAAAGTGGAAGCAACACATTGATCTGTTGGAATTGGAGGGAGAGTGGTCAAGATTGTCTTCCAGGTTTTTCTAGTGTTTTGGCTGAACCCAGTTACTCTTAGTGTGTATATTCTTATGAACTTTTAAAGCTTAAATGTTAGGATGAAATGGATTGCTTGTCATTCCTTTATTTTTATTAAGCTATATATAGTTGATACTGGAAACAACAACTGATCATTTAGACCAAAGTCATGTTAATACTTAAGGCAAAAAATTAATATATTTTCTTATTTAGATTCCAGGAATTTCTTAGTTTTTTCCTTAAAAATCTGATACAGTAAGCATAATTTTCTTTGTTTTTACTTTCATTGAAAAGTAATATATACTCACATCTGAATTGTCTTACAAGACAAGGAATGTACTTGAAAGACTATATGTTATTTTTTTAAGTAGTATTTGGAGACAATAAGTGTATCTTAAGGGAGGGGAAAAGGACTAATGTGTCAGCCATAGGGGCACCAGGTCACCCTGGACCTGAGCAGAAGGGCTGTCTGTTTCTGTGCTGGCTGAGGCAGCCGGTAGCAGCTTTCCAAGTGCTCTCTTGGCTGGATAGCCTTTCAGCAAGGTTTCTGCTCTGGATTCCTAGCTACATATTTAAGCCGCTTTGCCTCCAGGGATGTGTGTCTTGGGTAGCTCCCAGGTTGCTTTGCTAGAGCGTGACAAAAGAAGGGAGAAGCTGCCCCTTTGTGTCGTCAGTCTGCATTATGCAAAGGAGGCTAGCCTTTTTGGACTCTTAACTGTTGTTTAGCACTTCCTGTGGCAGTCTGGAGGCTTCCTGTTACGCTTGGCACTGTGCTTGTGGAGGCTGCTTGCTGGTCATGGTGTCTGATATACCCAGTTTCGGGTCTTGTTGGTTTCTCTGATGTGAAGGTGCTCAGGCCTTGAGGCAAAAGTATGCTAAGCGAAAAGGCCAGCTTTGTGTGAGCACAAACACATGGGTCACAGGCTCTGCCAAAGTCTGCAGAGGGTTCAGGTTTGCATCTGCCACCTTAAATACTGATGTAAATTTGCTTTCAGGTCTAAGTAATTGGAGGCAGAAGTCCCCCATTTTAGGCTTGAGATGAAGACCCTTCCGTAACCTATGTCTTGTCTGGTACTTAACTGCTCTGCAGCCCAATTTCCTCACATAGGGTTTAGTTTGTGATTTAAGGTTTAATAAGTGTTCTGGCAAAATCTCAGTTTTAGGAGTTCTGTTTAGTCAGAAACCTGCTGCGTTTGCTCCCGTTCTATCTTTCCGGCTCTTTGGGCTCATCTGTGGACTTACTGGACTGTTCCAGCTAAGATAAAAATGCTTCTTTTTAAATAATAGTTATTATAGTATGAGTCCTTTATGTGCTCAGCATTATTCTTTGTGCCCTTTGAATTAGGCCTTGAAAGATGGGGCAGCGATTGTGGTTTAACCAAATACCATGAGATTTGGATCAGGAGATTCACTGTCTCTGTGACCTTTGGGCAAGTCTCTTGACCTCTGAGCACAGTGGAGAGCGTAAAAATAGTAGTAGCTTTTTTGAAGGGCGGTTGTGAGGATTAAATATGACAATGCAAAAGGAAGTTCTTTGCATATTTAAAGTGCTACACAGATTGTTATTCTCGGTAGAGGTGGACATGTGGTCATTGTTAGCTGTGGGAAAATAGATTGTGCCAAGGCACAAATGTGGGAAATCACAATTTGTATCCAGGGAACATTTAAGTTGCCCGCTTTGGCTAGAGTGGCAGTGGTAGCTGGGAGTAAAGCTTGGGACCAGGTTGACCTTGGCCATGAATGTGAGGCCAAGCAGTCAGTGAAAAACCAGATGGGGACGTTAATTGGAGCATGGCCTGCGAAAATGAATCTGGAGGGAGGGGTGTGTGTGATTGAGAGGAGAAAGAGCCTGGGGGTAAGGAACACTGGAATGTTCTCATATCCAGGCATAAAGGGTAGGATAAGAACTTGAACTAGAGTAGGAACCAGGGGGATGGAAAAGAGGGGCTGGCTGGAAGAGAAAGTGTGAAGAAAGATAGTCTGTCTCTGTGCCCAATTGCACAAATAAAGAGAGAAAAGGAATTTTAAAATGGCTTTGAGGTTTTTCAGCCAATTGTAACAGAAGTTTGATAATTGAACACACTTTAGCTGGAGATACAAGATACATTCTTGTTAGTTGGAAGTTTGCACTGGGCAATGGTAAATTCAGAACTAGGTCTCAGGAGAGAGCTCCAGAGTACAGATACAGATGTGGGGATAAGTCTCATTGAAGTTGAAACCATGTGCTTCATTCACACCTCTGAGGGTTGCAGAGAGTGAAGAGAAAAGGCTACAGACGGATGCTTGGGAAATGCCCTCATCTAAGGATCTAGGTGGAAGAGGGAAGCGACAGGTTTTCAGGGTCTCTTCACAAGACACTTAATGCGTGCATTCCTTCTCTCTATTTAGCTTCATAAATCTCAGTTGAATTTACCTTTGCAGGACTTGTAAGTGCAAAGTCCATGGAAGTTTCCTGCATGGCCTTGGAAAGTCAAAGAAATACTCTGGAAAAAATTTAGAGCAAAATAAGGATGAACTGTTTCAGAGAATCTACGACCTGTTTAACACAACCGACTGTGATAAAAAGGTAGGATCAGTGAACGAGCACTGATTGAGCACCTGCTATACACCAGTACTCTTGGCGCAGCGAGGTGTGCTAACCATGTATACTTCCCACCCTTGAGCAGAGGCAGTTGAGGTTGGGAGACGAGCCCTGGTACAGGTAAAAGCAGTAGAGAATGTGTATGAGTTATAATGTGTAGGACAGACAGCTGTTACCTCAGGAGATCAGCAGAGGGAGAAATCATTGACAGCCTCAACAGCCAGGAAGTAACATTGCCTGGAGGAAGTGAGACTCTGGTTCTTAAAGGATGGTAAGTGGTGAGAACAACAGGATGGGGGAGAAGGAGAGTTGAAGCTTGACAATCAGGAAGAGAGGATTCATGTGGAAGGATAATGGAAAAGAGCTGTGTGACCTTGAACAAGTTACTTGGCCTCAGTTTCTTCATGTGTAAAATGGGGACAACATGATACTTATTAACTCATAGGATTATTGTTACACTTATATAAGTTAATACACATACAGTGCGTTAGAACAGGGCCTAGGACTTAGTAAGCTCTTATTTTTTGACAGTTTAGGACCAGATACTGGAGGGCCTTGGGAATCTGGTTTGAGCAGGTTAAATTTACATCAGTAGGCACCACTGCATAGGGATGAGGTGCATCAGGGAGCGAATGAAATTAACCTGCTGAAAGAAATTAACCTGACAGTAACCTGTGGGTATGGACTGGATTGGATAAAATCTGGAGGCAGAGAGACCTATTGGTCATTAGATTTTTCAGACTTCATTGTCTCTGGTGACAAGACTTTCTGGAGGGAAGTTCTCATATATTCCTAAAGATTCCCCAGCTTTTGGTGCTTTTCTTGATGACAGTGGTGTCACATCAGATGGGTGGAACCTGAAGTGTTCTGAGTTGCATTTTCAGTTCAGCCCCACCCACCTCAGCAGGCTTGTTGTTCTCTCCTTAGCTGCCCCAAGGACAAGAGAGCCCAAGTCCTGCACTCACGTGTTCTAGCAGTCTCCCTTGTGTCCTGATTGCCTTTTCGTTGTCTTTACCCAGACTTCGATGTGGCTTTTATTCTCCCCGGAATGTTTTGATTTGTGTGCTTTTTGAATAAGTTTCTTCTCAAACTTGCTCTGAGCCAAGAACCTGGGGGAGAAAGTTTCTTTTCCTTTTTATTAGATGGTAAAAAATTCTGGAGGTCATATTTTCTGGTCTGCTTAAAACTGCTTTCTGGGCCAGGTGCAGTGGCCCACGCCTGTAATCCTACCACTTTGGGAGGCCAAGGTAGGTGGATCACCTGAGGTCAGGAGTTCAAGACCAGCCTGACCAACATGGTGAAACCCCGTCAATACAAAAAATTAGCTTGGTGTGGTGGTACATGCCTGTAATCCTGGCTACTTGTGAGGCTGAGGCAGGAGAATCGCTTGAACCTGGGAGGCGGAGGTTGCAGCGAGCTGAGATTGTGTCATTGCACTCCAGCCTGGGCAACAAGAGCAAAAACTCTGTCTGAAAAAAAAAACGACAAAAAACTAAACTGCTTTTCTGATTCCTTTCGTTTGCTTTTCATTCTCAGCTGCAAGAGAAACGACGGATTGCCTGGAATAACAAGATGCTGAAAACTCCTGGCCCATGCAGCACTGGTGAGATGCCGTACCAAAACAGGCAGTGCTTTGCCGAGATCCAGATTGGCATGAAAATCTCAGCAAAGATCCAGATTGGCATGCAGCTATCTACAGGTGATTGCAGGATTGTGGCAGTTTCACCACTATGCTCTTTCCTTCTGACACTGTGCCTGTGAAATTACTCCTAGCTGGTAGCCTGTGTTACAGCTTGAACTGTCATTTTTGGGTGGGCAGGTATACTGTGTGTTGCTTAGAGGACATAATTACTGGATATCTCACCATCCCTGTGAATCAAGCCCATCCATCTTTCTACCAGGCCTGCCTTTCTCTGCATTTCCCCTTTGCCAGCAGTAGCATCTTCATTGTCTCAGGAGCTGAGGTTCAAGGTTCCCTATTGTCTAGCCAGTCACCAAATCTTCCTTCACAGTAGCTCACCATTTCTTCTCCATCTGTGCCTCCATCCAGAGACAGGCCCTCATCCCTGCTCCGTTTGTTCTCCCGCATGCTACTGCATTGCTTTCCTGCTGAGAAACCAGGGTTTTGAGGCCATTGTGATCTGCTCCCATTCTCCTTGGCCGATCTTGTCTCTCAGTACTCTACTACTAGCCCATGGCCCAGACAGGCTCTCTTCACACTGGCCTTCAAAACATACCACAGGCTGGGTGTGGTGGCACACACTTGTAGTCCCAGTTACTTCAGACGCTGAGTTGACAGGCTCGCTTAAGCCCACACCATGATTGCACCCGTGAATAGCCATTTCACTCCAGCCTGGGCAATATAGCGAGACTCAGTCTCTCAAATGTTTTTAAAAATGTGCCACAGTCGTGTTTTACCACACCCAGAATGACCTTCCTGACTGGAAATTCAATCAATTAGTAAGTGCCCCTGAGGTCTCATTTTCTCCATGGAGCTTCCCCTAAGCAAATCTCATGGCCATAGTGATTGCTCCCCACCCTGTCCACCCACCTCTGTTCCTGGAGGCAGAAACTAGATCTTGTCTGGATATTTTTCTGGCAGTGCCTCACAAAAAGATGAGCATGTTGGAGCTGCTCCAAAAAGACCTGCTCACCGAAGGCTCTTTGCCATAAACAATATCGGGTTGAAGTAGGTGGAGATTTCACTTTGAGAATCCTGGGAAGGTAACACTCATGCCCACCTGCATGTGCTTCTGGAAGATAGCCTTGTGTCTGATGGGGCTGAAAGTCGAGGGATTGTTGGGTAGCAGATAAGAAGAGGATTGAGGCTGGACGCAGTGGCTCAGGCCTGTAATCCCAGCACTTTGGGAGGCCGAGGTGGGTGGATCACTTGAGGTCAGGAGTTCGGGACCAGCCTAGCCAACATGGTGAAACCCCATCTCTATTGAAAAAAAAAAAATACAAAAAATCAGCTGGGCATGGTGGTGTGCACCTGTAATCTCAGCTACTCGGGAGGCTGAGGCAGGAGAGTTGCTTGAACTCGGGAGGTGGAGGTTGCAGTGAGCTGAGCTCACGCCACTATGCTGGGGTGACAAAACAAGACTCTGTCTCAAACAAAAAGAAGGGGACTGGTTTTAGTGCTCACAATTTCTTTCCATTCTTCTTTTTTTTTTTTGAGACAGGGTTTCAACATTTTTTGGTCAGGCTGGTCTTGAACTCCTGACCTCAGGTGATCCACCCGCCTCAGCCTCCCAAAGTGCTGGGATTACAGGCATGAGCCATTGCGCCCAGCCTTCTATTCTTTAAAGATCAAATCCAGGATACCTTGATGCATGAAATATGCCATGCTGTTTCCTGGCTCATGGTTTCCGTCATTGTTATGGTGACACGTGGAAGTATTATGCCAGGAAATCCAACAGGGTGCACCTGGAGCTGCCCAAGGCCACCTGTTGCCATAGCTATAAGATTACCTTCAAGGTCCATTATGAATGTACTAAGTGCAAAACCAGCTAAGACTCTTGTCCTCAGACTTTTCCCAGTTATGTTTTGCTGGGGCCTCCAAGTGGCTCTCGAGTGATTTTTAACTAGGCGGCTGTCTGAATTGAGGAGGAGAACCTCCCCTCCTTTCCATGTTCTCTTTCTCCTTTCTCTTGTGTAATTTGAGCCGGCCTGACCCCTGCTGCAGCTTGGTGCCCCGGTCTCTGACAACCCAGAGAAAATTCTTGCTTTGGGCTCAAGACCAACATCTCAGATCTGATGCTAAGGAACAGTGACTGATTCTTTTGTTGTGTTTTGTTCCTTTCCTTCCCAGAATTGGCCGCTACACCAAATCATTGGATACCAGGTGTTTCATCTATGTCAAGTTCAAGGCGTCTCTGGTCATGGTGCCGTTAACTTGGAAAGATGGGACCCACATTGTGCCCCACGTGCGACCATTTGCTGTGTATATACAGAAGTATTATAGAAAAATTCTGCAGGAGATGGGTGGGATTAGCCACAGGGATGTGATGAAAACATTTGGTAGGAATTTCAAGGTGATAAAGAATTTTTTTTTTTTTTTTAAATATGGGGTTTTACCATGTTGGTCAGGCTGGTCTTGAACTCCCAACCTCAGGTGATCCGCCCACCTTGGCTTCCAAAGTGCTTGGATTACAGGCGTGAGCCACCACGCCCGGCCAATAAAGAATTCTTAAGGTTATCTGAGGGTATATTCATGTGAGCTATATATGTTTTTGTTTTTTGCAGTTGTCTGTCATCCTACCTACAGACAAGTGAGCTACATTTTTTACTGTTAAGAAGTTTTAGAAAACTTTGTTTTTGTGAAGTTAGGAATATTATAGAATTTAGGTACTGTTAAGTAAGTAATATTAGAATTTAAGATTCATGTTATTAATGATAATTGATCTTAACCAGGGGCTCTATTGCTAACCACTCTGTGCCCTTGACAGGGAAGATCTGAAGCCTTTGGGATCTACCTTGGGTCTTTTTTCAGCTCCATAGTTTTCACATGTAAGACAAAATGCAAAAGAAAAGTGAGTTTTCAAGAGTGGCAGGTGGAGAGAAAGGAGAATGCTGGAATGAGGACAAGTTTTAGTGGTAACACTTAAACACCAGAGCTACTGTGACATCTACATAGACAGAGGAAAGACACTTTGGCTCCATAGTTTTCACATGTAGGACAAAATGCACAAGAAAAATGAGGTTTTGAGAGTGGCAGGTTGAGAGAAAGAGGAGAATGCTTGAAAGAGGACAAATTACTTAGAGGCAGCACTTAAAACACCAGGGCTACTGTGACATCTATGTAGACAGGAAAGACAAACGTGTTTCATAAATGTTTCTGATGACGTTGATTGAAACTATCTGAGCCATGTAATCAAAAAATAAAAGTTGTATGCATCTCACTTGTTAGCAAAGTCCGTTCATTGACTCCCTGCACCTAGACCGGAACAGACCCTCTGATCTTTTGTCCAAGACACCGGACATCTGAAGCCCTCCAGGACATGTCTAGAGGAGCGCGATGCACTCCCTGTTTCTCTGGCTTCTGTGACTGCCCATAAGAATTTAGCAGCCTCCCTACTTAGAGTGATTCAGGGGGTGGACTGGGACCCACATTGTGTTTGTTTTCTATGGGTGCTGCAACAAATTACAAGCATAGTGGCTTAAAACACACATTTACAGTTCTGGGGGTCAGATAGTCTTATCACTGGTGTCACTGGGCTAAAATCAGGGTGTCAGCAGGGCTGTGTACCTTCCTGAAGTCTCGGGGAGAATCCATTGCTTTGTATTTTCTTCTTTTTTTTTTTTTTTTTTTTGAGACAGAGTCTTGCTCTGTCACCCAGGCTGGAGTGCGGTGGTGCGATGTTGGTTCACTGCAAACTTTGCCTCCCGGGTTCAAGTGATTCTCCTGCCTCAGCCTCCCAAGTAGCTGGTATTACAGGCACCTGCCATCATGCCCACTTAATTTTTGTAGTTTTAGTATTGACTACTAGTCACCATATTGGCCAGGGTGGTCTCAAACTCTTGACTTCAAGTGATCCACCCACCTGAGCTTCCCAGTGTTAGGATTACAGGCATGAGCCACCTCACCTGGCCTTTTCTGCCTTTTAGAGGCTGCTCACACTTCCTTGGTCAGCAGCTCCCTCTCTCACTCCCCTGCTGCCTCTCACTTTTACTTTATATATATGTGTATATATATATATATATAAACAAACACATACACATATGTATATATTTTATGAGATGGAGTCTCACTCTCGCCCAGGCTGGAGTGCAGTGGTATTATCTCAGTTCACTGCAAACTCCACCTCCTGGATTCAAGTGATTCTCCTGCCTCAGCCTCCCAAGTAGCTGGGATTACAGGCATGCACCACCGCACTTGGCTAATTTTTGTATTTTTAGTAGAGACAGGGTTTAGCCAGGCTGGTCTCAACTCCTGACCTCAAGTGATCAACCTGCCTCGGCCTCCCAAAGTGCTGGGATTTCAGGTGTGAGCCACTGCTCCCAGCCCCTTTCACTTTTAAAGGACGCTTGTGATTCCTTTGGGCCCATCTGGATAATCCAGGAGCCTCTTCAAGTCAGCTGATTAGTAACCTCATTTCCCTTTTGTCATCTAAGGTAACATAGTCACAAGCTCTGGGAATTAGTGCGTGGACGTCTTGGGGCCCACGTTTTCAGCCGGCTACAAGCATCTTGACTATCCTGTTACTTTTTCTAGTCAAGGTGGGTTCTGTCATTTCCCTTCCTTTCTTCATTTTCTAAAAGCTTGGAGTGTCTAGTGGCTACAAAGTGGGCTGGTGTGTTTATATGGTGGGACGAGCTTTCGCAGCCAACTCTTCAGATTCTTCCTCCCTATTCCCATCTGTAGCCATATCTGCAGTTTCAGCAGGGACCCAGTGGGCTTGTGAAATTGGATCCTAGCACGTCAGTGACTTAAGTAGGGGGCACTGACAGTGCAGTAAACCCAGCCCATCACCTTCTGTTTTGACTGAGTAGTCCTGTCATCTGCCCTTCTGGGAAGCCCCAGTTATTTCCTCCCCTCACTTCAATCTCATCGATAGCCCTGGAATAATGCTCCCCACAGCCCTCCTCCAGGTGGCTGTGTGCTAATGACTGTTGGCAAGTCATCCGGCCTTGCTTTTCTTCAAGTCCACAGCCATTTCCTTAGTAAGCGCTTGTATCACTCATCTGAAAAATGAGTAGGGCTTTCTAGCTGGTCCCCAATACCGTCACCTGATGCCGAACTACCTTTCATCCTTACTTTCAGCCTTCCCACCTTTGCTACTGCCCTCCCTTATGCCCGGAAATACTACTTGCCCTTTAAGTCTAAGAAGCCTTCCCAAATGGCTCCAACCTTCAGTGCCCTGAGCTCTGGGTTCACTGTGCCACTTATTTGCCCCATGGCCCAGGCTGCTGGGTTTCACTAGTTCCATGCATATGTTGCCTGCTGTCCTGAGCTGCTGGAGTGCAGAGCTCTCATGTTCATGACTGATGGCCCCTTCCCCAGTTATGCCAGCCAGCTATCTAACTGCTCACTCTGCACCTGTGTACTTGGGTGTTTCCTTGTGAGTAGAACAGGAGTGCCCACGAGGGCAGAGACAAGAGTGCAGACAGACATTGATGAAGGCAGGATGGGCTGGCACAGACCCAGGGCCAGGCAAGGAGAAGCAGGAAGTGCTCCTGGAGACCAGGTGGGGGCTGTAATGATGCACGAACACGCCCTGGTCCTGACAATCTTGTTTATTAAAAAGTTTAAAGCAGGATTTTAGATGTAAATATAAAAGAGCAAATCTAGAGGTCTTGGGGACCATGGCCACAGTCACTGCTGAGCTGGAGGCCTGGGCTGTGGCTTCGTGGGGCAGCGCCCTCCATGCAGCGCCTTGTACTCCCTACACTTGGGGAAGGTGAAGTTTTAGTTTCCAAATGAGAAGGGCAGTGAGACTCCGGGCAGCCACGTTGGGCGGCAGGGTGGGGCTTGGCAGCTAAGGAGCAGCAATGGTGCAGTCCTCAGAGCTGGGAGGGTGGCTTTCCGGGAGACCTGGTGGTGCTGGGGCTGCCAGTGAATCCCAGGAGTGAGGATATGGGGAGAGCCAGCGCCTGCCGGCCCAGCAGAGAGGGAGGAAGGAGCCTGGAATGCGGGGAAGTCAGACTGTGTGGGTGAAAGGGGAGCCCGGATTCTGGCCTCACAAGCCCGAGTAGGAGGCCTCTGAGGTCTCAGACCAGGATGAATCCCGGCGGGAAGACGACGGCTGCCTCTGGAGCCCTCTCTGGTTGGGGCAGCCCAGGCGCAAGAGCAGCATCCACATTCGCTCCCGGAACTTGACGCCTACAAAGGCATAGAGCAGCGGGTTGAGGCAGCAGTGCATGTAGCCCAGGCCTGAAGTGACTGATTTGGCCACGTCTACCTGGCTTTCTCGGCCACAGTTGCGGGCCAAGGTGCCTAGGTCCATGAGGATGTCCACCAGCACCACCAGGTGATAGGGGGTCCAGCAGAGGGCAAAGGCCACCACGACCACCACCACCAACCGCATGGCCCGCAGGCGACGCTGGCCCCTGGAGACCAGCAGCACGGCAAGGATGCGGGCGTAGCAGTAGGCCATGACCAGCAGGGGCAGCAGGAAACCAGCCACCAGCTGCAGCACCCGCAGAGCCGTGCGGCCCACCTGCGGGAAGGTGTACTGGCACTGGGTGGCGTTGAGGCGCTCGTCGTGGTGGGCTGACAGGAAGATGAAGTCTGGGAGGGCGAAGAGCAGGCAGAGCCCCCAGACTGCCAGGCAGGTGAAGGTCACGCGGGTCGGGGGCCCCCTGCGGTAGAGCTGGGTGGCGTGCACTATGTTCAGGTAGCGGTCAAAGCTGATGCAGGCTAGCAGGAGGGCCCCTGCATAGAAGTTGATGTTGAAGAGGGCACCTGCCACTTTGCAGAGGCCAGAGCCAAAGACCCACTGGATGGCAGCGTCCACTGCCCAGAGCGGGAGTGTCAGCACCAGCAGCATGTCCGCCACGGCCAGGTGGAGCAGGAAGGTGTCGGTGCTGCTCAGGGCTGCCCGCTGGCTCAACAGCACGGCTGCCACCGCGCCGTTGCCCAGGAGCCCCAGAAGAAAGAGGAGGCTGTAGAGGGCCGGCAGGAAGGCCCGGTCGAAGTTCAGGCTGAAGTCCTGCGGGCAGGGCGGGGAGGTACAGCACAAGTCACTCTCGTTTTCTCCATAGTCATAGGAAGAGCTGAAGTTCAGGAGGGCGGCCACCTCAGCCTCACTTAGCACTTGGCGGTCACTCACCTGGGAGGAAGGGAACAGGGAGGAAGGGGCTGTGTAAAGGCCTGGCAGGAACTCCTTTATAATTGAGTCTGTCTTCCTCTGTGATTTACTCTGAGCAGCTCCTCCTGAAGGCAGGCCCCGTAACTGTCCCCGCCCATCTTCCAGGGCCAGACCTCCTCAACTCCGTCCGCTCAGCCTGGGCTCTGGGATGGTGACTTCCCTTCTCAAAGGCTGCTTCTCTCTCACTCTTCTGCGTGATCCCATCAGCCCAGGAATCCCTGGGCAGGAGGAAGAATGTCCCTAAGCTGCCCAGAGCCTTCTCCGCCTGCTGTCCTCGCTCTCCTTGCTCTCCCTTCACGGCTTGCCTTGCGTCCTCAGTGCCCCACCCCGCCACCTAGTTCAACCACCTTCCTCCCTTCCTCCCCAGTGCCTCTCCACAGTCCCCTTTCCCAGTTATTGACCCTCCTCTTCCCTCTTCGGTTCTTCTCTGGGGACCCCAACTTCCTGCCCCCCCGTGTGGCCTCTCTATAAGTCACCACGCCCCCCAAATGCATGCAGTTGGCACCGTCTTTCCCCTTCCCTACATTGAGGCTTGCACAGCCATTTAGTTGCCCATGAGGGGATCCCCTACTGAGCTCGAAAAGAATCTTCTTTACCCTCTCACCCCCAGCACTACAGACCTGCAGCCCTCCCCAGTGCCAATTCAATCCAGCATGCAAGAGTCAAAGTTCCAAATTGGCTGAACGGAGCCTTAGAGTCTACCCGTCCCCCACCCCCATTTTGCAGGTGAGACACAAAAGCCAGAGAGGAGAGGAGAGACACCCAGGGTCAGTGGCCAAGCTGGGTTCCCAATTCCCCATCTAGTGCTGTTTCTACCACAACCCATGCAGCCTCCAGCTACTCACCCAACCCTGTGGTGACCCTGGGCTGTGGGCCAGCCCCGGCATTCCCCCAGTGCCCAGGGTTCTCCACTTTGAGCTCTGTCCTGGCCTGGCTGGGCAGCAGCACTTACCTCAAAGACCATGGCTGGGATGGTGCTCTGGCTGCTGGGTCATGTGCTACGTGCCCCTCTGCTGTGGTTGGAAACCTGCAGTCACAGAGGAAGTGGGAGTTTCAGGCAGTTCTTAGTAGCAGCCTCTTCCAGAGAGTCACCTATACCAGACCTCCCTGAACCTTAGGCTGCAGAGTTTCTATGCCAGCTGTTTCTGTGGCTTGGTGAAGTCTCTCTGGAGGAGCTGGCCACAAGCTTGGGACCAGAAAAGCTGGGCAGACGATGACCGGTTGGGGGCAGATCCTTTGAGGAGAGAGGTCTGAAGAAGCAGCAATGCAGCTGGGAAGTGAAGGGCAGCTCTGCTGCCTGCACTGGTAGGGTCAGTGCTCCATAGATTGGAACTCATCTATCCTGGCCTTGAGTTGACCTTTGCACGATTGTAAAGGTTGAGTAGAGAAATAAGTCTGTAAAGGAGATTCACCTTCTTAAAAATTTCAGCCAGGAACAGTGGCTCATTCCTGTAATCCCAGCTACTGGGAGGCTGAGGCAGGAGGATCACTTTAGGCCAAGAGTTTGAGACCAGCCTGGGCAACATAGTGAGGCTCCATCTCTACTAAAAATTTAAAAAGCCAGCCAGACATGGTGGCATGTGCCTGTAGTCCTAGCTACTTGGGAGCCTGAGGCATGAGGATTGCGTGAGCCTGGGAGTTCAAGGCTGCCTTGAGCTACAATTGTACCACTGTACTCCAGCCTGGTGACAGAGTGAGGCCCTTTCTCTCTTTTTTTTGAGAGGGAGTTTCACTCTTTTTGCCCAGGCTGGAGTGCAGTGGCGCTATCTCGGGTTACTGCAATCTCCGCCTCCCGAGTTCAAGCAATTCTCCTGCCTCAGCCTCCCGAGTAGCTGGGATTACAGGCATGCGCCACCACGCCCAGCTAATTTTGTATTTTTAGTACAAACGGGGTTTCTCCATGTTGGTCAGGCTGGTCTCGAACTCTCAACCTCAGGTGATCCACCCGCCTTTGCCTCCCAAAGTGCTGGGATTACAGGCATGAGCCACTGCACCCGGCCGAGGTCCTGTCTCTCAAAAAACAAATATTAAAAAAAAAGTCATCACACTAAATTTAGCTCTTTACCATCACCCCTCCCTGCTAATTAACGGGGAAAAGGAAAGGGAACTACCAGTAATGAACTTGCTATGTGCTAGACATTGCTTTAGGTGCTTTCTCTGACACTGCCTTATTCCAACCACACAACTCACTTGTGAACTGCGGGGTCATCTACATGGATGATTCAGAAAGGGGACAGGCCTTCACCAGACACAGCAAGTAAAGGTGGGTGTGAGGACTGATCCCATGGCTGTCTGATTCTCCTTTTCCTACTCATGACACTGTCTTCAGTTTCTTTTAAGTGAATAAGCTATGGTATATTCATGCAGTTAAAAACAAATGAACTAAAGCTATACATTTTAACATGGATGCATCTAGAAAAGCTAATGATCACATCGCAGAAGAGGCAAGTTACAGAATGCCATCTATAGTTTGAGGCCACTTACGTAAACTCTAAAAACCACCACAAAATCAATACCACGTTGTTTTGGATAACACTGTTTGTTCTCAAAGTTTAAAACAGGGAAAGGGGAGGTACCACAAATTCATGAAAGCAGTTGCTTCTGGGGCAAGAAGGCAGATGAGGTTGGGGAGGAGGCCATAGAAACCTCTTGATTTTTTGTTTTTATTGTACTTTAGGTTCTGGGGTACATGTACAGATCATGCAGGATTGTTGCATAGGTACATACACGGCAAGGTGGTTTGCTGCCTCCATCCCCCCGTCACCTATATCTGGCATTTCTCCCCATGTTATCCCTCCCCAACCTCCCCACCCCCCGCTGTCCCTCCCTTGGCCCCTCCCAACAGATCCCAATGTGTGGTGCTCCCCTCCCTGTGCCCATGTGTTCCCATTGTTCAACACCCACCTGTGAGGGAGAACATTCGGTATTTGGTTTTCTGTTCTTGTGTCAGTTTGCTGAGAATGATGGTTTCCAGATTCATCCATGTCCCTACAAAGAACATGAACTCATCCTTTTTTATGGCTGTGTAGTATTCCATGACATATATGTGCCACATTTTCTTTGTCCAGTCTATCATTGCTGGGCATTTGCATTGGTTCCAGGTGTTTGCTATTGTAAACAGTGCTGCAATGAACATTCGTGTGCACGTGTCCTTATAGTAGAATGATTTATAATCCTTTGGGTATATACCCAGTAATGGGATTGCTGGGTCAAATGGAATTTCTATTTCTAGATCCTTGAGGAATCGCCACACTGTCTCCCACAATGGTTGAACTAATTTACACTCCCACCAACAGTGTAAAAGTGTTCCTATTTCTCCACATCCTCTCCAGCATCTGTTGTCTCCAGATTTTTTAATGATCGCCATTCTAACTGGCGTGAGATGGTATCTCATTGTGGTTTTGATTTGCATTTCTTTGATGACCACTGATGATGAGCATTTTTTTCATATGTTTGTTGGCCTTTTAAGGAACCTCTTGATTTTAAGGAAAAGCTGTAAGGTGGCCTTGGTATAACACGTCAGTCACTGTATGGCAGAGAGTGGTGAACAGTTCCTCTCCCGCCTGCCCTTAGCTCTCCCCTTTGCCCTCTTCTCCCCTCCCTGTTACCCTCTTATTATCACCGGGCAAGGCTGCCCCTAACTTGCTTTTCCCAAACATTTTCCTCTTTCTCTCTCTCTCCCCCATTTGGAAAGCAGGGGTTGGCAGGGGTTGAGGCGGGGGAGAAGATACAGAAAGAGACAGAGGCAAGTGCTAGCCCGTGGTCTTGGGACCAGTTTTCAGCCAGGCTGCTCCACAAAAGCCTCCAGGCTAGGGCCTGGAATTCAGTTTACACCTACTCACATGATGCATACTTGCAAGGCATCAAGGCCCTTCCCCTCCTGTGTACAGATGTGACTCTCCTTGCTCTAAAACAGCTTGTCACCTGCAGGATTCAGGCCAGAGGGAACTGAGGGCCTGGCAGAGGTCAGGAGCAGTGCCAGTGAAGGGAACAGGAAGAGTTCCAGAAGCCAGGCCAGTTAGGATGAGCAGGACTTGGCAAGCAGCTACCTATGGGGGTGGAAAGGGGACGGGAGCTGGGACCACAGTTTCACATTGCTGGCCTGTGAAGAGGTTTGAGTTCCCTGCTCTTCTGCAAATGAGAAAATTGACCATAGAGAGCCACATCTGTAAAGGCCTGTCTTGTATTCAGCAATCATGTTATTTATCCCCTTTTGTTGGTATTAAAAGCGCCTTTTCTAGGATTACAAATCGTTCTACTATAAGGACACATGCACACGAATGTTCATTGCAGCACTGTTTACAATAGCAAAGACCTGGAACCAACCCAAATGCCCATCGATGATAGACTGGACAGGGAAAATGTGGTACATATATACCATGGAATATTATGCAGCCATCAAAAAGGATGAGTTCGTGTCCTTTGTAGGGACATGGATTAACCTGGAAACTATTATTCTCAGCAAACTGACACAAGAGCAGAAAATCAAACACCGCATGTTCTCACTCATAGGCGGGTGTTGAACAATGAGAACACATGGACACAGGGAGGGGAGCACTACACTGGGGTCTGTTGGGGGGAAATGGGGGAGGGACGGGGGGGTGGGGAGGTGGGGAGAGATAGCATGGGGAGAAATGCCAGATATAGGTGAAGGGGAGGGAGGCAGCAAATCACACTGCCATGTGTGTACCTATGCAACAATCTTGCAAGTTCTTCACATGTACCCCAAAACCTAAAATGCAATAAAAAAAAGAAATTCACACACACACACACACACACACAAGCGCCTTTTCTTTATGAAATGATGGGGAAAACAGATGATAGTTTTGGAAATATCTTGTGATGGCAGTTGACAACCCAGTGTGGGTCCTCTAAATCAGCAGTCCCCAACCTTTTTGGCACCAGGAACTGGTTTCACGGAAGAAAATTTTTCCACCGACTGGAGTGGGGATGGTTTCAGGATGAAACTGTCCCACCTCAGATCATCAGGCATTAGTTACTAGTCTGCGGCTGGGGGGTTGGGGAGCCCTGCTCTAAATAGATGTTGAAATTTTACTGGTCCATGTGAAAGATAAGAATCCAGGCCCGCCATAGTGGCTCATGCCTGTAATCCCAGCACTTTGGGAGGCCGAGGCGGGCAGATCACCCGAGGTCAGGAGTTTGAGACCAGCCTGGTCAACATGGTGAAAACCTGTCTCTACTAAAAATACAAAAATTAGCCAGTTGTGATGTAGTCCCAGCTACACAGAAGGCTGAGGGAGGAGAATCGCTTGAACTCAGGAAGTGAAGGTTGTAGTGAGCCGAGATTGTGCTACTGCACTCCAGCCTGGGCGACAGAGTGAGGCTCCATCTCCAAAAAAAAAAAAGATAACCCTGGTGTCCTTCCTAATGTCCTTCCAGTCTCTTCACTTGTTTGTCCCATGTCCTTCCCAGGTTGCTGGGAAGGACACATGAGAGAAAGGCAGAGCAAGTGCTTTGGAAAGGGGCAGAGAGCTTTCCTTTCTGAGCTTGGACACTCTATCAGGGCCGTGTCCTGACAGCCCAAGCTGGGCTGTGGGGCTCAGCTGTTCTTGGTGAGGCCATGAGGTTGTGAGAAGAATGCTAAACTTGTCTGAGTTCCAGCTCTGACTCCACCCTGTTCGAGCTGTGTGACTTTGGACTAAATACATAGCTGAGTTGAGCCAGTTTCCTCAGCGGCGTTGTTACAAGATGAACTGGAATAACCAAGGCTGTAGGCTTCCAGCACAGGGTCCAGAGCTTAGTAGGAGTGCAATCGAGAATGTTGAGAGAGATGTTGGCTATAAACTTGGAGCAACCAGGAACCTTTTGTATCAAGGGAGCCAGTGATAGAGGGTGGCACTTGTGGGGCATACAGGCGTGGACTTGGCTGGAGGGCTGGTTTTCCAGAGAGGCCACCCTCTGCCTTAGCTGGGGGTGGAGGGGGACAGTGGGTTTGCCAGTCCTAGCCAGATCCTCTGGCTGCCCAGCTGTGTAATCCCAGGTAAATTATTCCATCTCTATACCTTGGTTTCCTCATCTGAAAAATGGGTCTAAGGATACGATACATTTGATAGGATTGCTCTGGGACTGCAAACGATACGTGTAGAAAGTGTCTGGGGCAGGGTAGGTGCCCCTTGCGCAGCAGTCTCTTCCCACTCTAGGAACTTTCCAAACCAACCCCTCCCAACCTCCCAAAAGTAAGTCGGTGGGGTTCTGCGGTCGTGCACAGCTAAGATGCCTTGGAAGGTTCCTGGTCACAGGCCCGAGCCAAACCCTTGACCAGCTGTCTAATTTGGTTCTTTCTGGTCCTAAACAGCTCCTAGACCAGGACAGAACCAGACCCAGCTTTGGGGAGAGCCGCCTGGCCAAGGGCCTGCAATCAGAGTTCTGGCTGGTGAGCCTCCTGCCTCCGCCCTCCAGAGCAGCTGGTGGGGAAGCCTGTGGAGGAAGTTAGTCAGAGTGAAGCTGCTCCGGGCCCCACCTGTGGTCAAGGTGTGAAATGTGCACCTGGCTCTTCTTTGCCACCCCTCCCCCTGTTTTTTTTTTCTTTTTTTCACACCTCTGGGCTGTGGTTTGAGGAGATGGGAGGCTCAAAGGCTGAGGCCTGGGCCCAGCGCCTAACAGGAAGGGGGGCCCCTACTGCTGTCTGCCAGGCCAGCCAGCCAGGGAAAAGGGCCGTTTCCTCCTCCTCCCCCTCAGAGGCGCCTGCCTCACAACCTCAATCGCAGCTCCTCCGAATGCCCCTTCGAGCCCTATTCCAAAAGCTCCTGGACTTGGCCGCCATCCCCAGGCTGTTAGGGGAGCAGGCTCAGTCTGGCCTGAAGTTCCCATGTGGCCCAGGCTGGGGCTGAGAATTTCTTACTTGAAATTAAGGAGAGTCCGAGCCCTGGGCAGGGGCATATACCTGCCCCAGACAGTGCTGGGATTCTGGGCTTCCTTCTCCTGGCCCTGAATTTCCCTTGAACAAGATGAAGTCACAGGGAGACCTGGGGCCAGGGGCCTGCCTCTTCCTCTGCCCACGTCCTGCTGCTCTGAGCCCTCTTGGGAGGCAAGTCCATTTTAAGTGCTGGGGGCTGTGGGCTGGGGCCTTGGGAGCGCAGGAGGTGGGACAGATAGTCCCAGCCCATGAGGGTGAGTTTCCAGACCTGTGGGGACACTTGCTTTTTTTGGAACGGAGAAGGCCTAACAGGGGAGATGAAGTTTGAGCTGGGTCTTGGAGGATGTTGCCGCTGTTTGTCATGTGGCAAAGGGAGACAAACCGTTCAGGCTGGGGGAACACCAGGTGCCAAGACAAGGAAGTAAGGAAGAGCTTGTCACACCAGGGGCGGTCAGACTGGTTAGAACAAAATGTTCTTATGAGGGCAGGAGGGTAGAGGGGACTGGAAAGCAGTTCAGGACCCAAGCCCCACCACCAAGCACAATGACCTTCCTGTCATCCTGTCCCCGGCAGTCCCCTGGGAATTGTTAAATACAGCGAATTCCATCCTGCAAGGCTTTACTTTCGTACACATGATCTCCTTTAAACTGTTGAGCCACCCAGTGAGGGAGAGGCTACTTCGCCCATTTTGCAGAATGGAGGTTCAGAGAGGTGAAGTGACTTGTCCAAACCTAGTCAGCCAGAAAGGCTGTGTCACACTGCCAGCCCTCCAAACATTCTGCTGCTCAAAGACTCTTTACGAGCCACACCTGCCTCACCACGAGGCCCTAATCAGGCATCTTGTGCTGTGGTGAGGGCAGACACCTGCTTGGCTGGGCTGGAGCCATAGCGGGGAGAGTTGATAAAGTTTGCTTCTTGCGTTCCCTTGGGTTTCTCACAGGGTGAGGTCAAACAGTGTCATAAGAACTAAGGACATTTATTTATTTTGGGGCTTTTTTTGGTTCTTTTTTTTTTGGCTCTTTTTTTTGGCTTGTTTTTGTTTTTCATTGTTTTGAGACAAGGTCACACTCCATTGCCCAGGCGGGAGTGCGATCATTCTTCACTGGAGCTTCTATTTCCTTGGCTCAAGTGATCCTCCCGCCTCAGCCTCCTGAGTAGCTGGGACTATAGGCATGTGCCACCATGCCCAACTTATTAAAATAAAAACTTTTTGTAGAGACAGGGGTCTCACTGTGTTGCCCAGGTTGGTCTCTAACTCCTGCACTCAAGCCATCCACCCGCTTCAGCCTCCCAAAGAAGTGTTGGGATTACAGGCATTAGCCACCTTGCCTGATGGACATTTATTGATTACCTGTGTGCTAGGCACTGTTCTCAGGGTTTTATTGGGATGAATTCACTTAATATCCACAACTATAAAGTAACTATGTGGCCGTTACTATCATCATCATCCTCATTTTACAGATGACAGAAACACAGAGTTCAAGGAACTTGCTCAGAGTCACACAGCTAGTTAGTGGCACAGGCTCCTCACTCTCCCCCATTACACTCTACAGGGACACTGTGTAAGGTGAGAGGGGCTGGGAGTGAGAATGGTGTTCAAAGAGGACTACTTTGGACTTTTCTGTATTGTTTTATTCAGAGACTGCATTCATGTAGTAGCTGTGTGATTAAAGAGTCATCAAAAAGGAGAATAAGCTCACGCCTGTAATCCCAGCACTTTGGGAGGTGGGTGGATCACCTGAGGTCAGGAGTTCAAGACCAGCCTGGCCAACATGGTGAAACCCCATCTTAAAAAAAAAAGAAGAGAATAAGCTGGGCACGGTGTCTCACACCTGTAATTCCAACACTTTTGGATGCCAACGCAGGCAGATGGCTTAAGCCTAGTAGTTTGAGACCAGCCTGGGCAACATGGTGAAACCCCGTCTCTACAAAAAAATACAAAGATTAGCTGGGTGTGGTGGTGCACACCTGTGGTCCCAGCTACTCGGGAGGCTGAGGTGGGGGGGATCACCTGAGCCCAGGAAGTTGAGGCTGCAGTGAGCCAAAATTGCACAACTGCACTCCAGCCTGGGTGACGGAGTGAGACCCTGTCTCAAAAGGCAAAAAAAAAAAAAAAAAAAAAAAAAGAAAGAAAGGCCAGGCAAGGTGGCTCACGCCTGTAATCCCAACACTTTGGGAGGCCAATGTGGGCGGATCATGAAGTCAGGACTTTGACACCAGTCTTACCAACACTGTGAAACCCAATCTCTACTAAAAATATAAAAATTAGCTGGATGTGGTGGCAGGCGCCTGTAACCTCAGCTACTCACGAGGCTGAGGCAGGAGAATCGCTTGAACCGGGGAGGCGGAGGTTGTAGTGAGCCGAGGTTGTGCCACTGCACTCCAGCCTGGCGATAGAGCAACACTCTGTCTCAAAAAAAAAAAAAAAAAAAAAAAAAAAAGAATAAAATTAAGCTAAAAGATTGGGACAATTGTTAAAATTTGAATATGGCCTGGAGATTAGACAAAAAGCTTGTATTCCTGCTATTTTGCTAATTTGGATAATGTAAGAGAATGTCCTGGTTTGTAGGAAATACACATCAAGGTATCTAGGAGTAAAGGGTCATGATGTCTGTAATTTACTTTTGTGTGGCTTGGAAACCAAACATGCTGAGTAAGAGAGAATGCACAAAGGATAAAGCAAATGGGATGACATGCTCATAACTGATGGTTCGGAGGAATGACATAAAGGATTATATTAAAACTATTGCAAAAACCTCATTTAACTGCAAAAACCACAATTACTTTTGCACCAACCTAATAAGTTTGATGTTATATCAAAATAAAAGTTACCAAAAAAGAATCTCCGGCAGGATGAGTTTGCTATCGGATGCTATTCCCTGAATCAGCTTAGAGGCCATGTGAGAAGAAGATGGGGTCAAGGCTGCCTGGGAACACATCCTTTCTGTCAGTGGCCTCTGGCCTCATCCTAGTCCCTCGCTCAGTTGGTCCCCACCTTTCCTGCCTGTGGCCTCACTTCGTGCCTCTAGGGTTCTGGGCTTCTTCCCTTTTCCCACTGTCTTGCAACCTCCAACCTCTCAACCAAGTTCCTCCCAACTTCCCCTGCAGCCTTTTGAGCCAGGGAGGGAAGCCTGCCTGCCCTCCAGCTGCAAGGCATCAGCAGCCGGAGGGCTTCTTCTTCAAGCCACTCAGGGCACCTCAAGGAATACAGGCCATGCCAGAGGCTCCCGGCGTGACCGCATCCTTGGCTCAGACTGTCTGAATAGAAGGGATTTGAGGTTGTGTTATTCAGAGGGTGTCACCAGCTGAAAGCCTGAAGTTCTTTCCCCTAAAATCTCAGGCCTGCGCAGCTGGGTGAGGCCCCTTCCTGAGGAGCAGGCAGTCTGGACTGGGCATAGCCTGGGGTTCTTGGCTGCTGCTGGGCTTCCAGGAAGAGAGAAAGGTGCACCCTGGAAACCCTGGTGCCCACTCCAAAGACACTTCACTGAGCAAAGCTGCCAAGTAACTTCCCTCCCTGGGTCCGTAACTTCTGAGACACCCAGTAACGCTTGAAGCTGCCCTCCCAGGACCTGCATGAGGCCTCTTAATGGTGGTCCCAACTCTGGGCTGCACTTTACCCACTTGGACTCTCAGGCCTTCTGGAAAATTCCTCGACCAGTCAAAATTCGTTTTCTACAATCCCAACAGGGTGTGGTGTTGGCCTTGGGGACTTTGTCTGCATGCCCCCTGCCAAGGTGCCATGGCCCAGGCGCTGCCTCCTCTTAGAGTGGAGCCCATAGTTCTCCAACTAGGCAGCCAGCCATCTGTACAGGCACAGGCATCAGTGGCAGTCTGGCCAGAGCCTGGCTGGCTCCATGCAAGGTAGGGCAGCAGAGTGGGTTAGCACACAGACCCTGGAGCAGGCTGTCTGGATTGGGTTCCTGGTCCTGGCTCTGCCGTTTAGTAGCTACATGACCTCAGACAGGTTATTTCACCTCTCTGTCTTCTGGATTAAGAGTCAATCTAGGGCTAGCTGTGGCGGCTCATGCCTGGGTACTCCCAGCACTTTGGAGGCCGAGGTGGGTGGATCATTTGAGGTCAAGAGTTTGAGACAAGCTTGACCAACATGGTGAAACCCTATCTCTACTAAAAATACAAAAAATTGGCCAGGTGTGGTGGTGGAAACCTGTAATCCCAGCTACTGGGGAGTCTGAGGCAGGAGAATCACTTGAACCCAGGAGGCAGAGGTTGCAGTGAGCTGAGATTGCGCCACTGCACTCCAGCCTGGGTGACAGAGCCAGACTGTCTCAAAAAAAGAATAAAAAAGAAGCTTGAGGAGACACCAAATTAAAAACATGCTCTTGCTTGTGCCACCCACGAATTCCTCAGTCACAAAACCCCAGGCTAACTGCTGACTAAGCCAAAATATCTGAAGATGAGCAGACAGATGGATGGCCACAACAGTAACATTGATCAGGAACGCTCCCCGAGTGCCAGGTGCTGCTTAAAGCACTTTTACACACACGTATTCTCATGAAAACTCTATGAGATAGATTCTATTTTTATTTCTCTTTTAAAGATGATAAAACAGACTCAAAGAGGCTGTTACTTGCCCAAGATCAAATGGCTAGTAAGTGACAAAGCCTGGCTTTCAAACCAGGCCACCGGGCTTCAAAGTCCACACTCCTAACCAGCCTGCTTTACTGTCTCTGGGAATGCGTTTTATCTTGTGAATACCTTTCCTGCCCCCAACTGGATTTGAAAAGACAATAATGTGAATTTAGGGGCTGAGGACACCCAGAGCTGGACCTGGTGTTGGGCTCTGGAGCGGAGCACAGAGACAGTGCAGGGGCTGGGGTGAGAACCACAGCAGGACACCTTCCTAGAGCCAGGGAGTGTGGGAGTGCCTCGGGCACTCCGCAGTTAGGAACCGAGGACAGAAGGTCTAGGGGTCAGGAACTGGAGGTGGTTATCAAGAAAACTAACAGCGCAATAAAGCTCCGAGTCTGTCTAGTTCTAAAAAAAAAAAAAAGCAAACGATATTTTTAAAAAGTCAAGGCCGGGCGCGATGGCTCACACCTGTAATCCCAGCACTTTGGGAGGCCAAGGCAGGCGGATCACCTGAGGTTGGGAGTTCAAGACCAGCTTGACCAACATGAAGAAACCCCCGTCTCTACTAAAAAATACAAAATTAGCTGGGCGTGGTGGGGCATGCCTGTAATCCCAGCTACTTGGGAGATTGAGGCAGGAGAATTGCTTGAACCTGGGAGGCGCCAGCCTGGCCAACATGGTGAAACCCCATCTCTACTAACAATAGAAAAATTAGGTGTGGTGGCACGTGCTACTCGGGAGGCTGAGGCAGGAGAATCGGTTGAACCAGGGAGGCAGAAGTTGCAGTGAACTGAGATCACGCCACTGCACTCCAGCCTGGGCAACAAGAGCAAGACTCCGTCTCAAAAAAAAAAACAACAAAAAAAACAAAACAAAACCCGGAGATAGAGGTTTCGGTGAGCAGAGATCGCGCCATTGCACTCCAGCCTGGGCAACAAGAGTAAAACTCCATCTCAAAAATAAATAAATAAATAAATACATAAATAGTCAACATTTTTTTCAGGGATGGCTTAGGACAAACCCTCTGTGAGATTCAGATGAATTTTTGGCATATTTGCTATTGAGTAGTGGTCTTTCACATAACTAATTACCTGGAGTATTTAGCCATTACTATAGCTTATAAAATAGCCGGAGAAGAGCTTTTGTGTGAAGAGGCGCAGGGTAATGGGATGGTGGCAGAGCATGACTGTGGTGTGGGCAGGAAAGGCAAGTCTGGAAAAGGGGAGATGGTTTGGGGGCAGGTAGGTACAGGGAGACCAGTTAGAGGGCAGGAGGGTGTTAGTGAAAGTGGAGGTAACAGGGTGGCAGGGAGCAGGGAGAGGAGGCAATAAAGAGCGGAGTCCACAGGATTGACTGGACACCCCCAGGCTGGTCTGCCTTTAGTGGGGCTCCATCCATCTTCTCTGTGAGGATGGCACTCACCGTGACCCATTGGTTTGCCTTCTGGCTCTCATGCCAGGTCGGAGAAGCCTTGCACAAAAGGAATCTGTTTAGTTTCACTGAACCTCAAGTTATTTGACAAGGAATCTTCACTTTCTCACAAAAGACCCCCTCCTGTCACGGCTATCACTATCCCCAAACACGAGTGGTCTGCAGGACACGCTTTGGGAAACACCAGCCCAGAGAAAGGAGGCTGTTCTCCTGGCCTGGCCATTAAGGCTTTTCATGATCTGGCTCCAGCCTCCAGGCCGGCCTGATTCTCCACTCTGTCTTGTGCATCCTATATTCCAGCCAAACTGGGCCACATGCTGTTGTAGACCTGATCCAAGCTTCCACTGCTTGGCTGGTCTGTCTGCCTGAGCCCCACCCACCATCCAGGACTCAGAGATGCAGCTCAGAGCCACGAAGCCATAAAAAGTCCCTTTAGCCGGACTCTGTGGCTCTGCCTGAGGTCCCCAGGTGATGAGGCAGGACACAAAGGAGAGATGAGGAGACCCAGGAGAGGAAGCAGGAAGTTTCAGTACCCTATGGCTGCCTTCCAAATATAGAACTAAGTTGAAGCGATTCTGCAGGCCAAGTCCCTGACTAGTAGTGTCCTTTGCCATCTGATCCACTGTCTCCAGCCTTCTTACCCTCAGATCATTAGTCAATGATCTCCAGAACTCCACTGGGAATCAGTGAACAAGTGTCATAGAAAGGCCAAGACAGGCTCTAGAGGATTCCAGTGGGAGTCCGATTGGGTACAGGAACCAATTCCTGTAGCATGGTAGCAGTAAATGGGCTTTGTTTGGTGTCGGACCTGTCTAGGTCTCAGTCCCAATCCCATATTGACCAATTCATAGCTGTGTGATTTGGACAAATCACTTCACTTCTCTGAGCCTCTGTTTCCTCGTGTACAAAGTAGAGACTGCACCTACTTTATATGACAATGATGAAATGGTTGTTGAGAGGATTACATGAGATTAATTTGAGTAAATCACCTGGTGAAATGCCTGGCCTTCTCTGATCACCCACTGTAAAATACACCCTTCATCCCTCTCTATCCTTTTGTCCCATTTTATATTCTTTTTTTTTGAGACGAAGTCTCGCTTTGTAGCCCAGGCTGGAGAGCAGTGGCGTGATCTTGGCTCACTGCAACCTCTGTCTCCCTGGTTCAAGCGATTCTCCTGCCTCAGCCTCCTGAGTAGCTGGGACTACAGGTGCGTAGCACCACACCCGACTAATTTTTTTTGTATTTTTAGTAGAGATGGGTTTTCACCATGTTGGCCAGGCTGGTCTCAAACTCTTGATCTCAGTTGATCTACCTGTCTTGGCCTCCTAAAATGCTGGGATTACAGGTGTAAGCCACTGTGCCTGGCCCATTTTATATTCTTCATAGCATTCATCACTACCTGCTACTTACCTGCTTATTTGGTTCTTGACCGATTATTCCATTAGAACGAGAGATATAATTTTGGGTTTTTTAATCAACCAGGGCCTTCAATCATTTCTGACACATAGTAGGTGGTCATTCAACAAATACATTTTTATTTATTTAGGTATTCAATAAATAGGCTGGGTGCCGTGGCTCATCCTGTAATCCCAGCACTTTGGGAGGCTGAGGTGGGCAGATCACTTGAGGTCAGGAGTTTGAGACCAGCCTGGGCAACACGGTGAAACTGTCAGAGGTGTTTAAACCAGAGCAACTCCATCTTGAATAGGAGATGGATAAAATAAAGGCTCAGACCTGCTGGGCTGCATTCCTAGGAGATTAAGGCATTCTTAGTCGGAAGATAAGAGGTCAGCACAAGATACAGGTCATAGAGACCTTGCTGATAAAACAGGTTGCAGTAAAGAAGCTGGCCAAAACCCACCAATACCAAGATAGGGATGAGAGTGACCTCTGGTTGTCCTCACAGTTACTCTCCCACCAGTGCCATGACAGTTTACAAATGCCATGACAGCGTCAGGAAGTTATCCTATATGGTCTAAAAAGGGGAGGCATGAATAATTCACATCCCTTGTTTAGCATATAATCAAGCAATAGGGCCAAGTGCAATGACTCACGCCTGCAACCCCAGCACTTTGGGAGGCCGAGGAAGGCAGATCAACTGAGGTCAGGAGTTCGAGACCAGCCTGGCCAACATAGCGAAACCTCGGCTCTATTAAAAATACAAAAATTACCCAGGCATGATGGCACATACCTGTAATTCAAGGTACTCGGGAAGCTGAAGCAGGAGGCAGAGGTTGCAGTGAGCTGAGATGGTGCCACTGCACTCCAGCCTGGGCAACAGAGCAAGACTCCATCTCAATGATAATAACAATAAATAAATAAATAAATAAATAAGGTCGGCCGCGGTGGCTCATACCTGTAATCCCAGCACTTTGGGAGTCCGAGGTGGGTAGATCACGAGGTCAGGAGATTGAGACCATCCTGGCTAAAACGGTGAAACCCCATCTCTACTAAAAATGCAAAAAATTATCCGGGCGTGGTGACACGCACTTATAGTCCCAGCTACTTGGGAGACTGAGGCAGGAGAATCCCTTGAACCTGGGAGGCAGAGGTTGCAGTGAGCCGATATGGCGCCACTGCACTGCAGCCTGGGTAACAAGGCTCGGAAACTCCATATCAATAAATAAATAAAATGAAATAAAATACAGTGGGCAACCAGCAGCCCTTGGGCTGCTCTGCTTATGGATAGCCATTCTTTTATTCCTTTACTTTCCTAATATGCCTTCACATTACTCTATGGACTCACCTTGAATTCTTTCTTGCATGAGATGCAAGAACCCTCTCTTTGGGCCTGGATCGGGACCCCTTTCCAATAACAAAACCTTGTCTCTACAAAAAATACAAAAAATTAGCCAGATGTGCTGGCTTAAGCCTGTGGTCCCAGCTACTTAGGAAGCTGAAGCAGGAGGATCACCTGAGCCTGGGAGGCAGAGGTTGCAATGAACTGTGATGGTACCACTGCACTCCAGCCTAGGCAACAGAGTGAGATTGCCTCAAAATAAATAAATATTCAAGAAATAATTCTTTATTTGAATGAGTTAGAAAATAAAACAGTCTCATATATAAAGGTCTTGCACACAACGACCTGCAGTGCTGGGAGCTTGGTTCATGGTTGCTGGCTGAGGTGTGACCTAGTGCAGGGTATGTTTTGTGGAGCACCTGTCTGGGGCCTGTATTTGGAAAACAATGCCCATTAGCATAGGAAAGTTTTCAGGATCTTCTGCTATAGACAGAGTCACCGAACTCATTTGGTAACTGCATTAGCTTCCTGAGGCTGCCATAACAAATCACCCCAAACTGGGTGGCTTAAAACAACAAAAATTTATTATCTCAAAGTTCTGAAGGCTGGGAAGTCCAAAATCAAGGTGTCAGCAGGGACATGCTCCCTCCAGAAGCTCTAGGGGAGAATCCATTCTTCGCCTCTTGCAGCTTCTGGTGGCTGCTGGCTGGCATTCCTGGGTTTGTGAGAGCATCACTCCAGGCTCTGACTTCATCTTCATGGGGGCTCTCCCTCTTCCAGGTGTCTGCTTTCTCTTAGTCTCTATCTTATAAGGACACACTTGTGAGGGCATTTAAGTCCCACCCAGGTAATCCAGGATAGTCTTCTCATCGTCAAGTCTCACTTCATTACATTTGTAAAGACCCTTTTCCCTAAATAAAGCAGCATTCACAGGTTTCAGGGGTTAGGACCAGACTTATCTTTAGGAGACATTATCAGACAACCATAGTCATTAACTGCTGTGTTTTTCCCAGCTCCCCTGCTCTCTCTACAGAATATATTCTGAGAAATGTTGACTTGATGAAAATGGGCTTTTAGAAAGAATGGGGTAGAGATGGGAATAGAGTACAGGAAGAAAAAATTTCTGGGAAATCAGGCCCTCCTCAGGATGGGAGGGATAGGGCTGGATATTGACCAAGTGCTGCTGCTGATTCTTTTTGTGTGTCAAGGACTGGGACCCACAGCGCACAAAGACATGGAGAGGTAATTATGCCTGATAGAGAGCAATGAGGACGCCGTGCCTCTCGTTTAATTAGGCCGGGGAGAGTGTCTGGCTCTGGGTAGTTTTCAAGAGCTCTCCAGGTAATTGCAATGCACATCAAGAGTAGAAAGCCACTAGACAATAGTGCTGAGGCAATGAGAATTTCAAAACAGCTGTTAATGAATATTATCTTTAAGAGTAGTAGCAAGTTTCATAGCTTTGACATCAATAATTAACCCTCTTGACCTTCTCAGTGAGATAATAATGAATGCGAAAGATCCAGCAGCACTGGCTGTGCTGGGGAGAAAGTCTCAGCAAGCGTGAGGGGCAGTGAAAAGCACAAGAGAAAAAGGGTCCCTGGAGCCACTGAAGTTCCACAGCCTTGGCCCCTACATGGAGAGACTACAGGGCCGGGGTGGTGGGGATGTAGAGGACCAGCGACAGCTGCCAGGAGTTGCCTGGAAGAAAGAGATGTTTTTCATTGTTGTTGTTCGTTAGTTTCTGTTTTTGTTTTTTTTAAAAGGGAAGCCCCTGGTTTGGCCCCAATGGTCAGCGGTGTCTACTCCCTTCTGCCCCAGGGGGATGGGACAACCTTGTCATGACTGCTGAGGCTTGAGGCGAGGGACTGCAGTATCTCTCTTCTGGCTCTCTGCAACAGAAGTTGACCTTTAGCATGGGCCAGTGCTTTTGGTTCGAAAGTATTAAATATACATGTGAGGGTCAAGCTAACTGGTATGAGGACTCACGAAGGATTGACTTCTACCCTTTTGAGGTTAGCACTTCCAAAAAGGAACACTCCTTCCTTTCTCTACTGGGTCCAATGCAGGGCCTAGCTCCCTCAGCCTCCCAGCTCCCTGGGGAGAGAAGCCAGGCAGGTTTTTTTTTCCCCCCTCACTTATTATTGTGAGGCTGGGGCCAGAGTTTGTGTTGTACATATTTGTGCATGAAATGAAGAAAGCTCAGGCCCTGCCTCTCGTGGCCACATGAGTAAAGAGGCTGACTAGGAGACAGAGAGCCTTCTAAGACCCAGAGCCCGGTGTGGTGGCACATGCCTGTAGTCCCAGCTACTCAGGAGGCTGAGGCAGGAGGATCACTTGAGCCCAGGAGTTCGAGACCAGCCAGGGTAACATAGTGTGAGCCTGTCTCTATTAGAAAAAAAAAAATTTAGATTAGCCAGATGTGGTGGTATGTGCTTGTAGTCTCAGCTACTCAGGATGCTGAGGTGGGAGAATCGCTTGAGCTCAGGAGTTTGAAGCTGTAGTGAGCCATGATTGTGCCACTGTACTCCAGCCTGGGTGACAAACTGAGACCCTGGCTCTTAAAAAAAAGACCCAGATTTGTCAGGCCAAGCAGGACTAGGTTATGCTGTGAAACAAAAAGTTCCACACTGCAGAGTGTTAACCAAACGGAACTTTATTTTTTACTCACATTAAATGTGCAACATAGGTTAGTGAAGCTTGGCTCACTGTAGTCACCCAGTGACCCAGGCTCTAACGGTGGCCCCGTCTTGGTACATTCTCTCATGCTCACTGCAGCATTGGGATGAGAATGAGATGAATTGTACACTGACTTAAAGCTTCATTGGCAAAGGCAAGCCACATGTCCACACCTAATTCTAAAGAGGCTCCCAGGATATGCAATCCTGTCACAATCCTGGAAAGACGACCTATTTGTAGATCCAGCAGCTGTCAACGCTAATCCCTAGACAAGACTTGGCTTTTACATTGCCTAGAAGGAAAGGGAAGACATGGATTTCTACAAGCCCACGAGGCCAGGGCCAGAGGCAGACCATGTGTCCTAACCCCATCCTCCACCACCCTACCGTGTGGGAGCAAACAGTCATGCTCGGGGCTACCTTCAAGCCCCAGAATGGAAACAGTTACACTGAAAAGCATAAGAAGAAATTAAAAACCACGACTTCCTTTTGTAGCTTGTATTTTTTTCCTACTGCTGCCGTAAAAAATTGTGACAAATTTAGTGGCTTCAAACAATACAGATTTATGATCTTACAGTTCTAGAAGTCAGAAGTCTGAGATGTGGGCTGGGTGTGGTGGCTCACGCCTGTAATCCCGGTACCTGGGGAGGCTGAGGCGGGCGGATCACCTGAAGTCAGGAGTTCAAGACCAGTCTGGCCAACATGGTGAAACCACGTCTCTACTAAAAATAAAAATAAATCGGCCTAGCGTGATGTTGTGTACCTGTAGTCCCAGTCACTGGAAAAGCTGAGGAAAGAGAATCGCTTGAACCCGGGAGGCAGAGGTTGCAGTGAGCCAGGATGGCACCACTGCACTCCAGCCTGGGCAACAAGAGCAAAACTCTGTCTCAAACAAACAAACAAAGAAGTCTGAGATGCGTCTCACTAGACTAAAATCAGGGTGTTGGCAGGCTTGGTGTTTGTTCTAGAGACTCTAGGGAAGAGTCTGTTTCCTTGCCTTTTCCAACTTCTGGACGCCTTGGCCCACGGCCCCTTCCCCCATCTTCAGACCTGGTAACGTCAGGCTAAGCCCTTCTCACACTGCCATCTCTCTGGTTCATTCATTCTGCCTCCCCCTTCTACTTATGGGGACACTGAGACTACATTGCGCCTACCTGGACAATCCAGGAGAATATCCCTGTCACAAGTGTGCTGACTGGCAACCTTAATTTTTATCTGCAGCCTTCATTCCCCTTTGACATGTAATCTCACATGCACACAGGTTCTGGGTTAGGATGTGGATGTGGATATCTTTGGTAGTTGGGGAATTATTCTGCCTTCCCCACAGGCCTAGGAAGAAAAGGGTTGCTATCCTAGGAGGAAAGGTGGCAACGTCCCCTGGGAGATTTCCCGGGAATACGTGATGTTGGGCTACACCCCCATTTAGGTATTTTAAGCTTGCTTTTTTCGTTTCGTGGAGACTCGGTTTCACTATGCTGCCCCGGCTGGTCTCGATGCTCTCACTTTGGCCTCCCAAAGTGCTGGGACTACATGCATGAGCTGCTGTGTCTGGCCTAAGTATTTTAAAGTTACATTGGAACTTGGCATATTCTTTTCTTTTCTTGAGACAGAGTGTTGCTCTGTCGCCCAGGCTGGAGTGCAGCGGTGCGATCTCAGCTCACTGCAACCTCTGCCTCCCGGGTTCAAGTGATTGTCCTGCCTCAGCCTCGCAAGTAACTGGGACTACAGGTGCATGCCACCACACCCGGCTAATGTTTTTGTATTTTTAGTAGAGACGGGCTTTTACCACGTTGGCCAGGCCGGTCTCGAACTCCTGACCTCAGGTGATTGCCCTCCTCAGCTTCCCAAAGTGCTGGGATTACAGATGTGAGCCACCGCACCCGGCCAGCATTTTCAAATTAGGCATTTTTTTTAAAAGAGAGAGACAGGGTTTCGTTATGTTGCCGGGCAGGGGTGGTCTTGAACTCCTGGCCTTAAGCAATGTTCCCGCCTCAGCCTCCCAAAGTGCTGGGATTACAGGGGTGAACCATTGTGTCTCAAAGTAAGCATTTTTAAAATGTAAATGCAAATATTACTGTATTCTGATACCACATCAGTTTTAATTCTCTCACTCAGCAGCCGATCAGTTCGTCCCTTTAGATGCCATAGGCTGAAGCTTGTATCTTCCCTTCTTGCGTTTCTCTCTTTCTCCCCACACCTTATCAAAATGAAGCCAGCCGTGTGCTTTATCGCCTCAGGAGAGGTATACAGCCTGGGTAGGAGGAGGAGAAGGAGGGGAGAGAGAGAGAGAGAGAGAGAGAGAGAGAGAGAGCGCTATGGGTCCCCGGGCCCTGTTTCCTAGTAACACTCCGAGGAGGTGGTAATTCCCCAAAGAGGAGTGGTCCCCGGTGCACGCAGGGAGATGCACCAGAAACTGAAGCCTTCCAGCTGCCTGGCGGATTTCCTCAGCCACAAAAGCAGCAATGAACAGGGTACAACGAATAGCTTAGCAGAAGCTTACAGACGACAACAAGATCCCCTACCCCTCCGTCCCCAGATGTCTGATACTGTGAAGGGTCCCAAGACCTTTTCTTGACATCAGGGAAGCAGAAACTGTGAGGATGACTCAGGGTGAATTTCCCACACTCTGCCGAGATGGAGTGCAGAATCGAAATGAGATGGATTTAGAAAACCAATCAAGAGAGGCAAGGTTTCTCGTATACCTAGATTTCTAGTCTGGGATGACTAACAGTAAAGAAAGCTACACCTTTCAACGTACGGAGGAGCCTGGGCATAGTAGAAGAGAAAGCAGAGGGGAGCCATGCGTGGTACATGGGGAATCACAAGTTTAACATGAAACTTTTGATTTTCTTTATCCACATCAGAGAATATGATTCTCCTTCACAGAGCAGTCGATACGTGATAGCATTACGGGAAGAGTGAGAGAGAATGGAAAATAGCAGGGGTGCTCTAAAGAACATTTCCTACGTAATTGGTGCATCCTTGTTGGAGAGCAGTTGGCTAGTATCTAGGCGACAGGAGCATCTGGGATGATTCAGCAACCCTACCAGCACACGTGCTCAGAAATCTACGTTCTTAAGTAGGTTCCCTCCTCTCTGCATCTCTCAACTGGCCCACCGCGACAGCCCCTCTTTTCTGACTCCCCTATGCCCAGTCTTGCCTTGCTGTGGAAAGATTGCTCAGAATACAAACCTCATCATCTCATTTCCCTGTTCAAAACTTGACGGTGCTCCTCCCCACGGCCCTCTGTATAGGTTGATGCCCGGATCTTGACGCACAAGGCCCCATGGCCTGGCTCTTTAACAAGAGCCCCACTTACCAAGCATACTGCCAAGTTTGTTCACCAAATGGGTCAACAGGCTCCTCTCCAAGCCTCTGTGCGTCTTGTTTCCATGTGCTCTATCCTAACTCAGTTGCCTTATCCATTGGGAATCTCTTCCTTTCAGAAGTCGGCCTCAAACCTCCAATGCAGTAGTGACTGCTTCTTTTTGGGGTCCCACAGGACAGTGTGCACCAGGATAGAATAGAAGTTTGGATATTGGATTTTAATTGTTTTTCTTTTTCTTTTGAGACGGGGTCTTGCTCTGTCACCTAAGCTAGAGTGCGGTGGCACGATCTCGGCTCATTGCAACCTCTGCCTCCCAGGCGCCAACGATCCTCCCACCTCAGTTGCTTTAAAAGATGGTAACTTTTAAAACAATTCTTTCTCCTCCGCTTAAAGAATTCTTTGAAGGTACAGGCTATGCATGGTAGCTCTACATTCCTGCCATCTTGTAAGATTCTCACTGACTCTCTCCGAGGACCTGGTTTCAGGCCCCCGGGGCCCAGCTCCTCATTGTCCCAGATCACCTCCCTCTGGTCTCAGTCGCCTCAGGCTGAAGGGACTGGAATTAGAGACGACTTCGACACCAGGGGTGGCGCAGAAAGTCAGTCCTGCTTTCACCCAGATGGATCAACAAAAGGAGACGATATCTGGACTGCATGCCTCTATCTGTCACTTCCTGTGTGATCACGGACAGCTCACAGTCTTTAAGCCTGTCTCTTCCTCAGTAAAATGAGCAAAATAATAATAGCTACCCTCAGAGACTGTTGTGCAGATACTGAGAGATGAAGTGAAAGTGCTGAAAATGGTCATGTGCTGCACACTAATAACCTCCAAAGAACCACGTTAGTTAAATGTGGCCCAGAGAAAGAGATGAAAAAAATTAAGTTCCTAATTTAGGAACTTGTTCATACGGATTAAATCCTCCCTATTCCTTTCCCAGTCTTTAAACTCACTTCATGCTTAATTCTGCTTCGACCTGCCTTCGTCCACAGGACGTTGTCCTCCCTCTCCATGTCATCTTTCTTTTACCCCTCCCCAGATCTTATCTCCAGTGAGAGCAAAGCACCATCTTCCTTTCATGACACGATCAACTGGATCTGAGAGTCACAGATCTGGTCAAAGCTCACCTCCTCCATTTGCTAGCTTCATGACTTTGCACCGGTTACTTAACTTCTCAGTGCCTGGGTTTTTTCATGTCTATGGCCCACGTATGTGACGAGGATTAAACGACACCCTATTCCTTTCCATTTCAGTCATCTCCATCTTGACTGTCATTCAGCCTCCCACACATTTAATCACACTTAGGATACTTTCTTCTTCACTCAACCAACCATTGTTCGTTTTCAAGATTTTAAACTTGGAAATCCTCTTTTTTTAGTATAACCTCTGCCGCCACCACTGCTGCTGCTGCTGCTGCTGCTTCTGCTTCTTCTTCTTCTTCTTCTTCTTCTTCTTCTTCTTCTTCTTCTTCTATGTTTTGATTCAGCGGTTTAGAAACACCAGTTGCATAGAACCTAAAAAGAGATATTTCAAACTCCACCGTGGCCTATACTGAGAAACCGAGTATCTGGCAATGAACGCTTCTCCTTCTCCTTCTCCTTCTCCTTCTCTTTCTTGTCCTTCTAATTCTTCTTCATTTCTTTGAGACAGGGTTTTACTCTTGTTGCCCAGGCTGGAGTGCAATGGCGTGATCTCGGCTCACCGCAACCTCTGCCTCCCAGGTTCAAGCGATTCTCGTGCCTCAGCCTCCAGAGTAGCTGGGATTACAAGCATGCGCTAACACGCCGGACTCATTTTTTGTACTTTTAGTGGAAACAGGGTTTCTCTCCTGATCTCAGGTGATCTGCGTCCTTTGGCCTCCCCTGGCCTCCCCAAGTGCTGGGATTATAGCCGTGAGCCACTACGCCCGGCCAACCTCTGATTTTTCCAGTTCTCTTCCTTCCACCAAACTTGCTCTGTCTCTAGCTTGGGTTCCAGCCCCTCCAGCCATCCTCATTCTCCCAGACTATCTTTTTCTGGTCTCAGTCACCTCCCTGCCAAGACAGAACTTCGTGGCCAGACTTTTCACTGTGTGCTCACTGCTACCTTGCATTTCCACAGTCCCTGTCTCTGGATGGCCTCCAGGCCCAGATAACCCCCTGCTTACTGTTTTAACTTCCAAAAGTCCACGTTTGCAGGAGAAAAAGTCCCTCCCTCTTATGCTATGGGACCACTCTCATTACCGGAAAGCCTCTCTGCCTCTCCCTGGCCTCCTCCTGTCATGGCTGAGGAAGAATCATCCCCTTCCTTGCCAACAATGTCCCCTGACTCACATCCTAGAGTGCTATCTCCAAGCTTTTCTCCAACCATGATCCTACATTTCTTTTGCCTCTTCAGATGTTCTTCTTCTTTTCTTTTTTCTTTTTTTTTTTTTGAGACAGAGTCTTGCACTGTTGCCCCGGCTGGAGTGCAATGGCAGATCTCGGCTCACCGCAACCTCCGCCTCCCTGGTTCACGCGATTCTCCTGCCTCAGCCTCCCAAGTAGCTGGGATTACAGGCGCACGCCATCACACCTGGCTGATTTTTTGTATTTTTAGTTGAGACGGGGTTTCACTATGTTGGCCAGACTGGTCTCAAACTCCTGACCTCGTGATCCGCCCGCCGCGGCTTCCCAAAGTGCTGGGATTACAGGCATGAGCCACCGTGCCTGGCCTCAGTTGTTCTTTCTACATCTCCTTCCCCTCTGCTTATAATACACTCAGATCTCCTCCATTCTAAAGACACCTTCTCAGCTCTCCACGCCAGATACCACCCTATGCTGACCTATCCCTTCATTAAACTTTTTCTTTTTGTCTTTTTTTAAGACAGAGTCTCACTCTGTTGCTCAGGCTGGAGTGCAGTGGTGGGATCTCGGCTCACTCCAACGTCTGCCTCCTGGGTTCAAGCGACTCTCCTGCCTCAGCCTTCTGTCTAGCTGGGATTACAGGCACAGGACACCATGCCTGGCTAATTTCTTTTTCTTTCTTTTTTTTTTTTTTTTTTTGAGACGGAGTTTCGCTCTTATTACCCAGGCTGGAGTGCAATGGCGCGATCTCGGCTCACTGCAACCTCCGCCTCCCGAGTTCAAGCAATTCTCCTACCTCAGCCTCCGGAGTAGCTGGGACTCAGGCCGCGCCACCACACCCAGCTATTTTTTTTTTTTTTTTTGTATTTTTTGTATTTTTTTTGTATTTTTAGCAGAGATGGGGTTTCACCATGTTGACCAGGATGATCTGGATCTCTTGACCTAGTGATCCACCCACCTTGGCCTCCTAAAGTGCTGGGATTAAAGGCGTGAGCCACCGCGCCCGGCCATACCTTGGTAATTTCTATATTTTTAGTAGAGACGACAGGCTTTCACCATGCTGGCCAGGCTGGTCTGGAACTCCTGACCTCAGGTCGTCCATCCGCCTCGGCCCCCGCCTCGGCCCCCGCAAAGTGCTGGGATTACAGGAGTGAGCAGTGCGGGCCCATTAAACTCTTGCAAAGGATAATCTACACATGCTCCTCAAGCTGCTCGTGGCCTCCTCACTTGTTAATCCCTTGCAGCCTGACTTCTGCTCCCACCGTTCGATCGCCAACCTAACGACCACTAACATGACGACCGCCCAGCTCCCAAACTCAGGGGGCAGTCTTCATCTTCTGTCTAGCACTTGGCACCCTGGCCCACCTGTCTTTTTTGAAACACTCTCCTTCCTTGATCTCCACTGCTGCTTTATTGTGGTTTTGCCTCTGTCTATCCTCTTCCTCAAGCATGATGCTCCTCCCTCAACACCACCCGCTTGGTGAGCACCTCTCCTCTCATGGTCTGACGAGGCCTTGGCGGGCTTTTCCTCAATGTCAGAGAGTAAATCTCTTCGGCTTTGTGTGCCAAGAGGCAAAATCGAGGCAATTCTGTACGTCCTTAGAATACAAACATTTAAAAAGTAAAAACTGGCCCACTCGCGTGGTAGTCACCACCGCAGCCGCCCAAGAGGAGCTGGGGGAGGACGGTGGCCCGCGACGCTCGTCGCACCGCCAGCCAGGCTAGTGCCGCGGCGGCAGCGGCCGGGGCCTCGCGCGCGGCAGGGCGGCCTGGGCTTTGGCCTCCCTCCGGTTCCCTGGAAGCGGGCCCGCGGCCGGCGCGGGAGCAGCAGCAGCAGCAGCAGCAGCAGCAGCAGCAGAGGCGGAGGCTCCCGCACGTCTCTCTCCTCCCCCTCAGCCTGAGCCAGAGGAGGCCAGGCGGCCCGGGTGTCTGGAGGGGGATCCGCTGCCCGAGAATGGGGATTCTCTTCACCGGAATGTGGAGACTGTTCCATCACCAGGAGCACAAAGTTGCCATTGTTGGTCTGGATAATGCAGGGAGAACTACCACCCTGTACCAATTGTCTATGAATGAAATTGCACATACATCTCCATAATAGGAGGTGATGTAGAAGAGATCGTGATTAAGAATACAAGTTTCCTAATGTGGGATATCGGTGGCCAAGAATCTCTTCGTTCTTCCTGGAACACTTACTATACAAACACAGAGTTTGCAATAGTTGCCGTGGACAGTACAGACAGAGAGAGAGGATTTCTGTAACTGGAGAAGAACTCTGTAAGTTAGCACGTGAGGACCTAAGCAAAGCTGGATTGCTGACTCTTGCCAATAAACAAGATGTTAGAGGATGCATGACTAGCAGAAATTTACCAGTTGTTGAAGCTAACTTCTGTTAGAGATCACCAGTGGCATATCCAGGCATGCTGTGCTCTAAGTCAAAATGCAAATCAGCAGAGAGATTCAGTTTCCAATATTTTAAAATGTAATGTTACTTACGAAAAGTATTTTGCTTAAGGTTGTGTATGTACTGTGCATATACCTCAAGTTTCAGGTAATGACTTTATGTTTTAAAGAAAAACGACACAAATATTAATAATATCCTTAGTAATAACCGTAATGAGGTAAGCGTCGGCACTGGCGTTAAGTGCCCTGTAATACTTTCTCCCTATGTTCTCTGTCTTGTACTAACCAGCTTCCCAAATCATTGAGCTGCTTGTCAAAAAAAAAAAAAAAAAAAAAGGGAAAGCTAAAGGCATGACATTGTGTATCGATTTTCTGTTGTCGACCAAAATCACACGCATGGAAACATGTAATTCAACAGAGTGGGATACCCCTCAGATTCTTGGCTTAGTATTACTAACGGGCAACATTGGACAATGAGCGACTATCAGATTATTCCTTTCGGTGGTTCTTATGGCATCTAAGTTACTGAATAAATTATTAATCCATTACTTAGTGAATCACAAATTATGATTAAAGTTATCAAATGAATTCTCAGCATTAATTGAAAGCTGTTGTGTGAAACGTGTCTACCCAGAAAAGCAACATTCTATAAACACTATTAAACAACTTAGCTATATATATTTTTGTTTGTTTGTTTGTTTGTTTTTGGTGCGGGGGGTGTGGATGGAGTTTCGCTCCTGTTGCCCAGGCTGGAGTGCAATGGGCGATCTCGGCTCGCCGCAACCTCCGCCTCCCAGGTTCAAGCCATTCTCCTGTCCCAGCCTCCCGAGTAGCTGGAATTACAGGCATGCGGCACCACACCTGACTAATTTTGTATTTTTAGTACAGATGGGGGTTCCTCCATGTTGGTCAGGCTGCTCTTGAACTCCCAACCTCAGGTGATTCACCCGCCTCGGCTCCCAAAGTGCTGGGATCACAAGCGTGAGCCACCACGCCCGGCTGGCTATATTATTTTTAAGTATTAAATATACTTAAAAATAAGTCAAGCAGTTAAAGTGAATTTCGGAGTAAAAGTAAGGCATGTTTCTGAGCAGCACTGATAATTTCTTCATTTGCAAATTTCTTCTTTTTTATTTTGGTACTTGGAATATAGTGTGAGATTTTCTTTTCTAAATTTTGTTGTCGCTTTTATTACATAAATGCATTCTTGACAATTACAAAATCCAAGTGATTTTTGAAAGATTTTAAGATTTTGGCTTAAAAATTGATTGATACAATGTATTATTTGTACTAAGAAGTAACTTGACCCAAAACACCCTTTATGTTTGCTTAGAGTTTTTTTTTTTTTTCAGTGTCTGAAAGTCAAAGGTATTCCTGTTACAACTGTAAACAAACTTATCCTAAATGTGTTAAAACATATTCTTGGATACTCTATTTGTATATCTTTCGTGCCTTGAAATTCTGGGGGTTAATCCAAACTCACATGTTTTAGCATATTTAAGAAAAAAAACTACTTTTAATGTCAGCCTTTTAAATTTCATGAAGATTTCGGTGAGGAATAACAGTATATACTTTAAGTATTGACAAAACTTAGAAAGTTCCTTTCTATAAAATGGGAAATACTCAGTATCTAAATCCAGGTCAGGCATGGGAGATCAGTACGTAACATCGGATGTCTTGTGTTTTATATTTATATTGTTCAAAATGCAAGCAAAACGTTTAATCTTTGTCCACATGGTTTTACAAAAGTAAATCTTACATTACCAAAATAAATAAATAAGTAAAATAAAATGTAAAAACTGGCTGGGCGTGGTGGCTCATGCTTATAATCCCAGCACTTTGAGATTGCAGTGTGCTGAGGTGGCACCACTGAATTCCAGCCTGGGTGACAGAGTGAGAATCTGTCCGAAAAAAAAAATATATATATATATATATGTACACACACACACACATATATGTATATATACACACATATATATGCACACGTATATACACATACTGTTTTTAGCTTGCAAGCCATCCAAAAACAGGTGGTTGGTTTGATTTGTCCTGTGGGCTGTAGTGTGTTGACCCCTAGTTTGTTTGGTTTTTGTTTTTGACAGAGTCTCGCTGTGTCGCCTGGTCTGGAGTGCAGTGGTGCGATCTCGGCTCACTGCAACCTGCAACCTCTGTCTCTGGGTTAAAGCGATTCTCCTGCCTCAGCCTCCTGAGTAGCTGGGTTTACAGGCATGTGCCGCCATGTCCGGCGAATTTTTGTATTTTTAGTAGAGACGGGGTTTCACCATGTTGGTCAGGCTGGTGTGGAACTCGGACCTCGTGATCTGCCCGCTTCAGCCTCCCAAAGTGCTGGGATTACAAACGTGAGCCACCGCGCCCAGCTTGTCGACTCCTAGTTTCAAGCACCACCTCTAAGCAGAAAACTCCTCAATTGGTACCTTCCCACCTCTTTCTAGAATTCCAGACCTGTGCTTCCAATTGCCTATAGGGCAGCTACACTTGCTCTCCTTCACTCACCTCCAATTCAGTGTGTTCAAGGCAAAAATTTATCACTCCCCAAATCACTTCCTTTTCCTGAATTCCCTGTTTTTGCTAGTGGTGCCATAATTCTCTCAGTCACTCAGGTCTACAATCTGTCACGTCTGCCTCTTTCTTCCTCTCTAAACTATTGGCGGTGTTACTTCCTAACTATCTCTTGAAAACTGCACCTGTCCTCCAGTCCGTAGTCTGCTGTGGTCCAAGGCCCCGGCATCTCTCGCCTGGACAGCTGTCACAGGCAAGGAGACTTCTTTTTCTCTGGAGTGGAGACGGGGAGAATTCACTGGTCTCCCTATCTCCATTCTGTGTTCCCATCTAATAAGGCTCTATACTGCAGCCAGGGATTTTTATTTTTTAGGTCCTCTTCAATTTTTTGGAAGAGTTTCAGGATGACTGATGTTAATTTTTTTTTTTTTTTTGGATGGAATCTTGCTCTGTGGCCAGGCTGGAGCGCAGTGGTGTGATCTCGGCTCACTACAACCTGCAACCTCTGCCTCCCAGGTTCAAGCCATTCTCCTGCCTCAGCCTCCAGAG